>NC_142110.1:59970511-60287386 GCF_056152115.1 Neolamprologus brichardi
CACGAATGGACTCGTGTCCACACGGAGGATTTGAGGCTGCATGTGCAGCCCGTACTGCTGTGCCAGTGTGGTTGGAGCTGCTGGCGCAGTAAACAGCGAGACGCTGCTTCAGACTCGCTCCTCTCCCTGCCCTACTGCGAGTCGCGCGAGAGGAGGTGTCTGAGAGGAGCAGAGGGATGCCCGGAGACGAGGTGTTTTTGCGGTGCATAAAAACTCAACTGGCGCCTCTATCATTCCACTTGGATGCGAACCAAGACGCAGAAGGACAGAGAGCGCAGAAACGCGCAGAATCAGCTATCACTCTGGTTTCGCACGAGAAATCAAACGCCTACCTGCTGTTGAGACGCTGCTCCACAGCAGCCCGATCCACAGCACCGCGGGCAACACGACCGAGCAGGCGGCCGGCGGCATGGCAACAAACCCAGTGCAGAGAAGAGAGACTCAAGAGAAGAAAAGAGTGTCAGCTGGTTTATCTGTGGTCAGGCGGGCACGTAGAAGCGTAGTGTCGCGGTCAGGATCGTTGGGGGTCCGCATGTCAGAGCAGCATCTTTCTGACTGCAAGCAGCGCCTCCTGCTTTCTGCCTGAGATCTGCCCCTCCACCCTCCCGGCCGCTTCTCCACGGACTCCTCAGTCCTCTCTCTCTCTCCCTCTCACCCGCCCACCTCCTCCACACACACAGCCCGACCTTAATGATAATGAAACTTTTGCTCAGAGAGTGACGGTCTGTATTTGTGTCAAGCTGACAGTAGGCTGCAGCAAGATAAGGGCACACTTACATAACGGAAGGAGAGAGAGCGAGAGAGAGAGAGAGAGAGGCAAAATAACGTTGTCCCAGGTAGCGCAAATTTTCTGGATGAATTGGAAAATTGGTGGGTGAATGGAGGAGTCATGGAGGTGGAAGGCCCACTGAGGATTCATTTCACCTCAGGTTGGCACTATTGTTGTAGCCACTGCAATCCAACGCTTTAGAGGGAGCTCTAGGACAGAATGAAGGCTGGAAAATAATATTGATTTTATATACTCCCAGGTTGGGTCCTTCAGGGTATTATATGCATCAAATATTATAATATATTCTGAGCACACTGGCTCTGAAATAAAATGCAGAAAGTTTCAAGTCGTAAAAGCAAGAAAGCATAGAAATCCACAATACCAAGAGCCATCAGGGAAGAAAGTAACGTGTGAGACCTAGAACAGGAAAGTAGAGCTGGTACAGAAAACAGATTTAACAAACTTTGAGTCTAGCCCTGAGTTGAGATTGGAAAGTTAGTTCAATCGACCTGGAGTAATAAGAGTAATGCCTGGTAATGGAAAAAATGAATGATATAACATCTGGTAATTAGCTGTGACCTGAAAGACAGGAAACTTGGGCAACTGAAGATAAATAATATGGATCAAACTAATGGTGATTAGAGGGTTTAATTAGGAACGTGTGATATTAGTCAGACCCAGAAAGACTGAGTTTGGTGATTTGCAATGAAAAAGATGTAAAGGTTAAATATTTACATTTTAAACATGTATTACACATTTCAAAATGTTGCCTCCCTTTTAACACTCATCATCCTTTAGATATTTAGATCATCTTCAACACGATGCTAAACATGAAAATCATTTGTGTTGATCTGTGAAACTGATAAATTATTGTTTACTGATAAGTGTGTTATATGTCTAAAGTGACGTACAGATTAATTTAATTTCAACTGTTTTTGCTACTGTAATGTACCATAAATATTTCAGTGAAGATGAACTAGTTAACAATTTGCAGCTCCCTTACTTTCCACAGGGGGACTGTTATAAAGGCTCAGCTGTACATTTTGTTATAAACTGATAATAACTCTACAATATCAAGGTATACAGCATTCTGGTATGTGTTTTGTCATCAAATGTATGAATGGGGAAATTAAACAGCTGACAGACAGCAGTCAGCTTGTTGAAGAAAAGCTGCCAGTGAATAGGTTAAATTCAAAGAGTCTTTACACAACAAGTCCCCAAAACACTGAGAACAGGCAGACTAAGGACAATCAACACATAACAGGAAGAAGAACAAAGTAAAGAAAAAATAAGACAGCCAATGAGGACCAAAGTTTCAAATTAACAGAGGAACGAACTGAACAGATTCGCACAGATAGTAAGACACAGTCAGAGAAAACACAGGAGGAAAATATGGAAAATACATGGAAACTTCTCCCTTTAGCTTCATTTTTCCATATGTTGGCTATGGAGACCGCTCAATGTTTTCCAAGCCAATCATCTGCCTCTATGGCACCCCTCTTTCACTCCAGCTCAGCCTCCTGTCTTTTCATCAGTGCCACTGTTTCTAAACCTTATGTAGCCGGATGGGCTACTCACCTTTCTCCTTCTCTCTCTCCCTCGCTCGCTCTACCGCCCTCGCTCTCTCCTGCGCTCGCTCTCGGCTATGCGAACAGGTTAATTGTGAATCCACCTGCATATCGATTGCAGAGCGGCGTCGGTCCGTATAAAAGGAAGCAAGTTTTCTCTTGGTTCATCCTCTCGTGTTTTTGGCGAAAAGCAGCAGTAAATGCTGGTACACCGCTACGGATCGATCAGCAAGTGAGCAGATCGCATGACAGCTACAGGTAGGCTCTCGCTTAACCTCCGATTCCCTCCGAGTACCGGAATTAATACCGAGTACCGAAAATAATATAGTTTTGCGGCCCGGTTGTAGCGCAAACCATCCTACTTTGCCAAAACGTCCTACCGTAAGTAGTTTATGCACATTTCTGCTGTCACAGAATTATTCCAGCACACATTTAAGTAGGTATGACCATTTGCCACTTAACTTTGCCCATCAGAGTATGTTTGTAGCTCATAATTATAAAGCCAGGACGGTTTGCCACTTCATTTTACCCATTAAAGTAAGCTTGTAGGTAACAATCACAAAGGTAGCATTGTTTGGCACTTCATTTTACCCGTTAGAGTATTTTTCTGGCTAATATTCACAAAGGCAGTATGGTTGGCCACTTAATCTCTGTTGTGCGCGTGCGCAGAAACAACGGGTACTATGGTTTGTCGGGTAGGATGGATTCCCAGAACACCGTTTCTGTTTCACTCCAGCGTTGCAGAGAGAGGTGCTCGAGTTCTCTGGTAGTGCAGGATAGCGCCTCCGGTCCTGGGGTAAGCTGCTCAAACTACTTTAAGCATTCACAATTACAGGAGGCTAAAGTTACATTTATCCTTTGTTTTAGGGTTTGATTGCTGCCTTGACCTCTCCGTGGCGAACCGCCCGACCTTAATTGGAAGCCTGTTGTGAGGGCTCCTCGGTAGAGCTGCTGTCTTGTCTGGTGTCGTCTTTTATTTTCGTGGAACTGTTTTTATTAAGTGGGCTTAGTTTTTGTTTTTTTGTTTTTTTGGTTCGCCTGATTTTATTAAATTTTATTCTGACCTGCTGCTTGCACCCACCCCTCTGTGATCGGGCTAGAGCGATCCTCTGCCCGAGTGTCGTGTTGAGAACTTTAATCCGCCTCAGTTGCCGATTCCAGTCTGTGGGGAGCGAGACCGGCCTGTGATCGAAGCTTGGACAATTACAACCAGCACACGCTGTGGGTTGTAAGCCTACCAGTTGGTGTGTGTGTGTGTGTGTGCGCGCGCGCGCGTTTTTATTAGCGCTATTAAAGATTGAGGTTTTAGCTTTTTAACTAACGAGCTGTAACGAGCTTAACGCTCAGCGTCCTTTTATTCTTTTAACTCGTTGTTCTGTGTTTTTATTCCAGTGAACAGAGACGTACCAGTGGCCCTGGGACCTTAGGTGGTGGTTTCACACTTTGTACAGCACTGGGTGCCGGCTGTAGTGATTTTTTTTTTTTCGTGCTGTTTTCTTTTGCGTCCACGGCTGCTGTCAAGTCCCGGTTCCATGGTTGTTTTATTGTACTTGTAGGACACTGTCAACTATGATGCTACATAAAGTATTTTCTTAATGTTTTATTTTTATCAGCATAAATAAAACTGTATTAATATTGGAGCCATCCTGCCTCGTTGTGCATCCTTAAATCTGTGCGGCCTTTTATTCGTTTTTATCTATTTTTCTTAAATGTGTATTTCCACTAGGTGACATTGTTGTTTTTATCTAACCCCACCGACCACTTGGTCACACTTGCATCATAGAAGATCTCACTACCATCTTGTAAACCTTCCTTTTCACCCTTGCTGCTACCCTTCTGTCACAAATACACTCTTCTCCATCCACTGCACCTGGCCTGCATTCTCTTCTTCACCTTTCTTGTGCATGGTCTGTTACTTTGGGTGGTTATCCCAAAGTATTTAAACTTGTCCATCTTCACCATCTCAACTTGTTGCATCTTTATGGAAAAACAAAATGTATCAATTGTCAGGACCAATCAGTCTGGCCGGACTCAAATGCAAGACTTGGGAGGGCTAATTCTGTGGTTTCATTTACAATGCAGGTAAAAGTAGTACTATTTTAAAAAGTCTTCAAGCAGATCTTGATACAAAGTCTGTAAAATCCAAGGAAAGGTAAATCCACCAATGGCTCCAATGGCTTTAGACCACAAGTGACTGTCTTGCACGGAAAAGCCAGAACATCTGAACCAAGGAGAAGATGAGTTACTAATCTTTCATGGCATAACAGGAAGCAGACTTCCACATTGGAGCAGGAATCACTAATTTGGTTTAAATAATGCTCAGGCAAATATCCCAGCTTAAAAGGCAGGTAACATGCGTCAATAAAGGAGACAGGACTCCTCAGGCAGTCTTCTAGGTGACCCACTATTATGGTAGAGTATCACTCAGGAGCAGGCAGAGCAGGACCCTCGGGCTCCACCTTCGTCCTGCCGGTCAACCTCCAGATCTGCTCCACCTGTTGCCTGACTCCTGAGCAGTTCCATCCTCAATTTTCAGCTTCAGCCCTCTGGTTTAGGTCATAGGCTTGGTCAACATCGGTGTATTGTCTAGTTTTGCTTCTCCCTGTCTTGTTAGTCTTATTTCATTCAGCTGTGTTCCCCGGTGTTTCCCAGCTTCTTAATTACCTGGTGTATATATATTGTTTGCATGTCCCTTTGTTTAAAGATGTGTTGTTCACTCACACTGTGTTCCTGCATTTCTTGTGAGTCCTGTCTTTCGTGTGTTCCTAGTCTTTCCTCTAGTTTTCTAGTTTCCAAGATTTGCAGTTCCCTAGTTCATAGCTTTTCTTCTAGTTTTCTAAGTTACAGCAACAAAGCTGCCTCTTTTTTTGCTCTTGTTTCAAAGTCCTGGAGCTGGGTCCTGCCTTGCCTGCTACACAGCTGGGCAGTCTGCTGGGGGAAAAAACACAATAACAAACTATAGATAACTGTAGATAATTACAGATTGAGGCCAAATTCTTCCCTCAGTCCCTCTTTCACATTGTCATGCATGAGAAAATGTGAGTAATAATTTGGTAAAAACGTTTGAAATGATCCCTTCAAACAGACAGGTGTGTCTGTCTGAGTTTCAGGGTTGGTTTCTAGTATCATGGAAGATTTAACAGAAACACTTGTAAAATAGCTGTCTCACTTCTTCCTAATGATTTTGTGCTTGTTACTTTGAGCTTCTGACACTTCAAGATGCAGTTACCACAAAGTCAAAAGTTAATTGATGTTTTCTGTGGTGCCTCCTTCCTGTGAACAGGAAGAAAAAAACCTGCACTTTTGCTGCAGTCTACAGTATCGCTCTGTTTATATGTGCATGTTGAGTTTAACTGATGTCTCACCGTCTGTTGTGTAATATTGATTATTGAATTGATATGGGCATTATAGGGATGCAGCTGGACATTAACAGGTCAGTCATCTTGGGAAAGTCAAGCCTCACATTTCAAATAAATAGTGAAATTTTTCCAAAAAGGTTACATTACATATGATCCACAAATGTAAACTACAGTTTACAACTGTGTCCAATGATTTGTGTGTAAATTTGAGTACTGACAAATGACACGTCACATGTGCACTTGGGCTCTTGAAACGTCCTCATGCAGTCAGCTTTGCACAAATCCACAAATGTAGCCTGCATTCAAGTGCTAGGGAAAAACTTGGATATCTGGGCTTCCTGTAAATCCCTTCATTTTTTTTGCTTTTGTTCTTTTTGTCTCTTTGTTTTTAACTGAAAACAAAACAGTGATATATTTTTTTTAAATATGGCATCGTGTTTTTAAATAAACAGAAGCTCATCAACCCTAAAAGACAAAGATTACTGATGCTATATAGAAGCCTATCAATGTTTAAATAAGTTTGTCCTAGTTATCAAATGTTAGAAATAGAGCTTTAAGCCTGCCTTGTATGTCTGCTGTTCCTGAATGAGCAGCGTTTTGTCAGCCAAGTTCAACACAAAGTCTGGGGAAAACTTGGTCAATCAGGAGAGACGGTATCAATCCCACTTTGAATGAAGCAGACCTCATTTCTAAAAATATGGCCAAATTTAAAACATAACTATCCAGACTTGAGACCAGGAAGCAGAGTTGCAGTCGTATATGCCTCTCTGCAGCTTCTCTTCTCCTGTTATTCCCCAAAACCCCATCCCTCAAGAGACCGTGTTTCCTCCCAAACAACCCCCCCCCCCCCCCCCCCAAAAAAAAAGCAAAAAAAAAAGCAAAAAATGGTTTAAACATTAAAAAAAATCACAGAGAAAGAACAATATAGTACTCACAACTGCACCAAAGAGTAAAGCAGTGAAATATGGATTATTAAACATTAGGTCTCCCTCATCTAAACCCTGTTAGTACATGAATTAATATTTCTCTTCTATCTCTTTTGCTTATCGTTGTCAGGTTCGCTGAAAGGCTGGAGCCTATCCCAGCTACCATAGGCCGAGAGGCCGGGCGCATCCTGGACAAGTCGTCGGTCTGTTGCAGGGCTAACACAGAGAGACAGACAACCATTTGCACTCACATTCACACCTATAGAATAATAATTGATTCATAATTGACCAATAAACTGATTTACTTTGCTTTACAGAAACCTAGTTACATCAGGATAAATATGTTAGTTTAAATGAATCAAAAGCCCCACTCATACTAATTCTCAGAATTCTCAAAGCACAGGCCGAGAAGGGGGAGCAACAGCAATATCCCATTCCAGCTCCAACCAAAGACCCAGACAGAGTTTTAATTCATTTGAAAGCTTGATGCTTAGCTTCTTTTCTCTAACTGGAAAACTTGAAAATTCAAAACCTAGTTTTATTTGTTGTTATCTGTTGTCTACTTGGGCCTTACATAGACTTTCTATCTAATCTCTCAGACTTTTTATCTGATTTAGTACTCAGCTCAAAAAAAGTAATTTTTATTTGACTGAAGGACAAGAGGTGGTTGTCATGGCAACGGGAGTGTTGCCTGCAAAAGGGTTATCTCTAAATAATATTGGGAAATATTTGAAAATATTTTTTAGAAAAAATGGTTGAAATGCTGGGTTAAGAGCCCTGTGAGTGTTTAAAAGGAACAGGATCTGATGAACTGTACCTCGTATTTGAAATCTGAGAAATTTGAGGGCGTAAGAATAATAAGTACTCATTGTAATGAAACTATCTTAATCAAAGAAGACTGTACAAAACAACATAGTGACAATTCTGTGGTACCACATGTGTTTTAATGTTATCATACTTTTTATTAAGCAGCAAAGTGGGATAAATGTATGTCTTTTGTTAATCGTTGATCTTTGTTCTGTTTCTGACTTTCCTCCTTTTCTGTTTGTCTAAAGAAACCACACAACCTCCGGTAAACTTAATATAAGTGGTAGCGCGCTGAAGACAAGAGAAGAAGGGTCTATTCCACCGTTTGTGCAAAAGAGAGGTATTATAACCATCGCGTTTCGGTGCATACACACCAAACGCGATAGAAGCGACCAAAAAGCGCCAGACGCCCCTAGCTGGTCGCATGAACATTCGCACCTCGACAACGGCTCTGAGCCACCCACACACCTCTAAAGAGCGTTCCTGCCTTTTAAATTTTCTTAATAAATGGAGCTTGCCTCCAAAATAAACTAACCTCTCTTTATTCTCTTAAATAATTGGTCTTCACTATGTTCCTATATAGTAGTATATTTTTTTCAATATGAAATAAATTCTACATGTGCCAAGTTGTGTGCCAATATTTGCTGTCTAGTAGAACTGAGACATTAGTCATTACAAAAATTTATTTGAAATAATATTAAAATTCTCAAACAGAAAAACATTAAATATAAATATATAAAATATAACTATTTACAGAGATACAGGGAAAAAAAAGGACCCAGCTTAAAGTGGAAGAGACTCAGGGAGAAGGAGGATAAAAATGAGAACATTGTTTCTGCCCTGCCCTGCCTCATCAGAAAACTACTGATTGCTAGGGTCCAATGTTTCCAAATTTAACACAGCTGTGCTGTTTTCTAAAACTAATTTATAAATTTGAAATTTCACAAATTCTCTCGTCTGAGGCGGCATGCTCTTCAGAGCAGGAACAAGGCTGAGGAGGAAATGCTCCGTTGGAGACTGGCGTGGCTTCTTCAGGGACTCCAGGATGGCCAGCTCCACCGCCGATGGACAGTCCTGGGACCCATCCCTCGTCCACCTCAGAGCTGTCCTCCTCTGTGGGCCTGTAAATCAAAGCACAAAACAACACAAAGTAATGAGAAGGCTGCTACTAGATTTTCATTTTCAACATTGAAAAAAACAGGATATATCAAGCAATCAATCAATCAATTAATCAAAGCTTTATTCGCCACATGCAGGTTGCCCTGCAGTGAAATGGAAACCCCCCCCCCCCCCCGGACCTTACACACACAACACAGAAATTACATGGGGATACAAGTCGGAGATCAGTAGCGTTACAGAAAAACACTGAAATATACACCACAATGGGAAAGTACAAGAGAAAAATAGAGACCTCTACTCATGCTGTGCTTCCATGGTACGACAGCATGAGAACAGGAAACAAAAAAACTCCTCTGCACAAAAAGCACATAAATGTCCACAGCACAACATTGTGAAAGACATGACAAGCCACAGGATTGGGTGGGGAGTGAGGAGTAATCTGAAGCGAACACAGCAGCCGCCCTGCACAGCGCTACCATTCCAGCGCGGCACACAGACCCGCCGTGTTCCCCCGCAGGAAACAAGCATCGAAGGCGTTTGGAAAGGGAGGGGGATGAGTGTGTGCTTATCAGTGTAAGTGTATGTGTGTGCGTGTCCATAGTTCAGCTGAGACAGTGTCCTTCGCCTTGCCAGGCTAAGTAAACAGTCTACCAGCCAACCCAGGTGGCCTTGCATGGAATGGGAAGGAACAGACTAAATACAGTTGTTATCAGGGTGTTTTGTTCAGCTCCAGCCTTGAGACCGCCACTGGCGCCATGAAGTGATGGTGCTTTTCTTCTTAGTGCGAACAGCTCATATGAATTTCAAAGCAGTTCTACAGTCCAACACTGGTCTCTCAATCTCCCGTTGGAGAGCCGCAAGCTTCGCCATACTTGCGTTCTTTGATGTTGTCATTTCTTGTGCTCAAGGAGCCGATTTCTGAGAACTCACGGCAGTGTGCCAGAACTCACGGCAGTGAGTATAATCAGATTGGTTGAAGATATTTAGTAAAGGTAATCACAAGGGAATTCAAGTGAGTAAAAAGCTACCAGTGCTTGATGTACATGTACAATTACATACCTGTGGGTGCAGCAGCAGGAGCTCAGGGTCCAGGGACTGGGGAGCCAGGAGAAGCAGCAGCTCTGCTGCAGAATCAGTTGGCTCTGTCAAGACAATATTAAAGTTAATGGTAAACGGACTGATTCTTATATAGCACTTTTCTACTCTCACGGAGTACTCAAAGCACTCTATACAACATGCCTCATTCACACCCATTCTCACAAGCACTTTATCTACACTTAGTGCTTTCTAACGACATTCATACTCCGATGGATGCATCGGAGAGCAAGTTGGGGTTAGTATCTTGCCCAAGGATACTTGACATGCAGACTGGGATGGAACCACCGACCTTCCGATCAGTAGGTGACCTGCTCTACCTCCTGAGCTACAGCCACCCCAGTTAACAGGTTGAAAACAATAGTCATAGAGAAATTATATACAGTGGTCCCACATTTATTGCAGCAGGGGTTGTCAGAATAACTAGTCCCTCCCCACACACTTTATACACTTTTTTTTCAGACATACATGAACATTACTCACAGTTTTCACAAGTTGATTCTCAAAGTGGAAACCTTTGTAGATTTGAAAACGTAAAAGTATTATTATGCCGCGTTTTTTCTTTGTCTGCGCGCCACTTTTGTGTGCCTTTTTCCCTCCCGGTCCAGGTGACTATTTCCTAATGAGGGTCATAGTTATGGGTGTTTTTGTGCTGTTTTTTCTATTGGACGTGAAGGTTATCAAATTTGCGAAAAAGCGAGGCAGTGAAGGATGAACAGCGGGACCACTGTATACTGTTTATTAATAAACAATAACATATATACCTACACGACAACATGCATAAATTAACTGGCTACATTAATTCATTGTAAACATACCTTCTGACTGGGACTCCCCTGGTGCCTCTTCACGCTGTCCCTGGTCCTCGGGGGGCGGGGGGGGGAATGTTCTCCATGGTCCCCACCATATTGCCGCTAGTCTCCCGCGGGGTGAGGAAGGGGTCCAGAAACCCCATGACCGCCAAGAACTTCCATTTCGTCCCCAATCCTGCTGCAGACCCACTCCTCTTCTCCTTCTCCATCCTCTTCTCCTTGGAGTATGTGTCCCTGAGGCTCTTCCACTTTCTCCTGCAGATGTCCTCTAAATAAACACATTATCTTGTTAGCGGAAAGGTATTTGTACATGAGTGGGGAAAATAGCGGGACAGTAGGCAGGCTTGCTAGCTTTTGCACGGCTTCCCCGGGTCAGTCAAAAATTTCAAAAGAGAAATGAATGAACTTACCAGGTTGCCCGATCTCTTCACATATCTTCCTCCAAGCTAGGTCCTTTAGGTCTCGGTAACGAAAGCAGATAGGGTCATACAGCACCGGGTGGTTGGCTACAGCGTTGATGAGCCTTTCCTCCATATTGAATGAAGAATGAATGGCTTTGGCTGGACCTGCACCAAAGTAGGTATCCCCAACAGAATTGTTTCCCCTGCGTCGGGAGCACACAGGAAGTACTGATGCTTTACTTTTGTGAAAAAGTTAACAATTACTATCGTTACATTACCATTCAGTTTGAGGGTTACAACAGAGAATTATATATTTATTGTTCTCACGTGGTATCGGACGGGATTATTTTAACACAAGAACATTTTGCCTGATAATTGTTTTTATCCTCCTGTAACTTTACTGTATAAAGAGCTAAATCCTCCAAAGTTTCCAGAGTAATACTTCATAATAAGAAGTGTTTGTGTACTACAAATCAAGAATGTGGGATACTGTTTGTCCATGATTTACACAGGGGGGACAAATTGTGGCAGGATCATCCTGATATTATTTGTATCCCATTATAAAACTTTCCTGTATAAAGAGTAGTTAGTCTTTATAAGAAGTGTTTGTAAAGTAAAAATCAACACTCTGGGATACTGTTTGTCCCTGATTTGGACAGCCCAGCGTTTGCTCAACGTAGGGGAAGCAAATTCTGTCAGGGATACCTACTTTGGCACGACACCCCTTTGAACTAGGTCGATCGTCACGTCACCAGGCTCCTGATTCGTTGTCGCTGCCCGACTTGAAGCTGGAGTTCAGATTTTTCCAACCCAAGCAGTAGACGCGATAAATGCGAATGCACAAAATGCACACAAACTGCAGCATTTTCCATCGCATCAGTCGCGCTAACTGTTCGCGTGAAACAGGCAGAAAAGCGTTTTCGTGTAGCCAATCTGCTTTAGAAGTTTCGCGGGACCCCCAGTCGCGCTTCATCGCGCTCCTCCATTGACTTTACATGTTAACCTGAAGCTCTGGTCGCTTCTATCGTGTTCGGTGTATCCACCTTAAGAAAAATAAAGGAGCAAGTTAGTGCCAAGTAGTGGTAGGATTGAGGTAAAGTGCTATCTGGCTCCATCTGGAACAGGGAGGATGATACTGCATGTCACCCACTATCCCTGGTGGACACAGGTAGAACTGAAAAATAGAAAGTATAAATTAAAATAAAATAGAAAAAATAAATTTTAAAAACTAAATAACTTAAAATTTTAAGAAAATAATTTGGGGATAGGATTTTTTTAAAAAGGAAAAGAAAGGAAATTAATTAACAACAGCTATTGCTGTCTTACTCAGACAAGACTTGGTGTTTAAAGAATCATATACAAAGCAATTTGTATATGAACCATACCTATGCTAACTGTTATGTTTTGAGTTCTTTGGTCTCAGTGGCGTCGAACATGACCATACCACCTGTCTATATGCCAAAGGAGGGTAATTGCACATGTCTAATTCATAAAATGCCACAGAGGTAGATGACATGCAGCCAACATGGTAACAAAATAATAAACATTATAAACTGGTATAACACCTCTCGGACTGAGTCATCTCCAAAGAAGGAGATGCCCAGAAAGTTGCAGAAGAAGAAACATGAGCTGACATCAGACCTAAGGCCACCCTAAACTGTGTCGATTGATGTTAATATTATGTTTCTGCGACATGTCCAAAATTACACTGAATTACAGGGTACTTACACCTTAGTCGCAAGTCTTACAGTCTAATTATTTCATTGTTTCCTGTAAAACCCTGAGTTGTAATTATGGGGTACTTACTCCTTGCAGGTCTTACGTGGTAATTATTTCAATACGCATCTCTCAACTGTGTTGCCGAGAAGATATCTCCATGATAGTTCATGTGTTATTGAAAGTGAACTATTTGTACAACCCAGCTCCGGTGAGATGATTACTTGAGAAATACTTGTGAGAGTACTTGCACATACTTGCTTTTCAATAAAAGCAAGCTTCATGAAACTCCCCACCTGATTATTATGTGTCACAGTTCTGAGTTGTCACAACAATTCTGCATCAGGTCTTCAGGGGCAGGTTTAAGATGAAAACAGTGTCCGCAATGTCTGGTAAAACGATGTACTGCTTGAAATTGAAATTGAAATGATTGTTACATATGTGCTGTTATATACCTGCTGTTAATCAAATGCACTTGGTTAACTGGCCATCAGCAAACATGAAAACCTCTATAAAAGCTGAAGCTTTAGCAGTTTGGAGGTCTGATGACCCAGAGCTCATGTATTTCTCGTATATGTTTTTCTGTATGTTATGTTTGGGTGGTTTTCTCTCCCTTTTTTGTCCTTTTTCCCTGTGTGTTCCTGGATGTTTTGGGGTCGCTGAGGGGACTGCGACCCGGAAGTGTTCCCACACTGGGGACTGCCGCACCTGCCGCTCATTTGCCCTCACCAGCTGCAGCTGATAGCTTCATGAGGGGCGTCTTATTCAAGAAGGTGGAGGAGCTCCAGTCGGTGCGGGATTATACTAAGTTGAACCTGGTAAGTACCTCCGTTGATTAGTGAGTTCGTGAACGGCTTCGCTACTGAAGGCGGCCTGCTGAGCTTTGTGTGTTTTTGTGTCTCCAGGAGTCGGGAGTCAGGAACGTTGTCATGAGGGGAAATCACAGAGTGGAATCGGGTTTTTGGAGTTGTCACCTTTTTCACTGTTATGGACACGTGCACTGTGTGGGATTCATAGGGGAATCGCCACAGGAGTCACAGTGTATATATACTATTGTATATAGTTGTTGTTTCTGTCCACTCACTACAAATAAATCCACTGTCCTTCACTAGTCTCGCGTTTGGGCCCTACTTTCTCTACAACTCCACGGTCTGCACCCCGTGACAAGTCATATTGTACAACACAGAAAAAAACCAACAGCTACAGTGGGGCAAAAAAGTATTTAGTCAGCCACCGATTGTGCAAGTTCCCCCACTTAAAATGATGACAGAGGTCAGTAATTTGCACCAGAGGTACACTCCAACTGTGAGAGACAGAATGTGAAAAAAAAATCCATGAATTCACATGGTAGGATTTGTAAAGAATTTATTCGTAAATCAGGGTGGAAAATAAGTATTTGGTCACCTCAAACAAGGAAATTCCCTGGCTCTCACAGACCTGTAACGTCTTCTGTAAGAAGCTTTTCTGTCCCCCACCTGTTACCTGTATGAATGGCACCTGTTTGACCTCATCATCTGTATAAAAGACACCTGTCCACAGCCTCAACCAGTCAGACTCCAAACTCCGCCATGGCCAAGACCAAAGAGCTTTCGAAGGACACCAGGAAAAGAATTGTAGACCTGCACCAGACTGAGAAGAGTGAATCTACAATAGGCAAGCAGCTTGGTGTGAAAAAATCAACTGTGGGAGCAATCATCAGAAAATGGAAGACATACAAGACCACTGATAATCTCCCTCGATCTGGGGCTCCACGCAAGATCTCATCCCGTGGGGTCAAAATGATCATGAGAACGGTGAGCAAAGATCCCAGAACCACACGGGGGGACCTGGTGAATGACCTGCAGAGAGCTGGGACCAAAGTAACAAAGGTCACCATCAGTAACACACTACAACGGCAGGGAATCAAATCCCGCAGTGCCAGACGTGTTCCGCTGCTGAAGCCAGTGCATGTCCAGGCCCGTCTGAAGTTTGCCAGAGAGCACATGGATGATACAGCAGAGGATTGGGAGAATGTCATGTGGTCAGATGAAACCAAAGTAGAACTTTTTGGTATAAACTCAACTCGTCGTGTTTGGAGGAAGAAGAATACTGAGTTGCATCCCAAGAACACCATACCTACTGTGAAGCATGGGGGTGGAAACATCATGCTATGGGGCTGTTTTTCTGCCAAGGGGACAGGACGACTGATCCGTGTTAAGGACAGAATGAATGGGGCCAAGTATCGTGAGATTTTGAGCCAAAACCTCCTTCCATCAGTGAGAACTTTGAAGATGAAACGAGGCTGGGTCTTCCAACATGACAATGATCCAAAACACACCGCCCGGGCAACAAAGGAGTGGCTCCGTAAGAAGCATTTGAAAGTCCTGGAGTGGCCTAGCCAGTCTCCAGACCTCAACCCCATAGGAAATCTGTGGCGGGAGTTGAAAGTCCGTGTTGCTCGGCGACAGCCCCAAAACATCACTGCTCTTGAGAAGATCTGCATGGAGGAATGGGCCAAAATACCAGCTACTGTGTGTGCAAACCTGGTAAAGACCTATAGTAAACGTTTGACCTCTGTTATTGCCAACAAAGGTTATGTTACAAAGTATTGAGTTGTATTTTTGTTATTGACCAAATACTTATTTTCCACCCTGATTTACGAATAAATTCTTTACAAATCCTACCATGTGAATTCATGGATTTTTTTTTCACATTCTGTCTCTCACAGTTGAAGTGTACCTCTGGTGCAAATTACTGACCTCTGTCATCATTTTAAGTGGGGGAACTTGCACAATCGGTGGCTGACTAAATACTTTTTTGCCCCACTGTACATCTGAGACTCTACAGGCTTCGGTTAGCATGCTATGGCTGGATCTTTAGCCTTTAACTTACAATTGCATGCCTTAAAGTCAATAAGCTGTAAGCGTTGCAAAATGGCATTGCAAAAATGACAGCTAGTCATCTCCAAAAGTTGATTCTGTTCATCTGGACGTAGCGTTTTCAGTGGGAGAAACGTTTCATCACTCATCCAAGTGACTTCTTCAGTCTGACTGCAGGTCAGCTGAGACTGATCTTATAAACAGTACATTTGCATAATGACTGAAACAAGCCCACTGAAGGAAGAAAGGGCTGTGAGGTCAGTTCCTTAATCATAATTATGCAAATTTTCATGACCATTCATCAACAACCACTGATCAAGGCCTGCTGATCAATGGCCATGAGTACCGTTCACATAGAGTTGGGGAATGTCTGAAATCACAGCACTGTAAGATGGTGAAAGATGAACCCTTAGGCCCCCTCCTCGATTCAGAGATGGTCTTTCTCTTTTCACGTAAATGGCCTCCTTGACTCCACGCTTAAACCAGCATTCCTCCCTGTCCAGGATGTGTACATCCTCATCATTGAACGAGTGTCCACTGGCCTGTAGATGTAAATAGACTGCGGAGTCCTGGCCTGGCAAGGTAGCTCTTCTGTGTTGTGCCATCTGCTTAGTCAGAGGTTGTTTGGTTTCCCCGATGTATAAATCTTGGCAATCCTCCTTGCACTTAACAGCATACACTATGTTACTCTGTTTGTGTTGGGGGACCCGATTCTTGGGGTGGACCAATTTTTGGCGCAGCGTATTTTGAGGTTTGAGCCACAGAGACACAGTGAAAAAATGCGTCTCAACTGTTCCAATACTCCTGACATGTACGGGATCACTACAGGTTTTCGCTTAGGCAGGTTGTCCTTCTCTCCTGGATCAGCTGGAGCTTTCTTTTGGCGCCTTTCCAACCAAATTTACTCAGGGCCTTCTTGATGTGATGTTGTTCTGCTTCCCTGGCCACTGTGTCTGTGGGGATGGTGTTCGCTCTGTGTTGTAGTGTCCTAATAAAACCCAGTTTGTGCTCCAGTGGATGATGAGAGTCAAACCTGAAATACTGATCCGTATGTGTAGGTTCCCGGTACGCATCAGCTTTTAGATGTCCCCCATTACTGATGGAAATCTCACAGTCTAAGAAGGCTAACCTGCCTCTTTTCATATCATCCCTGGTGAATTTGATGTGTCGGTCCACCGAGTTAATGTGATCCTTGAATTGCGGTTTTGATTTTCACCCAGGTGTCATCCACATACCTGAACCAATAACTTGGTGGTGGTCCAGGGTAGGATAGCAAAGTGCTCTTTTCCACTTCTTCCATATACAAATTGGCCACGATGGGTGAAACTGGGCGAACCACCTCCAACGTTTCCGTGACTGGGATGCAAGTGAAGAGAGATGTAACATGGTACGAGACCATGGTTTTATATGCCTCCATCATGACATCTCTCACCTTCTCAACAAAATCCAACATGTTCTGGATGTGGTGTTCAGAGCTGCCCACCAGCGGGTTGAGGATCAAAGCCAGAAACTTTGAGATGTTATAGGTGACCAGTTGATCATACAGACAGTCGATCTTAAAGATGCACCCTGTTTATGTATCTTCAGTAAACCATACAGACTTGGTGTAGAATCACCTGGGTATAGCCTACGGTTCTGGTCGATAGCCTTGTCTTGTTCTAACTGCTTCAGACAATCTATCTATCCTCTTCCAGTAGATGGTAAATGGACTGATTCTTATACCTATCTTATATCTATAGCTTTTCTAATCTAGTGTACTCAAAGCGCTCTATACCGCATTCACCCATACACACCCATTCACACAAGCACTGTATGCCTTGTCAGTGATTTTAACTAACATACACTCATACTCATATATTCATACATAGAGCAAGTGGGGTTTAGTATCTGCTGGGGGCTTTGCATTGCTGAGACAGGCGTCCAGAGTTGCTCTGCTTCCACTTCTGCAATATTGTTGTATTTCAAAATGCTGTTTCTGTGGCTGTGATCAGTTCCACTAGTGGGATTTGTCTCGGTGTGACAGCAAAATCCAACCCTTTAGCAAGGATGTTTTTCTCTGTTTGGCTGAGCTGTCTGTCAGACAAATTCTTCAACCACTTGTCCACATCCTCGGTGTCGCATCCTTCTCTCTTCTGGCCACTTAGGACACTCTCCGTATTTTGCTGTGGTTTCCAACGTACAACAAGTAAGTCAAACTTCTTTTGTTGCCTTGTCTTAGACTTCTTATGCTGTGCTAGATGAGCCTTCTCAGTGAAGTCAAACACCTTTTTAAGAGAATTCTCATCTAGAAGCATCGTAAGTCTCTGTCGGATCTGCTCCTCTTGAGATTTTAGCATGTCGATGGTAAAATTTGTTTGCCTCACCCATTCATTAAGCAGCTGGTGCTATCTATCTATCTATCTATCTATAATGGCTACACCAAGCTACAGGAATATATGTTACAAAAGCTGTGCAAGTATTAGTTTAGCCTCCTAACCACAATATAATAAATAGCTGTGGAGCAGTGAAGTAAGTAAATGTCGTTCAGTGACAATCTAACCACCACACCTTTATGACCATCAAAAAACAGTCCTTGGAGTGTGTATGGGCAAAGTTGTGAAGGTTCATAGTTATACACATCAGTTCTCCTTACCCTGCGTCTAAGTGTTGCAGAACAAATGACTTCCTTAGCCTGTCCATAGAGCATGTAAGTGACAAGAGTCTGCCACTGAACTGGGTTGCAGTGGATGTTGGTCATTGTCCATGTTGGATAGCAGTTTGCTCAGGGTCCCTTTTCTCTGGATGCAGTGTATCAGATGTGGTAGGTCCAAATTTTTTACAACAGGGTGTACTAGCAGGCCACAGAGTCAGGCTCAGTTACAGTCTGGCACATCAGGTTAACTCCTTTTACCCTTCTACACATGTAATTGTCTTTCTTGTGTAGGTTATGCTATTGTCAGTATGTAGTATGTAGTGTCAGTATGTAGTGTTAACCCTTGGATAATGTTCTGTCATGTTTATTATCCCAAGTCTCTCAATAGGATAAGTGTCCACAATAATAAACTCCTGGATCTTTTGCTTTTGTGTGCTGAAGCAGGTAGGGCTGTGTGCAAGCATGGCAGAGCACTGTCTGCTCCATCTCTGATAAGCAAACAATAAATGATTAGACAACAAACTCTAAAGAAGAAGAGATAACATTATTCCTGTGAAAGCTAGTCCCCCCCACCCCGACAGCCTGCTTGCTGTGTCATCCGTTCTCATCCCATCTCTCTCTGTCTATAATCCCTGCTTCCTTTTCCATTTTAGCCCCAATCTCATCTCTTTTATCTCTCTTCGTTCCTGAGATCCCTTCTGCTTCTCATGCTGCTGTTGTGTGTTTTCTTCACAGATAAATTTGAAGGGATTGGGTTGAAGGGTTGGTGTGCTGGGGGGTAAGCCTCTGCAGTGACAATCTGCTCTGTGCTTCCAAAGTAGGAGGAGACAGGATTTGCAGGCAATGATCAACAATGGGAAATAACCATCAATGAGAAAGAAAAGACCAATATGTTTTTTGTTTGGAAGCAAACTTGTCTGAAATTCTGAAAATACTAAGAAGAGGAATGTGACACAATTCAGCACATTTGCCATCAACCAAAGAACAACCATGAAGATCACTGTCAAAGATGATTAAACTTTTTGTTTAATGTTTAATTTACATTCTTATTCATCACGTTACCAGGAGGAACAAAGAATGCAAAGACTTCTGTTTTGTAAGGGGCCTTGGATTCATTATTTAAGCTACATGTTATAATATTTTGAACAAGGAAAAATATTGTTAGATTTAGTTTTTACAGGTTTCAATTATCCTGTAGCAAAATACCTTTTATGTGCATGAGTCCTCTTATGTATCTGCCAGTTTGATTCAAGACATGAAATAACTGCAACACAGATGCAATTTCTAGCAGAAATCTCCAGATAGCATCACCTTCATCCATCACAAGCATCTGCTTCTTATACATAGAGGTTTCTGATGTGATGTAACTGGATCTTCCAAGATGCCTCTAGTTACTGTCTTTAAATGGTTGCCATTAAGAGTCGGTGTCCTGTTGCAACTCCTTAACCAACTAGTCAGTATGTATTGGTGGCTTGGTAGCTAGAAATTGCTAACTATGTAAGAAAAAACAAAAGGACAGTAAAGAAATGCTTTCTAACATTTCAGTTAGTACAGCGCAAAGGTCTCGAGCCTCCTATTATTTCTTCATATTTTGTTTCCAAGCCAGACTTTTAAAGTAATTTAACAATAGTTCTTTCTGAAAAGCTTTCTGAAGGTGTTTTATTTTTTTAATTTGGCTACTTGTTCACTCATTTTCAGTCCAGTTCTTGTACCTAATCATGTTCACATAAATAATTTTTTTGGTTGTTTGCTTTTTGTTAAGCCCTTTAACTCCGACTTACTCCTGAAAGCTCCTGTTTGAATAATGTTGAATGAAACCCTACACTGGAGCGGTTCGCCAAAATTACTAGTGAATTTTAAAGTTGAAATTATTTCTGAGCACTTGTGAGCCCATATGGGTATCAACAGAGAGGTACAAGCTCTACCAACACATAACTGATTCCAATATCTTTGCTGTATAACCCTAATTTCTTGGGTGACTTTGGTCCTGAAGAAGCAGTGCATATCTGACAAGCACAAGCAGAATAACTGCTGAGAAGCACAAAAACACAACAAGACCCAACAACAAAAAGAAAAGATAAACAACATCATGCTCCCATTATTTGTGGAGCTCATACTTCATACATCACTCAGACTACAGTATGCGCTGTCCACGAAATCAATCTTTTAGGTCACTGAGCAGGACAAGTTACACACTGAGCACTGCACTTCCACTCCAAGGCTTAGCGGCAAACATAAAATTAACCAATGAGCCCTCATATTTGCTCCACAACACCCAAAACATTCCCTTACCATATATATATATATATATATATATATATATATATATATATATATATATATATATATGTATATATAAACACCCAGCACGCCCCTGCGGGCGGTTTATCCTTCAAGCTCGGGTCCTCTACCAGAGGCCTGGGAGCTTGAGGGTCCTGCGCAGTATCTTAGCTGTTCCCAGGACTGCGCTCTTCTGGACAGAGATCTCCGATGTTATTCCCGGGATCTGCTGGAGCCACTCGCCTAGCTTGGGAGTCACCGCACCTAGTGCTCCGATTACTACGGGGACCACCGTTACCTTCACCCTCCACATCCTCTCGAGCTCTTCTCTGAGCCCTTGGTATTTCTCCAGCTTCTCGTGTTCCGTCTTCCTGATGTTGCTGTCATTCGGAACCGCTACATCGATCACTACAGCCGTCTTCTTCTGTTTGTCTACCACCACTATGTCCGGTTGGTTAGCCACCACCATTTTGTCCGTCTGTATCTGGAAGTCCCACAGGATCTTAGCTCGGTCATTCTCCACCACCCTTGGGGGCATTTCCCATTTTGACCTCGGGACTTCCAGGTTATACTCGGCACAGATGTTCCTACACTATGCCGGCCACTTGGTTATGGCGTTCCATATATGCCCTGCCTGCTAGCATCTTGCACCCTGCTGTTATGTGCTGGATTGTCTCTGGGGCATCTTTACACACTGCACCTGGGGTCTTGCCTGGTGTGATAGACCCCAGCCTCTATGGATCTTGTACTCAGAGCTTGTTCTTGTGCTGCCATGATTAGTGCCTCTGTGCTATCTTTCAGTCCGGCTTTGTCCAGCCACTGGTAGGATTTCTGGATATCAGCCACCTCCTCTATCTGCCGGTGGTACATACCGTGCAGGGGCCTGTCCTTCCATGATGGTTCCTCGTCTCCCTCCTCTTTCTTGGGTTTCTGCTGCCTGAGGTATTCACTGAGCACGCTGTCAGTTGGGGCCATCTTCGTGATGTATTCTTGGATGTTCGTTGTCTCATCCTGGACTGTGGTGCTGACACTCACCAGTCCCCGGCCCCCTTCCTTCCGCTTAGCGTATAGCCTCAGGGTGCTGGACTTGGGGTGAAACCCTCCATGCATGGTAAGGAGCTTTCTTGTCTTTATGTCAGTGGCTTCTATCTCCTCCTTTGGCCAGCCTATTACCCCAGCAGGGTACCTGATCACGGGCAGGGTGTACGTGTTGATGGCCCGGATCAACTGACTCCTCGGGACTTGCTTGACCCTCTGCAGGTACTTGGTGGTTGCAGCTTTTCTAGGTGCCTCTTCATGGTTGGTGTCAGAAGTGGGACATATATATATACATACATAGCAGAAATAAGGGAATATACTCAGAAGGTGTGTTCTTCATTTTCTAATTTTCTAATTTCCTAGCAGTCATAACGGACTGCCACTGTGTATGATAGTGAACAAAAAAGCTGATGTAAGTGGTCACACACTGCAGCAAAAATAATAAAGTGCAGCTGAAACACATTGTCAGCGCCACATTTATGTATTACCTTTTCGGTCAGTTTCAGTTTTGAATCTGTCAGTTATGGGAGAAATCAAAGTGAACCAAAGTACTATATTTACAGTCAATTAAACCACCAAATGTTCAACAGAAGTGAGGGAAGAGCAGAGCTGGTGATAATTCTCTGTAAGTCTTTTTTTGTTTTGTTTTTGTCCCTTTCTGTCCCTTTCGACACTGTAGCAATCAGAATTATTGTCTGAAGGCCAAGGAAAATGCCAAACAGATTTATTATCCCAAGTGGATCATTACGGATGCCAGGAAATGATTTTCCAGGCGGCTCAATAACAACAACAACAACAACAACAACAACAACAACAACAACAATAATAATAATAATAATAATAATAATAATAATAATAATAATAACAACAACAACAACAACAACAACAACAACAACAACAACATATATATATCAGACACAAACATCCTCCACTGCAACCACTAAACATCCAAGGTATGATGCTGTGGATAGCTACAGGTATCTTGGTGTTCATCTGAACAATAAAGTGGATTGGACTCACAATTCAGATGCCCTCTACAGGAAAGGGCAGAGTAGGCTGTACCTGCTGCGGAGGTTCAGGTCTTTTAGAGTGAAGGGCCCACTCCTGAAGACCTACTATAACGCTGTGGTGGCCTCGGCCATTTTTTACGGTGTGATCTATGTATTAACAGACCTCTCTGTGTTGAATCATATCTGTTATTAATCTCTGTCTCTCTTCCACAACATGTCTTTTATCCTGTCTTCCTTCTCTCACCCCAACCGGTCGCAGCAGATGGCCGCCCCTCCCTGAGCCTGGTTCTGCCGGAGGTTTCTTCCTGTTAAAAGGGAGTTTTTCCTTCCCACTGTCGCCAAAGTGCTTGCTCATAGGGGGTCATATGATTGTTGGGTTTTTCTCTGTATCTATGAAGCGCCTTGAGGCGACATTTGTTGTGATTTGGTGCTATATAAATAAAATTGAATTGAATTGAATTGAATTGATCTGCTGGGGTGGCAGCATCTTTGCTGGAGACAGGAGGAGACTGAACAGGCTGATCTGCAGCGCCAGCTCTGTTCTAGGATGCCCTTTGGACCCAGTCGAGGTGGTGAGTGACAGGAGAATGGTGGCTAAGCTGTCATCCCTGTTGGAAAAGATCTACCACCCCATGCAGGAGACTCTGACAGCACTGAGCAGCTCCTTCAGTGGCAGGCTGTAGCTCCCACGATGTGGGACAGAGAGATTTCGCATGTCTTTCCTCCCTGCTGCTGTCAGACTCTACAACATGGTCTCTACAGATGACCACACACGTGCAGACAGACACACATACACATCCAATACACAATAGTAACTTTTACCCCGTCCTTCTGATGTGCAATAGTACCAAGTGCAATTTTCCCAATATAACAAAGTATTTTATTCAATTTGTATAGTACTGATTCTATTACATATAGTATTTTATTCTATTTTGTATAGTATATTATTCTATTTTATCTTATTCTACTGTATTTTTTTCTATTCTATTTTTTACTGCTCTTAACTTGTACTTTTTGCTGTGACCAAAACATTTCCCACATGTGGGACTAATAAAGGTTTATCTTATCTTATAACCCTATGGCAGGGCATATGGGAAATAACAACTCTGGAGTGAATAATGGCCCAATTTTACTGGCCAGGCATCCGCGCCGATATGCGCCGGTTGTGAGTGTCCTGCCCGGAGTGTCAGCTGGTTAACCAGCCATTCCAAAAGTGCCTTTATGCCTGTTACCATTAATGGATGTCCGGTTTTAGTGCATTGGCATGGACCTCATTGTGCCATTTCACCGGCGAGCACATGGATGTCACTTTGTATTAGTTCTGATGGATTATGGCTGTTTCAGGTCATCTCCTGAGTCGGCATCCCAAAAGAGATAATGCCTGACCAGAGCACATCGTTCATGCCGTGCACACTTAAACAGCTGTACGAATTATTTGGCATTAGATTTGTCGTACCAGCATCTGCCACCCTCAGACCGACTGGCTGGTGGAGCAGCTGAATCAGACATGATGTGTAAGTTCATTCACAAGGATGAACGCAATTGGGATCACTGGTTACACCCTCTGTTGTTTGCAGTGCGGGAGGTGCCTCTGCATTTAACTCATCCACTTAGTGAAGCAGTGGGCAGCTACCAATCCAGCACCTGGGGGAAAAAAATTGGGCTCATCTGGGATTTGAACCCAGGACCTCTCACACCCAAAGCGAGAATCATACTCCTAGACCAACGAGCCAAGCTGCCATCTGTTGAGTTGTTGTTCAGCAGGAAGCCACAGTGGGTGTTGGACTCAAAGACAACTAGGCAGAAATTCTAAGCCCAGCTAAAACAAGAGAATCAATACGTTCTGGACCTGAAAGCAAAGCTGCACACTTTGGGGAGGTTGTAAAGAGAAAAGAGGGCTGTGGCAACATAAGCATTTGTTCAATACGTGTGTTTGTGTCTCTGGTCCATGTCTGTGAAAGTTCAGAATCAGAAAAATTTTATTTATCCCCAAGTGGCAATTAACATACAACAGAGCAGCATGACATTAAAGATAACGACAGGGCATAAACAGGCAATAAGAATGAGATAATAAATACACAGAATATACAGTATATACACAGTTTTAAAATTACACAGTTTTAAAATTAAAGTGACTCAAAGGTGAATAAAGTGAGTAAAAGTGAGTAAAGTGTCGGCAGTATAAAAAGAGTGTAGAGTAGTTTATGTTTATGGGTGTGGGAAATGGTGTTATCGGCTAGAGTTAAAAAGCAGAGTGGCTTTGGGGACAAAGGTGGCTCTCCTCCTCTTAGTCCTGCAGGAAATGCAGCAGAGGCGTAGCCCAGAGGGGAGCCATTGAAATGCGGGGTGAAGAATTTGAGAGGGGTCACTGATGATTTTGGCTACCTGTCTGAGGGCCTGTTGGCTGAAAACCTGTGCCATAGTTCTGACAGGCAGTCCAATGAATTTAGAGCACACTGATGCAGTGTGCTGCAGTCTGTTCCTGTTCTGAAGGCTGAGGGAGTGGAACCTGCAGGTGAGGGAGAAGGTCATGATGCTTTCCAGGAAGGCATAGTAAAAAGTCATCATGATGGGTGTGCGGACTCCAAAGGAGTTGAGTTTCCTAAGGAGGTATAGCCGTTGGTGGCACCTCCTGAGAATCTTCTCTGTGTTGGCAGAAAATTTCAGGAGGTTGTCAAAGATGGTTCCCATGTATTTGTACTCCTCAACTACCTCCACTGGCTTCCTATGGATGGTGGTGGTGACTGAAGCAGCCAGATCCCTCTTCCTACTGGAGAAGATCACCACCATCTCTTTGGTTTTGCTCACATTCAGTTCAAGTTTGGAGCTGTCACCACTCTACAAACTCCTGCAGAGCGGGCCCGTGGTGTTGTGAGGGGCCTGACAGCATATTTCATCAGCATATTTCTCAGTCATCCAGGTCATCGTAGTTTAAGGAGCTTGGAAAGAAAAAAGCGTATGGACTTAAGTCTTTAAGTCTTAAGCCTTTAAGTTGCTTGAAGACGTTTCACCTCTCATCCAAGAAGCTTCTTCAGTTCTAGCGTCACATGGTGGAGAGTCCCAGATTTAAGACCTGTGGGAGTATCCCCCCAAGAGGGACATGGACCCCCTATCTATCCTCTACCTAATCACACAAGCCAAGGTGTGAAAACAGGT
Source organism: Neolamprologus brichardi (assembly GCF_056152115.1). NCBI lineage: Eukaryota > Metazoa > Chordata > Actinopteri > Cichliformes > Cichlidae > Neolamprologus > Neolamprologus brichardi. Next base: position 59,996,058 of record NC_142110.1, read on the forward strand.
GTAGATCACAATCAGCCAAGGTTTTGGGTGAGCTCATTGTGAAACCTGGCCCCACCCTATCATGTGATTTCCTGAGGTCAGATTGCCCAGGATGTGAGTGGGCGTTAAGGCGTCTGGGAAGGGATCTCAAAACTGGATTATAGATGATCTATAATCCAGATCATTATAGATCTGGATAAATAGATCTATAAACCTATATATTCTATATAACCTATGTAGCATAATATGTATGCGTTATATATTATATATTAATATATAATGCATATTAATATATAACATGCATTATATATTAATGATTATCTATAATTATTATAGTTCATAAACTGCTACGTCAGCAGCATTTTAAAGTCACCGATGGCCCAGATTTGAACTGCTTTGCAGAGTATCAAGAGTCAAAAGAGAAACTAAGAGTGTTCTCATGTGTGTACTTTGTTCTGCCAAATCTAATCAGTTGAGTTTATAAAGTCAGTGAAATTTTCTGTTGTTTCAGCATTTCACCTAGAATGTGGCGATAAGTAGCTAATTTGTCTGATATGAAATATTATCTTATGAAACAGTTAAGGTTGTTGCTGTCAATTTGTGTAAATCTAACTCGTGATTTTGCGTCTTTAACTCAGTGTTTTGTGTTTGTGAACTTTTGAATCTTTGTTAATCATTATTGTAGTATTCCTAGAGTGAATTATGTTTCCTAGTTTAGTTTTCTTACATTTATGTGTTTTCTGATTATTGCGTTTATCTCTGTTGTTCTGGTTTAGTTCCCTTAGTGTTTCCTGATTTATTTTCACAGCACCTTGTTTCATGTGCATCATATTTAGTTTTGCTTCCTCTGTTCCATTGGTCAGATTTGTTCCAGCTCTGTTTCCACCTGTTACCCATCCTCTCATTATCCTGTGTATTTAAGTCATCAGTCTTCCTCTGTTTCCTGTCACGTCATTGTCATCTGGCTTTGTATGCATGCTCCTTGTGCCTTAATGTTCCTTAGTATGTCCAAGTTACCATGTTTCTGAGTTTCAGATCATGCCAAGGTGTTAAGTTTGGGAGTCTCAACTGTCAGTAACAATGCCGTTTAAGTTTAGCAGCTGAGCAGCAGATTACCTTTAATTATGCCATCACTCTTTTTTCCTGCCCTGGACCTGGAAATTACAGGGACACATCGCACATCAATGCCTGTCTGTTGTGGCACCTCAAGTATTTCTTGCACAATTTCCTTTAAGCTTTTAGTCTAATAAGTTTATATATTTATTTACAAAGATTAATAGTGTTTGCAAAAAGACTAGCGAGAACAATGCTAGGTGGTTAGATCTATGGTTATTAGTAAAATAACAATTCAATGTTTCAATAAAGAAAAACTTGAATAAAATTGTGTGCCTGTTACATGAGTCATCATGAAAATTCAGAGCCAACACGGTGCGTCTCTGAACAAATGCATTTTTTATAACTCATCTGTTTGGATTGGACACACAGTGTATGGATACAATTTCTTTACCAAACCTGCAAGAATTAATCGATAACACTCCACCCAAGAAACCAATGGGCATTGTCAAGGGGGTTATCGCAATTTTTATATTGAGTCTATGGTATTCACACAGCATCAAATCCAAGTAAACGAAAAGCTACCACTACACACAGCATCAGTCTGGTTATATGTGTCTGAGGTGGGAGCAAGAAAGTAAAAACAGGAAGAAAACACTTTGCAATCTAAGAGTGGAGTGACAGGAAACATGCTGCATTGCTTTACACTGAGCAAAGAAAAAAAGCAGAGCACAGGGTTAATACTTGGCATGGACTTAAAAGATAGCGTGTGTCAGAAGGTCAATTGTCTTCCCAACACAGCACTTGTTTTGGTTTCAGTTGTTCTGGACCACACCACAGTGAAATTACAATTCCACTGCAACTTGTTGTGCAGCACCAAATTCTCCTTTTTTTGAAAGATTTTCAAAGCACCACATCCACATCTGTGATAGAATTTTTCAACACAAGACCAAAACAATATAATTTAATAATTTTAAAAAAGCAATCTCTTGGAGAAATGACTCACAAAGAGTAAAGTCACAAAGCAAACTGTTCATTCCATTGTCTTTATTCATATATAAACTGCTTACTTTAAATACAGACTGAGTGATCAAAAATTGAACAAATGTATTTTTGGTGACTTGTGAATTTCCATATGAAGAGTCAAAAAGCTTCTGTGTTGCCGTGGGAGGAACACTCGCCATCTCCAAAGGTCTCTGCTGGATGTGGATGTGGATGGATGACAGGACAATAGAAAAAAAATCAAAGACAAGATGGTGAGAATAGCAAAGATGATGTGAAACAAAGAGTAACATGTAACACTATCTGGGCCTGTAGTTATCAACCACCTCTGAAGTTGAAATGGGACTAAAAATACTATAAGCTCAGATATTTATGAGTCATGCTACGCCCACTCCCCACAGGGAGCTCTCATTTGAAAGAAAATGATGTTACTGTTTTGTAATTTTCAGAGCAATAAGATGAAATTAATGACAATGTCTAGTAGGTTTTCCTCTGTGGTGCCAGTATGAAATCACATCTGAAATAATGGAGGCCCTGTTCCCTGATAATGACCTTGGAAGTTAAGAGCATATTTTATTCTTGGGCACTTCTATGAAAACTCATAAAAACCTGCATGTTTCTCAAGACAGCAATTACGTGCAAGTGCATAGAAATGCTAGAGGCATCTTAATGTTGGATCTGCAAAAAGAAATGTCATGTGTCATTTTATAATGACACATTTGTCACATTTGAAGTTGGTATAGTCCAATCCTGCAGTTTAGAGCAACATCGTTCACATTAAACTCTGCAAACAGCTGTCACCAAGTTCTGCTACTATGCTTTCCCTGAAACGGAAGTGTACAATGTGCTGAACCTCACATTAAAATTCACTAAAGCCAAGCAGAGCTGTAAAGACAGCTATAACATGTATGTACTTATTCAAACCTTTCACAATGCCACAATTTTTGTCATCTTGGCCCCTGACACAGTTGCACACTGACACCTACTAAAAGGGTATTTAAGCAGCTGTCAGCAGGTGTAATGGTTGCCACATTTACCATTTTAGGGCTAGATTTACTAACCAATTGCGGCACCACAAACGGGTCTAAAAGAACTATTGACAGTATTTACAAAGATAGCACAGTGACAAGATTTTGTGAAAGAGGTGTTTGTAACTGACCCTGCTTTAGATCTATTTCTGGGAGTTCTTCTCAAAACATACAAAATATAGGAGTAGACTATTTAAATAAAACACTAACTGATTTACTGACATTGATACATACAACACAGCACAAAATGTACTGCTAGTTACGCTATTATTGCTCAGTGGTGCATTTTCAATAAAAAAAATGTGACCTACTGTTTCGTTAAAAACCTAGAAGTTGTCTGTGTTTGTGCATGTAGCAATACAGTTTATGCACGCAGCATCCACTATTATACAAATTTGGCAACTTGTGGCTCCATAAATCAAGATCATGAGCACCAACCACTGTTAAGAAGGCTTTGCTTTGACCAAGTCCATCTTGTATTTACAGTCTGTGTTGTTAAAAAGTAAGGTTTCTGTTACATATGCATTGCTCAGAAGCTCCACCTGCTTGCTGTTCAAATCTTTTGGTTGTAAGGTGTTTACAGTCGGCTGTCTGTAAGAAAAACTAACTCAGCTTCTTAACTGAAGGGTTGCACCAAGTCCAAGTATGAGACTAAAAACAGGATTATTTTGAACTGTGAATAACAAAAAACTACTTTCAGAAAATAAAATATAAGAAAATAAAATGACATTTCAAATAAGCATAACAGAGCCGCTTTAAAAAGGTTTCTACGATGGATTTGACTAACATGCATGTGGAAAAAAAGGGCTCTGATATCAAAACAATGTGATGCAACTACTGTTTACTATTTCAAATGTTCCCTCAGTTCCCACATGTAGCTGTCCATCTACACACCTGAGACTGCCGCACATCTGCTTCAGTCAGTCTCCTTTTTCAGGTATTTCTTCATGAGTGAAGCCACGTCTCCCCCCTCGCTGCCCTCTGCTTCCAATCTCTCACCCTGCGGCCTCTCAAACCTGCGTCTTGGCCCACCACCCTGGGAGCTTCGTCCTGATCCACCTGAGCTAGAGGACTCCGATTCAGAGCTTTTCCTGCTGTGGCTCGAGGGAGGCAGCTCTCCAAAGTGGACGCTTAATGCTCTCCTACCTCCTCTGACTGAGCTTGCCAGGCTGCTGGTTGACTGAGCTCTCCTGATTGCAGGCAAGATGTCTGAGGCCGCGTCATCACGGTCCCCAGGCAGACGCCGATTTTGGAAGACCATGGGTTCTAAACCTAGGGATCCTTCACCTACGTCCTCTGGAATGAGGCTCCCCACCATGCACTGCCGTGCTGCCAGAGGGGAGCGCTGGATGGGAGTTGTGACAGAGTGCAGCGACTTCTCTTCCTCTGGGATGGAGACGGAGGGAGCATGATGACGAGCAGCAAGTGAGGAGAGGTGCGGCAATGAGGGAAGCGATGAGAGAGAATCACATGAGTTAAAGCGAGAGACTTTGCCTCCAGCTGCAGAGAGAGTTTTGGTGGAACGTGGCAGGAGTGGGGAGGATGGTTTCAGGATGCTGGGACCAGGTCTGGGCTCCTGGACATCTTCTGGACTGAGAGAGAGGGCCGAGGCTCTTCGTCTGAGAGTCGATGCTCCGGTTGTTTGATAAATCGCCAAAGAGACAGTACTGCCAGTTTCATCTCCTGCATCACCGCCAGCTCTGCGTTTACGAAGTCCTTCCAACAATTCAGACAGAGCGGTGGAGGATGGGGCTCGACTAAGAGATCTGCTAGCAACGCCTCCAGCCTCAGAGCCCTCGTCATCATGATTCACACAAGAACTAGAGAGTGATAAAAGAAGCAGTTTAAACCACAAACCAGCCCATATGTTTGGCTAACATACACAGACATCTAGGGCTAGAACTAAATATTGTCTCATTTCATCTATTGGGTGTTTATTATCAAAAACATTCTCTGTCCAACTAAACAGCCTAAAAAGGGCTGAGCATTATATCAAATCAATTTGATCCATACAACATTTTTGCTTTGTGAAAGACTCTGAGCACAACATGAAAGCATTAAGCTGAATGTCCACACATCATCTTTGTGATTCTGAAGAATTCAAATATTTTCTGTGGTAGAGCACAAATCAGGAGATTTCAAAGGTACTTTTTGTAATTGACCAAAAACTGTAAGAAACAATATTTTTGATTGAAATGTTACTTCATAAGACGTGCAGTTAGTGCGATAGGTTAATTGGAAACCCTAAATTGCTCATAGGTGTGAATGAGAGTGTGAATGGTTGTCTATGTCCAGGGTGTACCCTGCCTCTCGCCCTAAGACAGCTGGGATAGGCTCCAGACAACCACCAGCACTCTTTAGTGGGAGAAACATTTCCTCATTCATCCAAGTGACTTCAACTTTTTGGGAATTACTTACTTGAATGATGGAGCATGCATCAAGACAGTAGTTAATAGTAGTGTCACACAGTACTTGAAACACTTATCATAGCTAGTTAGCTCATCAAAAGCATGCTAAGTGATTTATCATTGCAGCTTGAAGTACCTGAAGCTGTAGGTGCTGATGGTGTCAGCAACAGACTGACGGCCCCCCTGGCTGCTGTGAAGTGAGCTTCCACCACGGGAGCCTCCTCTAGACACTCCTGACCATGTGTGAATGCCTTCTCCCCCAACAGAGCCGACACTGGACACAGAGTCACTGCAGGACCAAAGCAAACCTCAGAAATCTGCTAGCCAAATTGAATGAAATTAGATCTTTACCTTTTCAGCTGCTATAAACATGCAAGCACAATAAAAAAGGAAATATGCGACTGCAGCTCCATAAACAGCTGATGATTCCACTGTAAGCCAAGAAAGCATTACAGCAGGGGCGGAGCAGCAAGTAATGACTTGTAAGATTGGCACACTGCAAACTTTCATGGCGCACTTTATCACAGGACTTTGTTTTTTGCTTACATGCTTACAAAAGGAAATGAAAAATTCTTATTGGTCTATGGCAAAAACATGCTCTAAGGCATACCATCAGTTAAGTTAGTGTCCTGTGAATTTTGGATGTTAGTAGTCATGTACAAAACCCTTCTGTCATGTCAGAGACCCAAAGTTTATGTTTTGGACATTCAGCAATATTCTAAAGCTAACTTCCTGGTTTTTGTTCGTATTGTTGTGATCCTTTCCTGTGTGGTATTTGTCATGGTCTTGGGTCGGTGACCCAGTGTTTTTTTTTCTTGTTTTTATTTATATTTTTTGATTTAGTATTATTCATGGTTCTGTTTTTGCATCCCCTGTGTCCTTGTTCCTTGGATAGTCTGTCATGTCTCTCGTGCATGTTAAGTTCTGTCTCCGTGTTTATTAATTTGTTCCCCTGTCGTGTCTCACGCGCCGTCTTGCTCCTCCTGTGTTCCTTGTCTTCAGTCAGGTTTTATTTTGATAGTCCGTTGTCCTGTGTTCAGTGTATTCAGTTTTGATTCCTCTCTGTCTCCTCATGTCTGATTAGTCCCAGCTGTGTTCCCACCTGTTTCCCATCCCGTGGTTATCCTGGGTGTGTGTATTTAAGTCTTCAGTTTTGCCCTGTTTATTCTTGTGTTCTCCACCTTGGGTGTGTTTTTCTCATGTGTTTTCCTTGTTCCCTAGTTATGTCTAGTTGTGAGTTTCCAGTGAGTTGCCAGTTTCTTAGTACTAGTTTATCTTTTGTTTTTTTTCGTTTTTCTTTGTACTTTGATTTTTAGTTTGCTTTCTCAGCTAAATAAAAAAAAGTCAGTTTTGAATAATTTTGCTTCGGTCCTACCGTTGCCTGCCACAGAGCCCACCATGACACTTTCATATCTCAATCGCCTTGAAGGATAACTAAATACTTTTGACTATTATAAGTATCAATAACAATACTATACTCACCAAATGTAACGTACGGTTACATTGTAGCCTTGGTTCTCTGAGTGAGAGACTATCTCTCCACTCCATTACATATTCCATATGTATGGGGTATGATATATAGAAGTATGGATACTTCTTGAAGACACTCCGGCTAGCCGGGCCACGCCCCACAGATTACATGTAAAGCAAGCTGTGCAGGCGTGAAACCAGTGATAGTTTGATAAGATAAGATAAGATAACCTTTATTACTCCCACACGTGGGAAATTTGTCAGAATGCTTCTCCGAGCGGCCTACAAAAATAGAAGAATCTGAAGAAAGCGTGTTGCTAGGACTGATCGGAGGCTAATTTAATTTCAAAAGACTACCCAACGGAAGCCTTGATAAAAGTGTGATTTTGTGCAAACTGTGCAAAAAGGAGTTTGCATACCACGAAAGCACCTCAACCTTTCCATCTAAATGCAAAACATGTTGCAGCGAGCACAGAAACTGTGGGAGCTGTTACCACTAGCAGTCCCAGTTCGAGTACCAGCAAAAGGTGTCAGCAGCCCAAACTTGAAAAAATGGATTGCTCTGGACTGTAGACCACTATCAGTGTAGTAGATAGGGGGTTAGAAAATGTGCTACAGTTAGCATCAGGTGATCCAACTTTCCAACTGCCATGGCGACAGACTATTCAAGTAAAATTCAACAGCTTTATGACACTGAACAGCAACCAAAATTAGATGCATTACAAAAAACAGACTTTGTGGCTCTCAGTGGGGATCACTGGACTCCCCCTCAATCTGTACACTCCTTGTCATGCACTAAGATCATCAGGTTAATTACTCCTGGCCCAAACTAAGTTTAGACTGAAGACCAGAGGCGATCGTGCCTTTGCTTCAGCTGCACCTAACCGTTGAAATAGCCTTCCTGCTTCTATTCGTGCCACAGACTCTATCCAATCCTTTAAATCAAGATTGAAAGCATACTTATTTAACCTGGCTTTCCTGACCAGTTAATACCCTTTTAAACTTTTTATTAAATGTAATATTTTATTATTAATTTTACTGCTGTTTTTATCTTTTTAGTAGATATTTTGTATTCACGATCTGACCTTCCTCCTGTATTGAGGTTTGATACCTATTCTACTTACCTCTTCCGGTCTATTAGTGCCTCCATTCTGTCTGTGCTAGTGCCCGATCTGTACTCTGTTATTGACTTATGTTGTTTCTCCGTATTATTGTGATGCACTTTGGTGTGCCTTCGGGTTTTAAAATGTGCTATATAAATAAAACTATATTGGATTGGATTGGATTCTGTTAGTAATTCTAATTATCTCGGACTCACTGCACATATTCTTGATGTCACTGATGGGACATGGAATCTACAGTCTTTTGCCCTGACTGTGCAGAAGACAAATATCAGAAACATGCCAAAAACTGCGCTGAGTAGTTTCTCTCTTTGGTAGAAGAATGGGGAATTCAACAAAAGGTAACCACAATTGGGACAGACAGTGCACGAACCATGGTGGCTGCAGCACCTCCCATTCCATCACATGCCTTGTGTTGCTCACATATTGCAAACAACCCTCACTGTTAGCCCTGCTGATAGTGGTTTTAGTGATAGTGGTTTTTAGCAAAATGTTGCAAGATAGTGGGTCACTTTGTATCAGCAGGGCTGTGTTTAGAGGAATTACACCAGGAGGAAACAAGACTTGGGCAACAGAAAGAACCACTCATACAACATGTTTCCACAGGGTGGAATTAAATGCTGGATCTACTAAAGAATCAAGAGGCTGTTTTTGCTGCTTTAGACAAACAAAAGCACAAGCTAGTCATTTTAACTCCATCAGAGCTGGTAAAACTCCAAAAGCTGGTGACTATCCTTGAGCCATGCAGGTATATAAAACTATTTTTTAACTTATTGTTACTGTTTCTTCAAAAAGCTCTATAGTTGACAGTTATTGTGTAGATTAATAAATACTTTCTTAAACTGTCTACTACAGGTTTGTGACTCAGCTTCTTGGAGGTGAGACATATGTCACATGTTCAATTGTTTTAACTTCTTTCTGCCACCTGCATCACAACATGGAGGTCTCTGATGATGACTCGAACTACATGGTGACTGCCTTCACACAGGACCTATCCCAACGTGTAGCTACACTTAACCATCAGTGGCTCAAGACAGCTACTGTGCTTGACCCATGCTTTAAGAATTTAAAGTGTCTTGCAAGGGGAGAGCGAGAAGAGGTTTGGACCAGCCTTGAGGCCCTGTTGCAAGAACACTGTAAAGATGCCACCACAAAGGCACCAGTAAAGACAAAGAGCCTCCTCCTGTCTTCATTGTCTTCAGATTCTGATTCAGATGAGGAAGCCTTGTGTAACAGGGACCCTGAGTTTGTACAGAGCAGAACCCACCATCAGCGAGCCAACTGCAGTTGTGGTCCAGTCGAGCAGGCACCCACCCACAACTGTCTGTCCTGGCCCGCAAGTATTTGATTAGTCCTGCCACTTCTGTCCCATGTGACAGACTGTTATCACTTGCAGGTCACATAGTAACAAAAAAAGAGAGCTGCCTTGAGCTCTGAAAATGTGAACAGGCTAGTTTGTCCAAGTAACTGGCTGAAAGAGATGGACAATAAATAAGCATGGAGGTATTGTGAGTCCAATGGGTTTGTTATTTTTTGCACTAAAATGTTCCATGATCACATTGTTTTAGCCTAATGTACAAAATAATTTTGGCTAAGGTTACTCAGAGTTTAAAGGTGAAGCTGGTCAAATTACCTTTTATCTTTCTGCCTTATTTTTCTTACAAACAACAAATAACAAATTATAATTTTTTATTTTTTTTGGGACAACCGGGACTTGGACAGGGGCCTGCCCGAGATCCCGGGATGCAAAGAAATGAACAGTTGGTCCGTTGGCCGAATCGGCCAGGTACATGTGATGTACAGCGCCAGAGTTCAAATCATTTTAGAGCCAGCAGATGCTGAGCTGCCTCTCGGTCCAAGCCTTCCATTGGAACTGACTGCAGCTTAACCGACTGGGAGAGGTGGAAGTCCATTTTCCAGTCATGGATTGGCCTTCCCAGAACACAGTTTTGTTATTGTACTTCGGTACCAACCACAGTTTGTCAATGACAAACATCATGTTAGAGAAAAAAGGTGTTTATAAGCACATAAGGCATCTGAGGTTGCAGGTTGATGATTGATTTTATAATTGTAACATCAGATCTGCAGCCATGGCTGGACTGTCCCTTAGAGAGAGGGTGAGGAGCTTGGTCATACGAGAGGGACTCGGAGTAGAGCCGCTGCTCCTCCATATCAAAAGGAGCCAAGATGAGGTATTTTGGGCATCTGACTAAGATAGACGCCTCATAGGTGAGGTATTCTGAGCATGTCCGGTAGGGGGCCCCTGGGGGAAACCAGAATTTGCACGAGAGAGATTATATCTCATAGCTGGCTTGGGAACTTCTTGGTGTCCCCGTAGATGAGCAGGAGAAGGTAGCTGGGGTGAGGGAAGTCTGGGCTTCTCTGCTTAGACTGCTTCCCCCCACCATCCAGATAAGCAGCAGAAAATGGATGGAGACACACACACACAAACAGCTAAAACAAAACTCAACCCTAACCTTGGTGACCTGATGGTCGTTAGTAAATTAATATCCAATTTACACATCTATGTAATGACTTTCATCATTTGGGTTAAGGTGTAGCTGTCTTAATTGTGCATTGACTTTGGTGATATACATGGATATGATGGAAATCAAGGCCAAAGCTAGTTGAAGGCTATGTCTTTTTTATCCTGTTATTTATTATCACAACAATATGCATAATAAGAACACTTCAAGCTCAGATATTTTTAGGTCATACACATATACACAGCCACACACACAGCCAAAAGTTTCTTACAGGTCTTTCTTTCGAGTAAAGGACTCCACAGCAGTGTGAACACTGGATTGAAGGGCAGATTGGTGAAAGTTGAGTTCAGACATACAAATATCATCACTGAACCTGAGAGGAGCTACCTCAGTGAGGGCAAATTACCTTTCAGTGTCGCTGTCATCACTCGATTCTACTTCCTCCAGGGCAGCCTGAAGATCAACGATGCGCCGGATGGACGTCTCCAGGTCCGCCTGTAATGCCTGTCTGACAGTGCTGAGCTCTTCAACCTTCATTTCCTGTACAAAAAAGAGGAAGATGACAGATTCAGGGATGAATAAGATGGTCATCTTTTAACAGACCTGTTTGCTGTGCCCCAGCACACATCAGCAGTATTTATTAGCAAATTGTTACATATGCAAGCTGACATCCAGAGAAAAAAAGTGATTTCTTAAATCGTTCCATCATTTTCTTACTGACTCTCTCTCATATCCTGTCACATATGTATGCACCTACACACAACCAAAAGCTTTCAGGATTTTGCCTTTGTTGGCTTTGAGAAGGGTGTGGGAGCCACAGCTGTCATAGAAACACATAAGCATGTACAAGTGTGTGTATGTGTGCACCCCCATAACCTTGAAGAGACAATGAGGATTAATCATAGTCAGAGAGAGGAAGCAGGATGAGGGAGCGATGACGTTGGGTATGGTGGTGAAGAAGTAGGAGGAAGAGAGAGAGAGTTTGTGTGTGTGTGTGTCTGTCGGTGTACATGCACATGTGTGTGTGCCTGTGTGCATCCTGTTGTGTGTATGATTAAATCCATTTATATGGGGCTGTGTCTCAGTCTCCATTGCTGGTTGGTAGGTTGTTTAAGGGCATTCTTGTGTCTGTCTCTGTGTGTGTGTGAGTGTGTTGCTTTGTGCGAATAACTTAATTCCTGGAGCTCCTTCTCATTTTCTTGGCTCAGCTCAGAGGTCACAAAGAAGTGTGCAGTTAGTGAGAACAAGAACATGACTGAATGTGAAACTGTAAGTAGCAGCTTTAAAGTCTGCTCGGCTGCTCAGATCTTCATCTAACTCACTTGTGCATTCACACTAGAGTAAAAATAGGAAAGCTCCTCCCTCCCTTTTTTCGCCCCATGTAAAGCTTTTATTAGTTCTTTAACATTTTTAGTTTTTTCAGTCATCTGTGACACCGACTCCGCCGTGACATCCGTCATAGTTGAGGGTCCATTTGCTTGTCATTGCTCCTCAGAGTTGCTGAGTGGCAAGAGTTTTCCTATGGGTGACTGAGGATGAAATGTGAAATTGTGAAATTTCCAGTGCCATTACTACAAACGAATGTCTTCCTAGTTCCTTTCTCTCTGTTTGAGGCATTGGATGATCCCTCTCATTTGCAATGAATGGGTCGCTTATTAAGTTTGCCTTAGTTTAGAGATGAAGACATCAGCTCTAATTTTAATACTTTGTGCACTGTCGCTACCAAGTTCTCCAATTTTGCCATCATTTTCTCCACTTTTGTTTTTCCAGCTGGACTTTGTGGAGCTGCTATGTTGTTTGTTTCTGCGAAGGCTTCAGTTTTCAGACCTGGAGGCTATTTCTGTCATTGTCCTGAGTCTATGACCCAGCATTTGAGTCTCTGTTAGATTTAAGAGATATTTATGTTTAAGCTTGAGTTTAGTACTTCCTAGTGCCTCTGAGTTTTATTATCTATATTTTTGGTTCTTGGTTACTGTTTGATTTCTTTCATGTACTAGTGTTGTTCCTGTGTCTTGCTGTCTGAGTCTCCAGTGCCAGTCAGTCTTGTCTCCATGTTTGTTTACCTTTTTGTCTACATTCAGCTCGTATGTCTCAGTCCTGGTCTAGCGTTAGGTACTTCCCGTCTTATTTTGAAAGTCCCTCATCTCATGAGCATTATGTTCAGTCCCCCCCCATCGTTATTTGATTGTTGACTGATTTGTTCATGCTGTGTTCCCCAGCTGTCTCTACTCAATTAATCACCCTCCTGTTTATATATATTGTGTCAGTCTCCCTTTGTCTATTGTCAGAATGTCAGCTTTCATTTGTAGTTCCAGTGTTTTTTTGCCCTAGTTTATATACTATATTAGTGTTTCTAATTTCCTCAGGTACTTTACTTTTCACCATAATGTATTTTGCTCATCAGCCTAATTAAACAGTTTGCCTTTTGTTTACCACAATCCACATCTGTGTGTCTTCATTTGGGTCCTCATGCTCCTATTCACTACACAAGATAATGTCCCCCTTTCATACAGACAGTGAAAAAGCTATTGAGAAATCACCAGCCTTTGACGTGATAATCATTCAGCCTTTTGAACAGACTAATTCTGTTGCTTGCTTTATTATTTTCTTCAGTGGTTTGAGGGTCTGATCCTATCTAAGCTGTCTAAGAACTCTGAATCAAGAAAATGCAAATCGAATCCCAAGTTGTTACATTATTTCAAGCCCACAGAGCCCAAAAGCCTGAGAACAAAGTTCAATGTAATCAACAATCTCTGATTACATTGATTTAATTAATTTGATGTGTCCATAACCTAAAATATATTTTTGTTTGTTTGCTTTGGTTCCTTTTTCGGTTCAGTTTTTCTTCCCACCTCTGTATCTAGATGTGGACAGTAACAAAGTACAAATACCTTGTTACTGTACTTAAGTACAATTTTTAGGTATCTTTACTTTCCTTGAGTAGTTATTTTTTTGTGTACTTTTTACTTTTACTCCCTACATTTTTAAACAAATATCTGTACTTTCTACTTCTTACATTTTCAAAACAGGCTCATTAGTTCTGGTTAAATGCATTTGGGTTGAATTATTATTTCGTCACTGTGAGCCTTCAAACATCAAACCCATGTAAGCTCAAACAGTAACACAGGAAAGGGATTCCTGTTTGTTTATTAATCACCAGGATGATGCATAAAAAGAGATTACATGTGCCAAAGGGGTTAAAAGTGGGACAGTGTTTTGTTTTTTTTGTTTATTTACTGACACAACACTGGAATGACTGCAGGTTTCCGTAAGTTGTGGTTGCGGTACCTTGCCATCTAGCTCGCCCTACTGAAGAGAAGAGAGCATAAAGGGAGTGACTTTTTTTTAAGTGGCAGGTTAGTTTAAATAAAATGTTTCTATCTGTTCAACAAACATCAGCAAACACACAAACTGTGTGCAGTTTGTCATAGAGCGTGTTGCTAGCTAAAGATCCAGCTGCTTCAGAGCTAACTTCACTCAGAGATGGAGTGTACATTTGTACATGTGACATTATGTTTTTTTTATATTGCGAAATATGCTGCAAAACAAAATGAGGTAGACTAACTGCTATGTAAATGCTGCATAAGAATACTCTGGAGTTTAGTGCAGGATAAACAGGTTAGTTTGCTGTACTGTGATGGATTTAAAGTAAAGAACAGTGTGACTGGTGCACAGTGGCTGTGGTTTCATGGTCAGAGTGTAGCAGAGATAAGATGGGGCCTGATTGTTTAAGACCTTGTATGTTCAATGTACAAGCAGGATTTTGACTTCAATACTGAATTTAACAATGAAGGGAAGTCAACATAGAAGAAATATGCTCTCCCTTTCTAGTCCCTGTCAGTACTCTAGCTCGAGCATTTAGGATTAACTGAAGGCTTTTCGTGGAGTTTTTAGGACATCCTGATAATAATGAATTACTGTAGTCTAAAGTAGAAGCAATAAATGCATATTGAGTAACTCCAGTTAGTATTGCCCGGCTCTGTAGAATTCTGTTGTTTTCCAGCCTTGCTTTGGAGTAACCCTCGTCTCTGTGATTAGGTTTTTTGGATCTGCCCACATTGTGACCCCTGAAATAAGAAGCAGAAGGTTAGAGGCCATCAAGGTCTTTATGTCTTTAAGACAATCCTGCACTTTGGTGCATTGGTGTGTTTTATCTGGCTTCATGGATAAAGTTGTGTCATCTGCATAGCAATAAAAATGTATGTTATGTCTTCTAATGATACTGCCTAAGGGAAGCATGTATAATGTAAACAGAATTGGTCCTAGCACTGAACCCTGTGGAACTCCATAATTAACCTCAGTGTGTGAAGAGGACTCTCCATTTACATGCACAAATTGGAGTCTATTAGATAGATATGATACAAACCACTGCAGTGCAGTACCTGTAATACCTACAGCATGTTCTAATCGCTCTAATAGGATATTATGGTCAACAGTATCGAATGCTGCACTAAGGTCTAGCAGGACAAGCACAGAGATGAGTCCACTGTCACAGGCCATAAGAAGATCATTTGTAACCGTCACTAAAGCTGTTTCTGTGCTGTGATGAGCTCTGAAACCTGACTGAAACCCTTCAAATAAGCCATTCCTCTGCAGATGATCATTTAGCTGTTTGACAACTACTCTTTCAAGGATTTTTAATATTAGAGATATTAGAGATTAGAGATAGGTTGATCATTTTCAGGATTCAAGCATTAATTAATAGTAGGACTTTTTTGAGCAGTCTTGTAGGAATGGGGTCCAAAAAGACATGTTGATGGTTTGGAGGAAAAAGACTAAATGAATATCCATGGTACTGAAAGTAGCTGTAGATAATGTTAATATTAAATCTGTGAGATAATTATGAGTGATTTTTTCCTCTAATGGCTAAAATTTTATTTCGCAAGGTCATTAGTAGTTAAGGTTAAAGAAATAGTTGGCTCAACAGAGCTTTGACTTTTTGTCAGCCTGGCTACAGTGCTAAAGAGAAACCTAGAGTTGTTCTCATTTCTTCAATCAGTGATGAAAAGTAAGAGGTTCTGGCTTTACGGACAGCTTTCTTATAAAGCAACACACTGTTTTTTTGTGGTTGTGGTGTTTGCTTACACTTTTATTCCACAGCATTGTGCCGAAGTCCCAGTGCTGTCCAAACCGTGCTGCTATGATTGCACTCTGTAGTAATGACACTGATGTTTTCAAGTGTTCCAGATAATAAAGCAGCTGTTTTTGTTAATGAGTAGAGCTGAGAAGTGAGTGTTTTAAAAGTCTGCTTTACTTTTAGTTGTAGCCTGGAGGAAGTGTTTCCTGCCAGGACTTTAAAATCATGTGTCACAGCCTGTGTTGTGAAACTCCTGTTGAGGTTTATATTTAGCAGCCTACGTGCTGCCCATGTAGTGGTGATCTATCTGCAAGCAGCAGGGATACCAGAGAAATGTATGGAAATACGCTTTTATTAGCTATTCTTTTATCTGCCTTTGTTTTAATGAGACAGAGTTCACATTAACACAGTCTGAAAGAATACAATACATAGAATCAGACCAGGAGTGACATGTTTAGCTGCATGTTCTCCTTAAATTGCTGGCTGTCTGAGTGGTGTCCCAGAAATGATGTGGGCTTCATAGATAATTGGCAAACCTTCTGGAGGAAACCTGGTCTTGTTAGGAGAGACGGCATCCATCCCACTTTGGATGGAGCAGCTCTCATTTCTCGAAATATGGACAAATTTATTAAACCCCCCAAAATATGACTATCCAGAGTTGGGAACAGGAAGCAGAGTTGCAGTCTTACACGCCTCTCTGCAGCTTCTCTCCTCCTGCTACCCCCAAAAACCCATCTCCATAGAGACTGTGTCAGCTCCCAAAAAGACAAAAAACAAACTAAAAAGCAGCAATAAACAACTTAAACATAAAGAATCACAAAGAAAGAACAATACAGTATCCACATCTGAACCAAAGAGTAAAACAGTGAAATGTGGATTATTAAATATTAGGTCTCTCTCCTCCAAGTCTCTGTTAGTACATGACTTAATAATTGATCAACAAATCGATTTACTCTGCCTTACAGAAACCTGGTTGCAGCAGGATGATTATGTTAGTTTAAATGAATCAACACCCCTGAGTCATTCTAACTACCAGAAATCTCGAAGCACAGGCCGAGGGGGCAGTGTGGCAGCAATTTTTCCACACCAGCCTATTAATTAATGAAAGACCAAGACAGACTTTTAATTCATTTGAAAGCCTGATGCTTAACATTGTCCACCCCAACCGTAAAACTCCGAAACCAGTCTTACTTGTTATCATCTATCGTCCACCTAGGCCTTACACAGAGTTTCTGTCTGATTTCTCAGACTTTTTATCTGATTTAGTTCTGAGCTCAGATAAAATAATTATTGTGGGTGATTTTAACATCCATGTTGATTCTAAAAATGACAGCCTCAACATGGCATTTAATCTGTTATTAGACTCAATTGGCTTCTCTGAAAATGTAAAAGAACCCACCCACCACTTTAATCACTCTCTAGATCTTGTTTTAACATATGGCATAGAAACTGAACATTTAACAGTTTTTCCTGAAAACCTTCTCTTGTCTGATCATTTCCTGATAACATTTACATTTACAATAATTGATTACACAGCAGTGGAGAGTAGACTTTATCAAAGCAAATGTCTTTCTGAAAGCGCTGTAACTAAGTTTAAGAATATAATCCAGCCACTGTTATCATCGTCAATGCCCTGTACCAACACAGAGCAGAGCAGCTACCTAAACGCTACCCCAACAGAGGTCGATTATCTTGTTAATAATTTTACCTCCTCACTATGTACGACTCTGGATACTGTAGCTCCTGTGAAAACTAAGGCCTCAAATAAGAAGTACCTGACTCTGTGGTATAATTCTCAAACACGTAGCCTAAAGCAGATGACTCGTAAGCTGGAGAGGAAATCGCGTGTCACAAATTTAGAGGATCATTATTTAGCCTGGAGAAATAGTTTGTTGCTTTATAAGAAAGCCCTCCGCAAAGCCAGAACATCTTACTATTCATCACTGATTGAAGAAAATAAGAACAACCCCAGGTTTCTCTTCAGCACTGTAGCCAGGCTGACAAAAAGTCAGAGCTCTTTTGAGCCAACCATCCCTTTTAACGTTAACTAGTAATGACTTCATGAACTTCTTCACAAATTAAATTTTTATCATTAGAGAAAAATTACCAATAATCATCCCACAGATGTAATATTATCTACAGCTACTCTTAGTACCACTGATGTTAAGTTAGACTCTTTTTCTCCAATCGATCTTTCTGAGTTAACTTCAATAATTACTTCCTCCAAACCAACCATCAACGTGTCTTTTAGACCCCATTCCTACAAAACTGCTCAAAGAAGTCCTGCCATTAATTAATTCTTCGATCTTAAATATGATTAACTCATCTCTAATAATCGGCTATGTACCACAGACCTTCAAGGTGGCTGCAGTTAAACCTTTACTCAAAAAGCCATCTCTAGACCCAGCAGTCTTAGCTTATTATAGGCCAATCTCCAACCTTCCTTTCATATCAAAAATCCTTGAAAGAGTAGTTGTCAAACAGCTAACAGAATATCTGCAGAGGAATGGCTTATTTGAAGAGTTTCAGTCAGGTTTCAGAGCTCATCACAGCACAGAAACAGCTTTAGTTTTCTTATGGCCTGTGACAGTGGACTCATCTCTGTGCTTGTCCTGCTAGACCTTAGTGCAGCGTTCGATACTGTTGACCATAATATCCTGTTAGAGCGATTAGAACTTGCTGTAGGTATTACAGGTACTGCACTGCAGTGGTTTGTATCATATCTATCTAATAGACTCCAATTTGTGCATGTAAATGGAGAGTCCTCTTCACACACTGAGGTTAATTATGGAGTTCCACAGGGTTCAGTGCTAGGACCAATTCTGTTTACATTATACATGCTTCCCTTAGGCAGTATCATTAGAAGACATAGCATACATTTTCACTGCTATGCAGATGACACGCAGCTCTATCTATCCATGAAGCCAGATAACACACACCAATTAGTTAAACTGCAGGAATGTCTTAAAGACATAAAGACTTGGATGGCCACTAACTTTCTGCTTCTTAATTCAGATAAAGCTGAGGTTATTGTACTCGGCCCTGAAAATCTTAGAAATATGGTATCTAACCAGATTCTTACTCTGGATGGCATTACCTTGGCCTCCAGTAACACTGTGAGGAACCTTGGAGTCATTTTGACCAGGATATGTCCTTAAACGCACATATTAAACAAATATGTAAGACTGCTTTCTTCCATTTGTGCAACATCTCTAAAGTTAGAAATATCCTGTCTCAGAGTGACGCTGAAAAACTAGTTCATGCATTTATTACTTTCAGGCTGGACTACTGTAATTCATTATTATCAGGATGCCCTAAAAACTCCCTGAAAAGCTTTCAGTTAATCCAAAATGCTGCAGCAAGAGTACTGACAGGGACTAGAAAGAGAGCATATTTCTTCTGTTTGGCTTCCTGTTAAATCCAGAATTGAATTCAAAATCCTGCTCCTCACATACAAGGTCTTAAATAATCAGTCCCCATCTTATCTTAATGACCTTGTAGTACCATATCACCCTATTAGAGCACTTTGCTCTCGCACTGCAGGCCTACTTGTTGTTCCTAGATTATTTAAAAGTAGAATGGGAGGGAGAGCCTTCAGTTTTCAGGCCCCTCTTCTGTGGAACCAGCTTCCAGTTTGGATTCAGGAGACAGACACTATCTCTACTTTCAAGATTAGGCTTAAAACTTTCCTTTTTGCTAAAGCATATAGTTAGGGCTGGACCAGGTGACCCTGAATCCTCCCTTAGTTATGCTGCAATAGACGTAGGCTGCCAGGGATTCCCATGATGCATTGAGTTTTTCCTTTCCAGTCACCTTTCTCAGTCACTATGTGTTAATAGACCTCTCTGCATTGAGTCATATCTGTTATTAACCTCTGTCTCTCTTCCACAGCATGTCTTTATCCTGTCTTCCTTCTCTCACCCCAACCACTCACAGCAGATGGCTTGCCCTCCCTGAGCCTGGTTCTGCCAGAGGTTTCTTCCTGTTAAAAGGGAGTTTTTCCTTCCCACTGTCGCCAAAGTGCTTGCTCATAGGCGGTCCTATGATTGTTGGGTTTTTCTCTGTATCTATGAAGCGCCTTGAGGCGACTTTTGTTGTGATTTGAATCGAATTGAATTGAACAGAATAGGATACATGTTTAAATGTGCTATATGAATAAATTCACTAGACTGTAACCTGCACATTTAACTCTGCCAAGAAGGGTATGCTTTTGGTAGCATTTTTTGTCCACCAGTGTCATTCTGTCTGTAAACACAACAGCTCGAAAAGTTCCATTAAAATTTGCTTCCATACACTTCAAGGTCAACATGATTTATTAATGGAAAATTGTCAAAAAGCCTTTTAAGTTAGAATCTACAATTCTTACAAGTGTGATGTGTATTCTCGATGTATAGAAAATACCCTATAAAGATTTTAAATTTCATGTCACGTTTGACTTTTGACCTCACTTTTACATTTCACTACTTTTCTTTGGAACTGACCCCAAAATGTGTTACATCTCTAAAGAAAGTATTGTCCACACTGACAATGAGCTGCGTAGTTAGTTAGAAATACACTACAGCATAATATTATACAATAAGCTAAGTTATTCATGTCTGTTTACTTCCATATCCATACATTTTATCCATTACCTGCTCCTACATAATGTTTCTGTACACAAACCTCTGTCATGCTATCCTTATCTGATTTTTACAGCAATACAAACTTCTTGAAGTACATTTAAAAATAACAGAGAAGCCTAAATGAATAAATGCAAAATGCAATACTGTTCCTTTAACAGGGGATGCTGCTCAGAGAATGAGCTGCCCTAGTGAAGGTTTGCACTTTTGTGGTGCTTCTTGTTTATTTTTAGGTTAGTTACACCAAAATTTCAGACTTGTCATTAATAACACGTCCTTCACTGTCCCAAATAAACACAGTCTTTGCCCCAGATTTAGTTTGTTGCAAAAATTGCTTACTCAATTTCTGATACAGGATTAGTCAGCAGACAATACAAGGAAACTTTTTATGATAACTGATATGGTAACATGTTGTAATAACCATTGTTAATAAACAGAAAACTGAATATGTTGTGAACTAATAATATGTTGGCACTCACTAATGATTATTGTACATTAATGTGTTTAAATGCAATGATCAAACACATGTACATATATCTCATGTAGATATACACGGTGAGTGTTAAAACTGAAATGAATTATTTCATTAAAGTGAAAAAGAGTCTTACTAAAATCAGCTTCGACTTTACATAATACTGGACCGATTATTATTTTATTGCTTGCCAACAGTAAAATAACCATCGCTCATGATATCGGTTATTACAAGGTGTGGTTACCAGCTCCATGCGTCTGCGGCTGCTCTCCTGCTCTGCCTGGCTCAGCTCCTCCATCTCCAGTCTCATGTCCTGCACACGCTGCTGGTAGTAGCGGGCATTCTCTCTCTCCCGAGCCTCGGCCTGTGCGCTCTGCTCCAGCTCCTCTCCCAGACGAACCACACTGTCCCTCAACCGCAGCACCAGCACCTACGGGAGACGTAGGAGCTGCAGGCATGTTCTCGCATGGTAACAAGTGTAGATGAATCATCCAAGCTTACCTCAAACCTCTTCACTTGCCCTCTCTGAAACTCTAATTTATTTTCCAGGTCACGTACACGTGCCTCTTGTTTACTGACAATGCTGCGCCCCACAGTGGACGATTCCAAGAACTGCACCCTCGATACACACTGCTGGAGCTGAGTTGCAAGCCAAAAACATTTAGAGGATCAACGTGCAGATATATCAGAAAGCGTGAATGTGCTCCACCTGAAGCTGGCATGTATATTCAGACTTGCAACAAGCAGGTTAAATGTTCCATGATTCCATCACAACCTCATCCCAGCTAATTTCAAAAGCACAATTGGTTCATAAACCCCCGAGTGATCATTTTAATTTCTGACTGTCAAAGCAAAGATACCTCTTCTTGGAGAGACTGTTTCTGTTTCTTCACCTCCTCCAGTTCAGCTTGCAGTTCTCTGATTTGAGCAATATCACTGGAGGACTGAAGGGGACAAAGCAAGAGAAAGTCACCTGAAGTGAATGATGACTTAGGTCATCAACAGGATTTGAAGGATTTCAGCTAAAAAGCAGTACCTGCGCAATGAGTGCTTTGTGTTTCTTCATAAGTTCATTTAGGTCTTCCTGATCCTCTTCGAGCCTCTTCAACAGGTCCACCTTCTCCTGTTGCAGCAGAGCTAAGTTTTCATCCACCTGCACTCAGGAAGACAAAAACATAAGTGGAAGACTACTCCACACTCTTCATTTTTACTATTTAATCTAAAGAGTGTTTTCTGTACCCAAAATAAGAAGACAGAAAGTGATGAAATCACAAGTGACCCTGTCAAGTTTGCTTAGAATTAGTTATGTTTTTATTTAATTTCAAGTAATGTGCAGTTTTAGTATTACGTAAACGAAGCTAAGACAAGAAGACAAACAGTCTGTATCTAAAGTTATTTTCTAAGATATTTTCTACATGATGTCTGATTAAATATGCAATATTTACATTCAGGACCGTGAGTATCAAGCACATCAGAACACACTCACATCACCATGTTTTATTTTCCAGTTGCAAACACACACAGAGTGTGCAAAGCAAGTGAGATCACTAGAGTTGTACATTGTTTTTTCAGAGCTTAACAAGTCAGTAGACACAACAAAGAGTGCTTTCACTCCTTTACCTTCCATGGGTCACATGCCTGCCAATGCACAATAAAATAAAACTCTCACCACACTCTTCTGCTTGCAGATGTTTTCTAGCTCAGCCTGATTGTTGTCCAGCTCCTGGGAGAGAGTCGCCTGAATGCTCTCAGCCTCAAGTCGCCTTGCTTCGCTCTCCTCAAGCTAAATGGAGACATGGGAAGTGTTTCTCCAGCAAAGCAGCAGGTGACACTAGAGCAGGTTTGTCAAGGTAAAGGTGAATGTAAAAGTGGACGTACCTGGAAGTGCAGATGCTCTATCTGGTCTTTACTGCTGTTGGGTAGGTTCTGCCCTGAGCTTTCCATTGTAGCAAGAAGAAGCTGGGCATCAGCCAGGAGGGCGTGAGTTCTCTTCAGATCTCTCCTTAGCTTCTTCTCTACATCAAAGTCTCTGTGTCCCACCTGTAAAGTGTGACACCTTAGAATAAAGCTCTTCTAAATGAATAACTGAATTAGTAAAAGTAACTCTATCCTATCTTTGATAAGTTCCAGGCACACATTCATTGACATCACAGCACATCACCGTGAACTCAAAATTAGAAATTTTTTTGTACCAAGTGTGAAATAAATAAATGAAATGAAATAAATAAATGAAATGAAATGATATTCAGATTATTCAAATAGGGTGATTTTTACTAGTTTTGCTCACTCACAAGTAGTTTTCATTGGGCATCATTCATATTCTATGTGTGTTTTTGTGCTTCTCTTTCAATCAGGGTCACTGTGAGTTGATCCTTTGGTTTTCTCTGTTTTAATTCAAATCTGCTTAATGTCTTAATACTACTATGCTGGTGATGCACTGTTTAACTTTTCCTTTCAACCTAACAACCTTCCATAACCTTAGAAAGTATCAAGTACAACTGCAATTGTAAGAATGTTCCAACGTTCCCTCTAAGCTGCGCGCGTGCGCAATTGCGCACTGCTGGCACGTCTCTGTGTTGCACACACACAAGAAAAATCTAACCTGAATTGAAATTAAAATAAATACGCTAACAATTCTGTTTTGCAGTGTTAGTCAGTAAGTGACTGGCTGCTCCAGTATGGGATTAGAACGATGCCACCTAATCCCATACTGTTAATATATATAACATAATAATGTATATATATATAACATAATCCCATACCATACATACATACATATATAGTCCATATATAGTCCAGCCAATGATGCATTCACATTCGTATATACGCAGCTAATCAACGTCGTTGACAGGCTAGCTAGCAAAGCAGCGTGGCTGATGTGGAGTGAAGCCACGTTAATGACAACGTGTACTACCATTGGAGATGTGAGCAGGACAGACGGAACAATTAACGAAAAAATGTTGACTATACCATAATTTAAAAACTATAACAGTTTTTAAATTATGTTGATAGGCCACGTAAAACCATAGTTATGATTTAAAAAAATATGTGCAATGTTTGGTTTTCTTCCTGAATACTATCGTTGTTTATATTTACTGCGGGAATTCATGGTAAAAACTGCATTTTATAAGGAAAACGCCGAAAGCACTCTCCACCTGTGAGCAAAGCCCCCCGTCCCCCAGCCTTTCCTATTGGTGGAAAAATGTACTATGTGGGCCAATCAAAAAATGATATGGCAACATGGCATTTAGCTGTTTAGGAAGGGGGGAGTTTTAGGAGTGACGGCGGTGTTTTGAGATGGGAGAGATTTGCCACGTTTAGCGCAAATCTTGTGTAGTTAGTGTGTAGTGTAGACAATAGATTTGTTATGTGTGTCAGAACAATGAGGCGACTACTGAATGTTACAGGTGTTACAAAAGTGATACATCTCCTGTTGTCAGGCTTGCAGGTATCAGGCTGTTGTTCTCCTTTATCTCATAGTGGACAGAAATTATTTTTTGGAGTGGCACAAATGATTTGTGTGGCATCAGATTTGATGCAGAACAGCTGATTGTTCTGTAAATAGTTTGAAATGTTTATTTTAAAAAACGCATTGGCTACATTTTTAGGTAAACAGCTGCAAAAAAACTTTGTTGTTTGCATAACTCAGTTACTTTTTTGAAGTAGTAACTATATAATTAATTGCCCAACATTGGTCATTATATGCTGTATTTTGCAGACAGAGAGTTACAGGACTCTCTCCCAGACCACAGACTCAGACTCCTAATACAAGTCAGAGCTTTATTATTAAAAAAAATAAAAAAGTTGTTTTCAAAATTGGAGTTCAAGTTATTTTTAATTCCGATAGTGTTAAAATACTACACAGGTCATGAACAAGATTTTTTTTTACATTTTCATTGTAAGTGGGATAAAGCATTTAATTAAAAGTAGTCCGACATAAACGTAAATGCTGTAATTTGATTCTTTTAATAAACCATGTAACTTGGATGGATTTGATGCTGGCGTGACCACAGTGCACACGTCTAATGTTGCTCACAGTGGTCCAAGTGTCCGCTCAGGGAGTTTGTGTGTTCGCTCAGACACATGAAAAAATAGAGGGAACATTGGTTGGGACACTGTAGAATATAAATATTGCAATGCAATGTCTTGATGTATGCTCAATCATCCAGGTAAAGAAATCCCAAAAAATTGATTCTGTTCATCTCGACATTATGTTTTCAATGGGAGAAATGTTTAGTCACATTCTACATATATGTTAAAAAGTAAATTTTCTCAAACTGAGAAAATTTAAGAAACATGTAAGAAAAATATGAACTCCTTATGAAGTTGATGGCAGTAACGCATCTCAAAAAAGTTTGGAAAGGAAATGGATGTGGTACTAAAACAAAACAGCTGGAGGACGATTTTGCAACTAATCGGGTTGACTGGCAGCAGCTCAGTAACATGACTGGGTATAAAAAGAACATCTTAGTGAGGCAGAGTTACTCAGAAGTAAACGTGGGAAGAGGCTCACCAGTATGCAAAAAAAAGTGCACATACAAACTGTGGAACAGTTTGTACAGTGCATACAAACAGTGGAACAATATCGCAAAGACAATATTGGTGGCTGTAGCTCAGGTGGCAGAGCAGGTCAGCCACTAATCAGAAGGTCGGTGGTTCAATCCCAGGCTTGCCAAATGCCAAATATCCTTGGGCAAGATACTAACCCTATGTTTGCCTACTGGTGGTGGTCAAATGGCCCAGTGTCCGGCAGTCTCGCCTCTGTCAGTGCGTCCCAGGGCAGCTGTGGCTATAATGTAGCTTGCCATCACCAGTGTGTGAATGGGTGAATGACTGAATGTAGTGTAAAGCGCTTTGGGGTCCTTAGGGACTAAGTATACCGTTATACCGCTATATAGGCCGTTTACTCATAATGTCATCAAAAGACTCAGAGTCTCTGAGCACAAGGGACAAGGCTGGAAGTCAGTATGAGATGCATCAAATCTTTCTGCAGCACATGATCAGCTGTGGCTTCTCTGCATTTGGACAGCACAGTGAGCTGTGTTCACAGACAGTGATTTCTCCAAGTCTTTCTGAGCTATGCACTATTTTCTATCACAGAATTGTGCCGTTTTTGTGATGGAAAGTAGTGCATGGCTCAGGCCTCAGCTCCATCTCCCATTAACAATGACTGAAGTTGGGTAACCTAAGAGGCCAGCAACTTTTTTCTTTTTTCTCGTGGTTTGTGCATGCGCATCATGAATAAACCACCTTGGCCAAAATGCGTGATGTAGAGAAGATGGAGTGTGAAAAAGGTGTAACTCATTTAGTACATTAGCAAGGAAAAATGTAACCATGATGATCTCAATTTGTCTGCTCTAATATAACAGGCAACTGGACTAGGTGCAGGCTCAGCAGCACTTTCAGATTCACACATTCTATGAGACACTCATTCCCACATTCAGAGACCAATTCCGCTGTAGATATTAACAGTAAGCCATGTCGCACACTGCTCAAGTCTTTCGATTCAGCTAATTATTTTTTATGGATGTTTTTAATATACTTTTTAAAAAAAATCAAGATTTAGGCCTGTGTTTCTGAGGTCATAAACAATTGTTTAGTTTAGTTTTTTTTCAGAGATATATGGTCCTCACACGACAGCCAGTGCAAACATATGACTTTTAAAATACAATGCTGGACATTAAACAGAATACAAAGTATTTCAAATAAGCTCAACCTTAAACATATGCGGCAGTAATATTAATCATTTCACACTGATCGGTAACATTATTATTTTTACTTTTGATCTCTGCACAATTTTCCAGTAATAGAGTTGTATGTGTACATGTAGTTGTTACCATGATGTCTGTAAATATTTTTTTTTGGAATGTATTAGATATTTGTTTAACTATAGTAGTAATCATATTTACAATTCTTCAGCCAGGAAGGAATGCAGAAAGGTGAAGATGTCAATGTAGAGTGCAGACAAGCAGTGTGTGTGTGTGTGTGTGTGTGTGTGTGTGTGTTTTACCTGGTCACACAGAGTTGCTATGAGTCCTTCCAAGTCGTGCTTCTCATGAATCACCATCTGTTTCTCCTCATACTCCTGCTCCAGTTGCATTTCCAACTGCCTCAGCTACACACACAGACACACACGATGAATTTGTAAGTGTCAGGCAGTTGATTGACTGATTCAGTTTGTGATATTCATGGGGAGCTTGTTGGGATTAAGTAGCATCCCTGCTTTTTGTAGATGATGTAGCTTTGTTGGCTTCATCAGAGCACAACCTTAGGCATACAGTGGTGCAGTTTATAGCCAAGTGTGATGTTTTGTGACTTTAGTATATCTTACAGTTTCCAGGAGCAACTACTGGTCCTGTAATAAAAGGTATCTATGATAAATGTTTAGCCACTAAGAGCTTTGCTTACTCGCTTTTACAGCTAATGCTGCTGGAAGAGGGCTTACAAAAATTTCAGAAGCTTCTTCTGCCCTGCCTATAGGAGCTGAGTTTAGTTTGTGTGGAAGAAGTTTTTATCATCTCTCCCAAAAGTCTTAATATGATGCTGAGGATAAGGCTTTTCCTACCAGGAATGATGATGTCAGCGCCTGTTGTGGCCATTTTTGTTGAATGTTTATAAAACGCAATTTGTATTCATTTTTGTTTTTTCTTTAAAGTTGTAAGAATATGCTGACCTAGTTTTGTTATGTAAATTTGTAATTCATTTTATTGGAAAAATTTTTTGGAAAGTGGTTGGTTTATTGGCTTATGGACCCTCCCATTAATCAGGGGATTAAGAGCACCCTGGAGGGGTGTGGTAAAGATGGTTTTTTGTTTGCCAAATGTCTGATGGGAAGACGGGAGGGTTAGAAAATGATTTTTTGACCACTTTTGAAGTTGTTAAAGCAAATTAAGTTAACTTTCGTTTAATTTTAAGTTGTAAGAAGTTATTTGGTTGATTTTTGTTTATAATTTTCCACGAAATAAACAACATATGATTTTTAAACAATGGAGTCAGAAGTGCGTTCTAAAACAAACCTCCCGTTGCCACCCATGGCCTTTTCTTGGACTTTTTTGGTTTTTGGAACATAAAAGGCCGTGACAGCACCTAAAGCAGAATTACTGCTCTGTAATATTTATGTGATAATCTTTCCCATGTGACTTGACTAATACTATACCGGCTGCCACAGAAACTGTGGCATCTGTTGGGATTTTCCCACACAAACATCTTTAGGGTTTACAGAGAATTTGCAAAAAAAAAATATCCCGTGAGCTGCAGTTCTCCAAATGAAAATGTCTTGATGATGTCAGAAATTAGAGGAGAATGGTCAGACATTTTAACTACTTCACTTTGCACAGCATCATCAGTAATCAGGGAATGTCACAGTCCCACGTTAGCGGGGAGGAAAAACCACTGGTGTCTGCAGTGCATTATAACTGCTGTTGTACAACTCTAGTGATCTCACTGAAAGAGCCTGTTTCTGTGGAAAACGTTCATTTTAAAGAATCTCTCATTTTAAGATCTGCTGGCAAAACTTCAACAAACTGTCTTGTATGTGATGTGCTTTATCCAACCTTAAAGTCATGTGGTTTTGTTGTTATTAAAAAATAAAACAAATTTAAAAATACGTGTTTTTTAAGCATGTATGTTAAAATGATTGGTTGTGGAACAGTCAGTTTGTAAGTGTATTTGTTAAACCCACTCGTCTCTGAGAGGACTTGTGGACATCCTCTAACTCCTCGTCTTTATCTTCCAACTCCTTTTGATGGATCTGCTTCATCCTTTCCACCTCTATCTCAAACCGCATGTGGATCTAAAGGACACGGACAAAGACAATGGTGAGGGAAGAAGCAGCAGGGACAGCAATATATTCTGTGTGTGCTGTATCACCTGTTGCTGCTGCTGTATTTTGGCAGTGAGCTTGGCGATTTCCTCTGCTTTCTCATTGACCTGGCTCTCCAGGAGGCGAAGCTGCTTCTTGAGGGCAGGCAGTGACTCTGAGGCAAGGTCAACGGGTAGGCTGAGGTCACGGATCTGAGCACACAGGTCCTCCTTCTGCTTCTGCAGACGGCTAACCTCTGCCTGGCTTTCCTGCACACATCCACACAACACTGGAGTTTCTGACTTTAAGACATTTCATTCTCATGCTCCTTTATAGATTTCATCTTTGTCCATTGGTCAGTGCAGCATCTTGGAAGTTGGCACAGGTTAGTCAGCATGAGCTAGCTCAAGGAGGTTTGGCAGGTTTTGCAATTTGGGATATGATCCAGAACACAATATCATGTAGGAACACAAACACGAAAAAAATCAAAATGCTGCTAAACCAACTAAACTAAACTATTTCTAACTTTTGAGACCAATGTAACTTTTCTTCGCCACACCATAGTGATATCACCCTGAAAGTAAGAGTCAAATGCTTTGTAACTTTATCCTTAATCATTTGTTCTTTACTTTTATTTACATGTTCATAATGAAGACAGACATATACATGACAAGCTAATTGTCTCCTCAGCAGCATGTCAGCCTTCATTCTGTACTCATGTAGTGTCCAGCATCAACATTTTGGGTCAGATGTGACGTTAACTCCACACAGTTTCTGTAACATAGCTGTCTCAGAGTCATCAACCTACAGTATGGTCTGTTTGATTTGATCAGAGCAACAGCCTATCATGAATTACATGTGACAGCTGTCATTTCCACATTACATTTGAGACTCTCTTCCAGGTTAACCTGTTGAATCAGTCTGTTTTTCTGTTGCACACTTTTGGATACTACTCCATAAAATCACATGTAAATCCACTAAATAATTCTGAAGACTATTTAATATTACATAGAGTCTACAGATGTATGCAACAAAAGTGGCATCACCATCTGTTTGTGTATTTTGAATCTTCGGTGTAAGCACAGCTGATGCCATTATTTTTTTAATGTTGCTTTGTGTTGTTTGTCACAAACAACACAGTCCAGAGGTTGGTTTTAGAGGCTATCCAGTCAGGTGAGTTATTAAAAAGCTTAATTGGATTTTAGAGCTGTATAAAAGGGGGGGGACAAAGACCAAATCAGGATGATTTTTAATGTTGTTAAGCTTTTTAATATGGTACATTTGAGGAACTGTAGCTTTTGGCATCTGCACAATTACTGAAGTAACCACAAACTCATCATTACATGACATTACTGTGAAATAGCATAAATCTTTTAATCAGTTCATATAAAAATCTACACACAGTCAACACATAGGCCAACCCACCTGTTGGCTGCAGCGCAATTTGTATATTTCAGCTCCCAGCGCTGTGTTTTCCTGAAAGGCTTTGTCCTTCTGCTCTCGCTCACACTCAGCTTCCTCCAGAGCCTGAGTCAGCTTGTTATCAAACCTGTATGAACGCATACAAACAGCAGGAGGATTTTGTATTCACTATGATTATACATCATATTTGTAAAGAAGTATATATCGACAATTTTTGGCAGTGTATCACTTTTTGACACATCTCATTTGTTTGATGGCGGGAAAGTGAAATTAACTTTATTAATTGAACAGGGGGGTGTTCTGTGTAGTAGTTGCAATTTCAGCAGCAGAAAAGAGACAAAGTCTTGATTCATAGTTACATCTCCCTAGAATATTAAAGAAAAAAGGGGGAAAAGCTAGAAGTTTTTTCCAACAGAAGAAAATAAAACAATAACAATAATATCAGAGGGTCAGAGGAAAATATTTTCTTGGAAGATATAATTATTATTAGTAATAGTAGTAGTAGTAAATAAACTCAGACAAATAATTCCACACAGGCACTCGAAGGAACTGACATTCAGAAACACATGACACAAAATAAAACTAAGGATTATACCAGAAATGCAGAAAGATAGAAAGATACACAGCTGTATATTGATATGACAAATCATAATCTTGGCTGATGAAAGTTATACAGCGTGGGGTTAAAACAAACCTTCTCTGCTTGCGGTCCAGTTCATGCATGCGGCTCTGCAGACTGTCGGTAAGGACCCGGGCATCCTGAAGGTCAGAGGTCAAATGACGACAGTGACGTTTCACCTCTGTCACACTCCTCCTGGACTGCTCCAGCTGGGCCTGCAATGTCGCCACCTTCACAAAAACAGAGTAACATTACAAATCATAACTTTAGTAATACTAAGTAACTTTAGAAACTAATCACCCATCAGTGCTCCGTTCACCTTTCAGCATCCTGTCTCACCTTGGCATCGAGCTCTTGTCGAGTTTGTCTTTCTGTCTCAAGCTTTTCCTCTGTCTGTTTCAGTCGTCTGCAAACAAATTCCATCTCTGTCTGGCAGCACTCCAGCTGCATGACCAGTTCAGTTTCTGCAAGATGTGGAGGAATGGATATGACTTTGATGGAGTCACTTTATATGTTGTGACATTTCTCTATTTCAACACTAGATTTCACGTGTGATAAAATAAGATATTTATGAATAATTTGATTCGTTTTTTGAGTTTTGCAGATTGTTCTTTTGGTGAGTTCAAATCAAATGGTAAATGGAATGGTACTTATATAACACCTGTTAGTCAATATGAGCACTCAAACTCCTTTCTACTATAAATCCCATCACCCAACACACACACATTCATACAGCTGAGCCACAGATTGTTCACCAGGCATAATAAATAGAGATGATTACAGAGCATTTTAAAAATATTTTAACTTTTTTTTTTAACTTTTCTTCCCCAAACATTGGGGACAAGCTTTCTGTCTTGGAGAAACGTAGCAGAAGAATCATATGACTGGGTTTTGAGGCTTTAGGTAATATCCTTACTCTTAGTCTATATTTTGGAGAAAGACAAAAAAATATATATTATTATATAATTATATAATATAATTATATAATATATTATATATATATATATATATATATATATATATGTATTATTTTGATTTCGGAGAACAATTTGATAACCTTTAAAGTAAATGTGTCTTCTGGAGACAGGGTTTGTTTTGGAGTCATCGCTGATGAAGAACGTTATAGGGTTAATTCCAGCTATCAGTGGTACTTTGGGAAGAAGCTGTTTTTTATTGGCTTAGGTGTAAATATTTTTGGCTTCAGAAAACACTCCTGGCACTCAAAAATCATGTACCCCTGTGTAGGTCCTGGCAAACATGCAGGACAACACTAAATTGGTCCTAGGACTACTCTCTACCTGTTACTGCTCCTCTCTGACTCTCCTTAGCCTGAGCTTTCTGCTTCTCCTCCTCCAGCTGCTTCTCCAGGGTTTCCATGGTCACTTTACACTGATCTAGGCGAGCCTATAGTTAAAGAAGTAACGAGGTAAGTAACAGGACTTGTAAACTGAGTAACAAGTAACAGGATTTTTTTTGTCTTACCTGCAGGTCTTTGTTCTCCCTGCTGAGTCGAAGTCTCTCTGCCCTCTCCACATCCAGAGCCTGGCCCACGGCATCACCGCGGAAACGCTCATCACTCAGTTCAGATGTCACAGCTGTAACCTGCACATAGATCACAACATGAGTTTGTTTGTGTGCATGTGTGTGTGTGTAGGTGTGTCTGTGTGAGAATACAAACCTTGGTTTCCAGGCTGTCTGCAGTCTGCCTCAGCTCATTTCTCTCCTTCTCTGATTTTTCTAGGCGTCGTCTCAGAACTGATATTTCATCCTGACAAAAATGGCAAAATAGAAGACTCACTGTGACTGAAACATCATTAGGGCCCGAGCACTAAAAGTGTGAAGGCCCTATTGTATCTGCTCTGTTTATTATTATTATTATTATTATTATTATTATTATTATTATTATTATTATTATTATTAGGGCCCGAGCACTAAAAGTTCGAAGGCCCTATTGTATCTGCTCGGTTCACCATGAAAAATGAAGTGGCTTTTGAGGGGCTTGGAAAGTTTAAAAAGTCTTGAAATTTGGCCCACACCTCCAATGTGATGAAGGTTTTCTTGTTATGTGATCATTTTCATTGAATAGCGCAAAATGGCTCCACAGCGCCCCCTACAAAATTTCAACTCATCAGCCCTTGCTCTGTGTTTTATCTATGAGTCTGACACCTGGTAAGCTTATAGAAGATATCAAGATGTACAAAAAAGTCTCTTGGAGCAATATCCCAAATCCAACAGGAAGTCAGCCATTTTGAAATTAATTTTGGTGACAATTTCCCTTCTTTTCAGGCACCGTTCTTTGACGAACTCCTCCAAGGATTTTCATCAGATTGACACAATCTTCAGTGTGTGGAATCTAAAGGCCTTTGTGATGTTAAATCGCGAAGCTTTTTACGTTCCGGGAAACGGGGTGGTCATGGCGGCACGTGGTTTCAATCACTCGCCAAAAAGCAGTAATCTGCTGTCACTCAAAAACACCATGTCCAATCTCTCCCAAAGGTCGCAGGGATGATGAGACTCAAGCTCGGAAATGTTAGTTATGCCATTTGTCAGTAATGGTTACAGCGCCACCTAGTGGGATAACTATAATCATGATTGAATGAGATGAAATGTTAGCTGGTGGTTAAATGCATGAATTCCATCAATGTGACATCAGATCGGACGTGCTGGTTTTAGGTGTTGGGCGTGGCTCGACGCGATGGGGTGCGAGGGCCCTCATAACGCTGCTTGCAGCTTTAATTATGATTATTATCACTCGTTCACTGAAACCAAAATCCACCTATTAGATGCTGGCGCTGCTACAGCTCACTGAACTTCCATTATGAACACCACGCAGCCTTATAATTGTTCTTCCACAGGCATGTAAGTTTAAGTCAGCGATTATAGCAATAGAAGCTCGAGTTATAAATTGTTGTGTCTATTCTAACTAAGAGAGAACCCACAGCAACTTTTGCTCACAACAAAAAGATGTAATTATGTTTACTGAGCCTTGAGGCATGGCTAGGCAGTTTTCATATGTAAAATTACTAAATGTACACATTTATAAGACTGGAATAATCAACCAGCCTATGAGTGTTGCAGTTTCTCAATCATAACCACCACTCACTTGAGGCTTCATAAAAGGACTTCACTAACCAGTGACTCCAAAGTGGCAATGTTCATCATTACATACAGTCTGTACAGACCCTGGATATTTCATTTTACTCTCACAGTGGTGTGTACCTTTTACTAGGCCAAATGGTCAATGGCACTTTATGCTGAAAATATAATCTGCTCCTGAGCAGTGACGATGAAGACAAAAGTCCGACATGGCAAAAAGCACCACCTACTGATCAGTCCTGGAAATTGCTGGGAAAAGTCGATTCACCCACACAGAGCAGGACATGACTTTACCTTGTGTAATCTTCTCATAATGTTCTCAAAAACATTGTTTTGGTCTCATATACTATATTTCAATGTATGTTTGCTCATGTTTCAATACATTGGTGCCTTCCCCTTTTTTTCCTATCAAAATATAAAATAATTAATAGTGAGGCAAGATTTTTGCACAGTACTTTCTGCTCACTTGCCATTTCATTGCATTACAGTTACATAAGACTAACATATAAGAAAAAATACAATAACACATTAACACAGCTCTGAGCACATCCACAGTGGTGTTAAGGACATTGCCTTGTAAGAGTCCCACATAGTTTCCACCTTGTGGTATTCTGCGAACATTTAGTGAAGCACCGATACAGTGTATAGGATATTCCATCCAGGACTCTACAATACATGAAGACATTTGTCACTTTGTGCATTACAGTGTAATCTGAATGTTGCCAAAAAATGCTTTGCTACCTTCCAACGAACGCATTATCTAACCCTCTGTCTTTCCCTGATAAGCATGGGCTAGAGAGTTTACAGCGGAAACTATTGTACTTTGCAATGTTAATAAGTTGATATTCTAAGATGTGTAAGCTATTTACCAGATTAAGATGCTTTTATATTTGTCCATTTAACTCCTAAAGCTAAAATATTAATGCTAATACATATATATACATTTAAGAAACATTTTACTAAAATACACATGTATACGTTTGCCTTCATTTGGAGACATTGAGCAAGAAAATCAATCACTCAGTCTTCATTTGTTTCATCTAAATCTCTGCAAAAAAGCAAATACATTTTTTCACAAAGTGTTTGAACACCTTCTGATAATTGTAATCATGTACCTCTTTGGCCCTGAGCCTCTCATTATCCATGTTGACATCAAGGAGAGGACGCACTCTGCAGAAAAGTTTCCACCAACTCCACTTGGACATGACCCTGAGAGCCCGCAGGTTCCTCTGCAGACAACTCACTGCCATCTGCTGCACCTGGAGACAGACGGGCACACACACACACACGCACGCACGCACACACAAAATGTGTGAGTTTAACCTACAGCTGAGCTCAGTCTCCTTTTAAAGCAACAGATAAAACCATTAAATGTCATCGCAACAAAATGTAAAAAATTAAAAATAAAAAAGTTTCATTGAGACCTGAACCAACAATTATAGAATGAAAAAGTAATGACACATTCACTTTAAAGTGATATTACCTTAAACTGAAATACTATTATACTAGTACAATAATTTATGCAATAACTAGTGTAAATGTATGCACTTTGAATGATTACTTGCTAAGGTCAAAGGTCAAGGAGTGCAAACATCCATAAAAAAAGAAACACATAAAAACTGTAAAAGATAAAGCAGACACAAAGAGACTAAAAGTGATGACAAGGAGATGCAAAACAACCACACAAATCATAAAACATTTCCAGTAATGCAAAATGACCGACAAGACACACAAACACCTACCAAAAAAGGAAAAAACACCAAGAGAGATTAAAAAAAAAAAATTAAAACACACGAAGAGCAAAGAAAACAAATAAACAACTCCCATCTAAAACCACCATGCAAAGCATAACACCGCTACATAGATGCAAAACGACCACAAAGAAGTACAACCTACAAAAAGAAAAAACACAAAAAAAAAGTGCAAAAAAAGGCACCACAAAAAGTTTGAAAACAACAACTCTCAAAAAGAAACACAAAAGTTGTAAAGTTAAAGGAAATGCTAACAGCTGCATTTAAAATACATGATGTACAATTTTCTTCTGGTAAGGTCAAAGCTCCTGTTTGTGTTCATGTATACATTAAAAATATCTCACGGGGCACTTATGGCTACCAATTGGAAATTTGGCGGTTCGATTAGTCAGTAGTAGGAATTAGAGATGGACCGATCCGATATTACGTATCGGCATCGGTCCGATACTGACGTAAAAAATAAAAAATGTAATCCGATCCATTAAATATGAAAAAAGCACCTCACAAAACTTGCGACACCGCGTAACTAACCGTAGCACATCGGAGCAGTGTGGTCACGTGATAGAGCGGCTGTGCGTATTTGTAGCCTGCTAGCAAACATTTCATCTCCGAGGAAGTTATCTCAGAGAGAAGTAAAGCAAGTGTGTAAGTTCATCTCTGAATGTTTGTAAAGCATTCCCGCCTTAAGCTTAACAACCGATATATGGAGCGACTGCCTCTCTCTCTCTCTCTCTCTCTCTCCTGCTGCTACTTCAATGGTGAATCTGATCAATGATCAGCTGATCGGCTTTTCTGTCGCGAGTCCGTCTCTCTTGTTTGTTTTTGGCCCACTTTGCACCAGAAAGAGGAAACCAGCAGCTGAACAACAGCAGCACGTTTAAGCTTGATAAGCTGTTGTTAGAATTTATTTAATATTACTTTCTACACCAGGATCTTTTTCTACAGCTGACGGCTGGTAACTGTGCAGGGGCGGATCTAGCAAAGTTTAGCCAGGGGGGTCGATAGGGCATGAACAGGGAAAAGGGGGCACAAAGACATACTTTTCTTTCTTATTCTCATTTAAAATATCTAGCTTTTAATTATTTAATAATTATCTGAATCTTACACCGAAAGTTTTAATCTGATGTAAAATGTATAGAAGTCCATTACTGTATATAGTAACTGTTAAGTCTAATATACCCTAGTAAGCGATAGTACTTTTTCCTTTGGGAAAGTACCATCAGTGAATTCTGCAATTCTGTTGAAGAAAGATGTTGAATCTATTTAATTATTCTTGAAAAATAATTTATTTCTGTGAATTTTTTCACACTGCATCAAATTAAAGTTGATTACATTGATTAAGCATCATGAGGAAGAGGGTGGTTCCCTATTTTCTTTTGCTGGGAGTTTGCAACCCTATTAGTTAGGTTGCTTAATATTTCTGCTAAGTACTCTTTAAAATACCAGAATAGGGAGGATGGAGCAGGTTTAACTTTATTAGATTGATCAGTATTGCTGATCTATGAAATATTTTGGGTGCAGTGTGTTTTGTTTTTGTTTTTTTTTACATACATGTATAACAGAATAGCTTTAGTGTTGTTCTTGTTTTTTAACTTGAGTATGAACTTATACAAAAAGCAGCAAGATATTAAAAAAACAGTTTTATTGATTAAAAAACACACTATATCGGATTCATATCGGTATCGGCAGATATCCAAATTTATGATATCGGTATCGGTATCGGACATAAAAAAGTGGTATCGTGCCATCTCTAGTAGGAATCGAGAACCTGTTCTTATAGAGAACAGTAGCCCAGTTCTTCGGAATTGTTAGTCAGCTTACTTATTGATGCCACTTATTGGTTCTTGCGCTCGCACTACAATCAGTTGATTTACGTTCATGAGTCGGAGGAAGAAAGTAGTGCCGCAGTCTACACCATGGATAAGGACATTACTTTTATTTATATTGCACAACAGGACAAGAGTGCAATGTTCAAACTGCATCCAGGACAGAAACAGACACATTATGCTGCTAAGTGCTAACGTCTGCGCAGACAGCATACTAACACTAAGCTAGCCAAGAGCCCAGAATGATGTTAAAGCTGAGTGAATGCCAACCCAAGCCCAGTGCTGTTGGCTTTGTGTTCTACTCACAGAGGTTTTGTGTAATTTCTTTGATATGCTCTTTAGCGATAGTGGTGACACTCAAAGGGGAGCCAATGAGAAATTCGTATCAATTCCATCAATTCGCAGTCAGCAGTGCAGAAGGCAAGCTCACAGAGACATAAGTACCTTGAGTTTGCGATATTTCTGACGGGCAAGATGTCCCAAACAGGCAGCCTGTAGGTGGACCAGCCAACCAGTGACCTGCTTCTCCCTCTGCTGCTCCAGATAGCACAACACACCTCGCTTCATAAACACCTAACGCACAACGGGGGGAAAATGTATGAGCCATATCAGCACGAAATAAATTCAGCTGCTCGAGTACAAACATGTTCTTACCCGGCTGGCACCCACGAGGATGCTCTTTTTATCCACATCCAATTCAACCAGCAGCTCTTCCACTGCCTGACACATAAGCAAACACAAAAAAGATGTTTACTCACAGACATGATGCTGAACAAGAAAGGGAGCTGCTGCCATGTGCCATCTGACCTTTCTCTCATCGTGGCTGACAAACACTGAAGCGTAACGTTTCATGACTGAAGGAGCAAGAGCCTGGAAATGACACCTGAAATCCCCCAGAGTCATGTGCTCTGAATAACCTGCAGACAAACATGGCCACAGATTGATTTTTTAATTTGCATCAGGAATATTTGGAAAAAGGGCGAGAACATATATATATATATATATACAGATATGTGTGTGTGTCTCTGTGTGTGAAAAAAAAACACTCGGGGGGTCTTGATCCTTCAAGTTTTACTCTCTCTCTTAGCTATGATCCTATCTCTCAGGTCAGTCACTCTCGCACTCAACACCTTCAACACAACTGTTGTTCTTGGGTACCAATGACATCTCCCCCCTGACGTGATGTCAGGTTTTGTGTTCACCTTGTCAGTCTCTAGTTGTGATAGGTGTTGCTTCTTCCAGATATCGGAATACCAAGCTGCTAGTTGTTTTGCCATTAATGTATATGTTGGGTGTCATAGATTCCAAATAATAGATGTGATTTACTCTGAAAGATAACATATTTTACTTGCAGAATATTTGCCTTTTAAATATGTACAACAAAACAATAACCCTAACCCTAGAATGGTCACTAATAGCTTTGTACTTAGTTTACACACAGTGTTACAGCTTGAAATATTAATGCATGAGCATGCATACCTATGCGGTATAGCTGCAGAGCTGACAGGATCTGTGTGGAGTGCAGTTGCACCCTGAGGGCTGGGATGTCAAAACTTCCATTGTCAGACTTTGCACTGACACACTGCAGAAACACTGGCCTGGCTCGACGGATCAGATTGATAAGAGCATCCTGCATGGTGGGAAAAGCAGCAAAGAGGGAAGGAATCCAGTTACACTACAGAAATAGATGAGGATTTGATAGTGAATGCTCTGGAAACTTACTGCCTGGAGTTTTACTGCAATACACTGGGAGTGTCTGCGTATCGCTGCCATTCCCCCACTGAATGTCTTCCTGATGGTGCCATTCCTCTGCAAAGAGCGCTGGCTGCCACCCTCTAGTCCCCCCAGAGCCCGACACAGGGGGGGCAGAGAAATTCTTGGGGTGAACATGGCTTTCACAACCCCTCTGGGGAGGGCAGAGAGAGAACCTAGCTATCACAGGATGTCAAAAACATGTTTTTGACATTTTACTTGACATCACTACAAGTGTGTAGCTGGTATGTGCTGTGAGTAAATGAATCATGTAT
Source organism: Neolamprologus brichardi (assembly GCF_056152115.1). NCBI lineage: Eukaryota > Metazoa > Chordata > Actinopteri > Cichliformes > Cichlidae > Neolamprologus > Neolamprologus brichardi. Next base: position 60,035,315 of record NC_142110.1, read on the forward strand.
GGATGAACCACACTTGTTCATACCTGCTAATTAACAGTTGTTAGTTACTTCTTCAACAGTATATGGGCAGTCTGTTCCATGAAGTCATATAAAAACTTTCTGGGCAAGGAATTCTGAAAGTCCTGGAGCAGTGGTTCATGCTTCCTGAGATGAATATCTGTGCTCACTGCTAGTTTTTAAAATGGTTTCTTAGCAAGAAAGTGTCCAGATGGAGAAGTTATTAAAAACATTCCCCTTCTCTACATTTTCTTTCTTCTGTGCTGCCAAAACACCTGAATTTGTTTCCCTAAGGTTAATAAAAAACTTTTCTCATCTTAGTTTAATCTAATTTAAACACAGTACAACTATGTGCATATGTTCAGTTTAAACACCAAGATTAAAAGGAGACAGTAGCTTCTAAAAGAGGAAAGGAAACTGTCCTATTTTATTAGCACTGTTTCTGTCATTAAAACCTGTTCCTTTTGCAGGGTCATAATAATTAGTTTTACTTGGATATACAGACTTTTGACCATTTAATGACATCTAACAACCCTTTAATTGTTTGAAAGGCTTTCACCACTCTTTTAGTAAAATATTTTCCCAGGGCCATTTGCCAACTGGAGCCTACTAGAAGATATTCATTTAGACATGGCATCCTTGTGGGGCAGCCCCTAGGCCTCTGACTTACACAGTGGAGTTTTGGAGCAGACAGATGGTGTTCAGAGCAGATGGGTTGTTCTGGATGAGGCTGAACCATCCAGCCAGATCGTATCGGACAGGATCAGACCCCATCAGGTGCTTCACCTCACACTGCAGCAGCTGCTCACACTGTCGCACTGCAAGGACAAACAAACACAATTAATTCATACTCTTTAAGTTATATGGTGCTCAAGTTTTTACTAGCAGTGTATTTTTTACCCATGTTGCTGTAATACTGGCACACTCTTTCCACGGCCCTGTTTTCACAAGAGGCTGGCGTCACCATCTCCTCATCCAGAACCCATAAAAGACCTCTGGGGTCTTCATCTGCTGCGCGGACCTGAAATAAACACACACACACACACGTGCTTTTCAAGCATACATTGGGTTAAAGCATGATGATTTTCTATTGGTCAGATGGAGGATACAATGAAAAGTGAAGTAGAAAAACATTTTTATGCTAAAAGTCACAGTACATGTAATTTCTTGAACAAGATAAATGCTGGCAAACAAGCACTGTTCTTCTGGCTTCTTTTAAGGGGAGCAGTAAGGACAGACTGTAATAATAATGACAAGGAGGAAAAGTATTGGTGCGCCTATCAGGCTACATAACCTCCAGTTGTAGGTGCTGCTGGTGAAACTATTCCCTCCCTTAATAATCAAACCCAACTCAGACAAGTTTGTCAACTTTTGATAAACTGTTATTTGGGTTGTTGCAGCAGGGCAGGGGATGATTTTAGGTAAAACAAGAAGTCTCAACAAGCCTCGTAGTCTCATGCGTTCAAGACAGAAGTTATTTCTGGAGTCTCTAGAACTATTATCATATAACATTATACGACAGAAATTTAAATGAGACAACTTTAAGATTCCTGCGTAAAGTTGAAAACATCAGACTCCTGGTAAGATGTCATGGCTGTTATCCTCATGCTCACATTTACGTCTTTTTTACGTCACATTGCTGCGTACCTGTGGAGGTGGCTGGTCAATGGCAGAGACCACCTCGGCCGGGCTGGTCTCTGGACATTCAAACTCCACGTGGATCTTCTCCTGCAGCAGACAAAACATAAAATCGTTCCGGCAAATGTATTTTTCTCACCTATGCACTTTTCTCACTCAGTAATAATCGGTTTAACTCATTTTTATGTGTCATTTTCATCAAATCGGAACATATTTGTTGTCGTTAATCTTTCATCTTTGACAGACATGCTATTATGACTGTGAAGATCTCCCAAAGATATTAGCATACTCAGTGAAAACCAGTTAGGGCTTAAGTTCAGGGGATAAAACTGGTACTCTTTTGTTAAAGCTGGTGTTAGTAAAGGCTGAGCAGAAAGGATCCTGGACACATTCCAGTGTGGCTGACATTTTAAAATTTCTGTGTGTGAATCCCATTCTGGCCACTTGCACATGTGAGAAACAGATCTCTTCTGGTCTGCAATTCTGTTTTTTAATGTGTGTAATTGTTATTTTATTGATTTTCTTGTGTTTTAAAGCTCCAAAGAGGGATTGGCTATAAAAACTCTCACTCGGACCTATATTTACAGTATTTTATTTGAATTTTTTTTTTCTTTTTTGCAAATTTTTCAAAGGGAATGCCCATGTGATTTCTGTCATCATTTACTGTATTTTCCTTTATTGTTGTAGATGAGTTATTGATTAAACTGAATCTCTTTAAGATTTTGTCAATAGAATGTTTCATTGAAAAACTTGAAACTTGAAAAACAATGCATGTGATTCAATGTTCTGATCGGTGTCTCAATGTTAGAGTCAAAACTGTTATCAAAACTAGCAATTTTAACCTCATGACCTCAATAAAGAAGTCAGAGGGATATTATAAGCAATTAGGATCTTCCTGTGATCATGAATGTCTACATAAAACTTTATTTATCCTGTATGTACTCATTATGTTTACAGCATCGATGAGACTGAGGTGTATATTCTTTCAAGTCCTTCCTTTTGGGAAGCACCTTCAGCAGATCATCTGCCTCCATCTTACCCTGTCCCATATCACACCAAACCTCTGTATGTCCTCTTTCACTACATCCATGGATCTTCTCTGTGATCTTCCTGTTTTGCTCCTGCCTGGCAGCTCCATCTTCATCATCCTTTGTCTGATATATCCACTACCTCTCATCAGCATATGCTCCATTCATCTCAGCCTCACCTCTCTGAATCTGAACTCCTGATTTTTAATCCTGTCCATCTCACTCCCTTCCAATGAACTGAACATCTTCAGCTCTACCACCTCATTTGCAAACCATACATCACAGCAGGTCTCACTACCATCTACCATCTCACTACTACAAACTTTCCTTTTAGCTCTTGCTGCTATCCTTCTGTCACAAAGCATCCCTCACACTTACCTTCACCCATTCCACCCTGCTTGGACTCTTCACCTTTCTTGTGCACTGTTTGTTGCTTTGGATGGTTGATCTCATATATTTAAACTCATCTGCCTTCAGTATCTCTGCTTGTTGCATTTTCACCTGTCCGTCTGTCTCCCTCTCATTCACACACACGTATTCTGTCTTCCTTTAACTGACTTTCATTGCTCTTCTCTCCAGAGCATACCTCCACCTCTTCAGGCTCTCTTCCACCTGCTCCTTACTCTTGCTGGAAATGTTAATGTCATCTGCAGATATTATAGGTCACAGATACCTATCCCCACCTTGAACCCATCTGTCACTTGTACCAGGCACCTCGCCACTGCCTCTCCGTCCCCATACATGTCCTGGACCACCTTCACATACTTGTCTGTACCTCCTGACTTCCTCACATTGTCACAGTTCCTCTCTTGGTACTCTATCATGTCTGATATCCTCTGTACTTCATCAATGCTCTCAAAGCAAACATCACATCTGTAGTGTTTTTTCTCAGCATGAGGACCACTGACCATCGCCTCTCTTGTTAACCTAGCTTCAACAAGTCTTTACTACATCTTCATGGTATGGCTCATCAGCTTTATCCCTCTGCAGTTACTACAACTCTGCACACTAGTCTTGTTCTTGACAATCTGTACTAGCACACTTCTTCTCCACTCCCCAGGCATCCCCCGACTCTTCACGATTTTGTTAAACAGAATAGTCAAAAAGTCCACTGCCCTCTCTCCCAGACATCCCTATACCTGCACAGGTATGTCATTTGGACCAACCTATTCTGTTCACATTTCTGAATTTCTGTGTAACTGTACACCGAGTTACCTGAGCGTATCTCTCGAGTGTATGTGTGAACGTATGTGAGTGGTAATGCTCCAGCAGCCTCTCTTGTAGGTAATTGTGGCAGAACTCGGACCAGCTGGCTCCTCTCTCCTCTGCTGAGTGTCGTGGGTTCCTCAGGCCTGGCGTGTCCACCACCATCACAGAGGCTAGCATCAGCTGCTGACTGCTCAGCGCCCTGCCCACAAAACACAGCTTGATTGAGTTTTACAGTTCTTTATATGTTTGTTATTCATTCATATATCTGATGCATGAATGTACAGTAGAGGGAAGGATGACCATGTGATAAGGCCCCCCTCAGTAGCGTGGTAATTACACAAAACAACAGGAAGCTGCTATAAGCACATGAAGCTAGAAACAGAAGTACAGATCAATGCATCAGACTGTCTGCAAACTTTGTAAATGGTACCCACAGATGTAGCTCGAGAAAAAGAAAGCAACATTAGCTCCTCTTATTTATTTCCCCTCATTTTCAACTCCAGGAGTACAAACATTTGGACTATTGTGTTCGAAGCCTTCCTTATAATCTCATATCGAGCCATTAGGCAACCCCTCAATGAAACGAGCAGTCTGTTTTAATGTTCTTTAAAAGCCAGCTGTCCTCTTACTGGCTGCTCTCAAAAATAGAAGGTTTTGAACAGTGGGCATTAGCGGTCCTGAGCCTGAAATCATCATATTAGGGATATCCCTTCTTTGTGACATCATACAGAGCCAAGAGTAGAAAAATGATCAGAAATTGAGTTTTAAGACTTAGATTGATTGCAGGGATAATTTAGGCCATGTTTAATATAGTCTTCAATCACTGTAGCAGAAAATATATTAAAGATAATAAGAAAAAGCACAGTAAGCCATCGTAAAACAAAGTCTAAAGTCATGAAGCCTTGTTAGGCAGCAGTTATGAAGGCAGACTGAGAGCTTGTGATAAGGCTGTGGATCGTGTATTTAATGAGATGCATGCAGACCTGTTGATGAGTGACACGATGGCAGTGAAGAGCTCTTCATAAAGTCCAGCAGCCATTCCATTGAGGCACTGAGCAGCTGTTAGCCTCGGACCTGCGCACAACAAAGTGAATAAGGACACACTTTTCTACTCGCGTTTTTTAATGTTCTCCTTTATCCTTAAAGGCTTTATCAGGATAAATCCACTCCTACAGCACGTTGTCCTTTCTCTAAAAATGCAACTCAAAGAAAATCTGGAACCTCTAAGAGATTAAAGCAGGTATCTTTATCCCTGCTTTTTGGGGCCTCTGATCTTTTTTTAGAAGTTAAGCAGGGCTATGATAGCACTTTGGCTAAGTCTTGTGAGGCTTCGTGTCAGCTCTCACACTAGAAAGTCAACAAATGCTACAAGTAAAATATATGTAGGCACCCATTCAAAATTCAGAGCAACTGAATGTGTCTCCAATATCACACATCAGGTCACCACTTCATTTAATTTTATTTGTCACTGATGACCTTTTGGTGATATTTGTCACATTCTGAGCAACAAACTGCTCCTGTGTTGTTGGGTAAATTATTCAGGGACTAATCAGCTCTGCTGATCATATCTTTTGGCTGAAGGAAAGATGTTTGGGTGGTGGAAAGGCAATGAGGCTTACATGAGTAGCTTTAATTCTGTGAATTCTTTGCAGTCCTGATGTGTTATATTGTACTGACCACCAAAGATCCCGTTCTATAAACACCAGTTCATATACCAGATGGTGCCACACATTAGCCCTTGTAACAAGATGCTTGAAGTTGTCACTGGATCAGAAAATGGTAAAGTTCCCTCTAAACAATCAAAACTGTTGGAGAATAGTGAGCTGTGTTTAGTTGGAGTCCGCACTGATGGCCTTTATTGTTCAACATAGCAGTAAGCTGAATAATGAAATATCAAACAAATTATGAATGAAAAATTGTAACCACTAAAATATATTAATGAAGCAATCTCTCTATTCACTTTCATAAGCTTTGTTTTTTTTTTTTTTTTTGTAATGATCAGCCGAGATTGAAAGCACTGATAGTGTGCAACAGGATCCTCAAACACTCTCTAAACTTTCCGCTGCCGTTTTTCACATGCTGGCTTTAGTGTGTGCGCATCTCACCTTCCTCCGATTCTGCGGCACCGCTCCTCTCTCTGCTGCCCCCAGTGGCCCTCTGCAGAAGCTGTCGAAGGTGATGCTTGAATACTGCTGTGTGCAGATCATCACCTTCACATCCAAGCACACTGCTTGCCATCTGAGCACTGTCAAAGTTCATAAACTGCCTCCTGCCCACTGCACAACCAAAGGGAAAACTCAAAGAGAATGTGATTATGACAGCATGCACTGAACATTAGTGATGGTCGGCTCAGCAATGAGTGAGAAATTTAAAGTAACTGGATCGGAGGTGGAGTGTTAGCTCGACACTATCAAGCTTTCCTAAAGAGAATCACTCTGTGTCTTGGGGTCAGTGTCTTGTCCAACGCAGGGATCGAACGAGCAACCTTCCCATGGTTCTACCTCCTGAGCTACAGACAGGAGGTGTGTGTGTAGTGTGTGTGTGTGTGTGCAGTAACACTGTGTGACTCACAGTGAATCACTATGTTACCTTTACAGGCCCCAGCAGCTCCCAGATGGTAAATACCAGCCAGAACATGCCATATCGCCTTCTGCTCACCGGGTGAGAAGCCCAGTGTTTCCATGGCACTCAGCAGCTTTGTGAAAGCAATGGATGCACGCTGTTTCTCCTCCACCTAAGAACAGTAAGAAAGGGAGAGGGGACAGTCTGTCTTTTCTGTTTTTGACAGCCAGACAATTAAATGAGGTGAGGGAACAGCTGAGTCACATCTTTCCATCTTATCTCCAATCACAGTCTAACTCTTTTCCCATGTGGTTTGACCACTTCACTTTCTATGTTTTGGCTCATTTTTCCATTTATATTACCTCAGAGCCTCATACTCACACAAGCATGCTGGGCAAAGGGACACCCAGAACTCTGAACTGAAGCAGAAGTGTTGGTCAATCTTCTAAATTAAAATTGTTCATTAACTGACTTCTGTCATTATGCCAAATGCAGCGACCCCATCCAAATACGTTTAGTGAACGCTTGTGACCCTATTTAGTTTTTCTCAGCTACCACACAAAGTACAGATTTATGATCTACAGAGATACAAAAGGGTTAGTTTTGTTGACTACCTTTGTGTTCCTCAGCAGCATTATCATATAGTACGAGTAGATATGAGCAGCCACATTGTGAGTGGGTGAAACCCCCGGCTGGGGCTATTCGCCAGCACTCATTTCAACTAGAAGGATTATTAATAGAACCACGGTTCTCTCAGGAGAGCCATTTCTCACTCTGTGCAGTCTACGCAAGCACAAGGCCCCCCAGAGCCGGTGAGTTCCAAGCTGCAAGCTCAGCCTCAGGATATTTGGGGAGAAATAAAATTAATATTATTTATTATAATTATTGGTTTGATTTACTTTACTTGTTTTCCCATCTAGACAGTGCTGCATTTTATTTATTTGTTTTATGTAGGAGGGGAAGGAATATTTATGATTTCTTATTTCATGTTGAAGAACTTTGTTTCAGAAATTTAGACCCTTTTGAGAAAAATGGTGCATCTGCATCTCTTTGCCTTCTATTAACATTTCCTGTAGGTTTAAATATCTTGGGTAAATTCAGTACTTTCTCTTTCCTTTAATATCCACAGAGCAGTTCTTTACAGTTTATTAAACAGGGACTGGACCAGCACACTAATGGTTCCCAATGCAAAGCAACACAAAGTAGTTCCATACATCAGAACACTTTCTGAACAGTAGCTGTCTCTGAGGCTGTGACCACAGCTGCAGCTGTGCTGTGACTATTCTGGCTCTGGCTGTTACACAGTGTACAGAACAGGTGACAGAAAAGCTCCCAAAAAGTGGAAAATATACAACGTTTAAATTAGTTACTCGCTCTGCTGTAAAGACTTGATGGCATTAATGAAAAACACATGTTTAAAGCAGCATTCACGCAGCAGTGCCATCAGTTGTCATATATTACAGCAGTTCCAGAAATATTTGGTCTAAAGTCTGAAAGTGACTTCCATTTTAGAGGAAAAGGGAAAAACACAACTTTCTCCTGACTTCCTTTGTTTCTTCTTCTGATAATCAGCAAATACGCAAGGTCACTGTGAACGCTCGTCTTCCACAGAACATCGTAAAATGTGAAGGCCAGATATTACAAATGAATATTTCCCAGTTGCCACTGAATATAGCATTACACCTGTGTTCATGCAAAACAGAACTGCCCTGTGCTGGACTTCTCCACTTACGGTTATGTTGCCTGTTATACCATGACGTGTGATATAGTGGTAAAAAAAAAAAAAGAGACCCTTCTGATGCACTTACTGTACCTTGGCGGGATGAACAATACCAAAGGAGTTGAATTCAGAGAGCTGGTGTAGCTGCAGTTCGATCCTAATATAGAATCAGAAATGGGAAAATAGGTTGTTATGTGGCAAACATACACCTTCAGCTGCTGCTGCTTCAGCAGGACCACAACTAGAACATAAGAAGTTATGAGGGCTTAAAAATTTGGGCAAAATGTGGACAAATTAAAAAAGTGACAGATTTGAGTCCAACCCTAAAATATATACTTTGAGGGCCAGTAACGTTCCATAATGTGAAGGTAAATTTCCCGTTGCGTCATTAAATATGTTGAATATATAGTGCAGTTCTTAAACAAATCTGCCTATTAACTTTTACTGGAGATTACCTCATCTCTGTGCTGAGTCCTGCCAGCATCTGAGAGAAGACCAGGAAGTTACTTTCTCCCTGAATTTTCTGGCACACTTTCCATTTGTCCAACATCAAGGTCTGAATGATGGAGAAGCAGGACACAAAGGAGGGAAAGGAACAGAAGTCAAGAATCCCAATTTACACAGCCATGTTTGACTAACTTACATGGGTTCGTGTCTGGGCTACATGCCTGTAGGTGTCCAGCAGCAGCTTGTCCAGCATGGTTAAAATCCAATGAGAAAACCATAGCAAATCGAGACGACGCATCACTGTGCTTAGAGCTCACACAGCCAAAAGACCTCAGGATAGTGAACATAGCCTGAACACGCTCCACTAGTGAAAGAAATAGCAATAATCACAGTAGGGAAGTGTGGAAAGCTGAGGAAAACAAGCTGAAGCAAACATTTCAGCAAAATGAACCTACAGGCTCGCTAAAAACAGGACACCCTCTATTACATCGACGGTTTTACCTCTCAGGACAGACTAAAAATAATCCTTCCTCAGCAGATTTTAAAATTACTTGAATGAACGTAACACATGACATATCACACATAGTTATACTCATAGTTTATTTAACAAAACACTACTTGCACCTCACAATTTAATAGCTTACATTAGCCGTATTAACTTGAAGTAATCTTTATTGTGTGATACTGTCAGTCTCTCACATCGTTACAGAGAAATTTTGATCCACAAACTCCCTGAAAGGTTATTTTTCATCATTTTTCTTACATGTTGATGTGTAAAAGCGAACGCTGTATATAACGTTTGTTGAATATAGTTTTGGGATTCATTTAAGATTCACAGTTGTAGCGACTCACTCACAATCACTGAAATGACAGACTACTACCAGTTTCAAGTTTTAGTGCTGATCATTAACACTTTAAAAACCTAAACAGTTTTCATTTTTACAACGCACGCTCACCACTCATGTTCTTTCCTGCTGTGCCAGCTTGTTTGATAAGAGCATGTGTGAAGGTCTGACATGCCGTGGTCTTGCCCGTCCCGCTGCGTCCCAATGCACACACACTGTGATCCCTTCTGGTGCCAACCATAGACATGTAGACCCGTTTGACCAGGGCAGCCAAGGCAGGAGGAGCATCCCACACAGATTCCCCTCGCCGTGACTTTGGGGTCTAATAGAGAAAAAAAAGAAGATAAACATAAAATGTTGCACATACTTAATAAGCTTTGTAGTTTCATAGGGTTACGGATCTGTAAATGTGTGTAAATTTTACCTTGCTGTGGGTCTGTAACGGGGGCCAGAAGTTGACCAGGTTTGGTCCTGCATGTGTCAGTGGAAGATTTGCTTTAGCTCGACTGGTCAGTGTGTGCAGAGCTCCACATTCATTCACGCTCTGCAGGTCACTCAGATCCTCACACAGGTCGAGCTCTGGTGGATTACACTGTGGAGGAACAGCATCTCCATTAATTGGTTCAAATGTGAAAGAGTTAGTCTCAGATTTCACACAGATTACACCCTGTGAAAACTGTTTTCTTCTGTCTTAGTGGAGATGCTTTATAAAGTTATTAAAAAATGCTGCCTTTTTAAAACTTTGATATCACTAATGTTATTGTTCTGGATTAAGATAAGATGACAAACCAAAATATGTTTATGTCTATACAAATTTTCAAACCATTTCAATTCAGCATCCTGAATGAAACAAAATGCTAATTAACCAAAAACTAAGATCATTTCAGTTTTTCAGTTTTGTTTATATAAATTAAATTATTATTTGAAATTATTCTTTCTTTCTCAGGATGTACCAAACTGTAGATTTTGCCGCTCCTAACATTGTAGCAGTTTTTTGGATGGTTTTTTTTTGTTTTTCAGTTTTCACCTGCATGGAGAGCTCCTTTTGTGTTGGTCCTGAGTCCTGTGACTCAGTGGTTTTGTTTATTAATATTCTTTGATTCAGTTAGTGTCTGGTTGTATTTTAGTGATTTTTAGATCTTGGATTTTGTTTCTTTGCCTCCCCTGTGTGACATGTTTTCTTGTCTATTCTCCCAGTCTCTATGTCGTGCATCTCCTGTGTCTTCTCCTGGTCAAGTCTACATCTCCATGTCTGTCTTGTGTCTCATGTCCTGTGTTCAGTGTTTTGAGTTTTGCTTCCCCTTATGGATTATTTCCCAGCAACTAAAGCTGCCACTTTAAGTATAAAGTGTCACACAGCCACACATGACAACTTTGGACACATGTTGTCTGTTTCACAGCAAAATCTTCCAAATGCAAGCACCACACCTCAAATCAACCCCAGCACTATTATCTGTTTAATTGAAAATGACATAACAAAGGAATTCCCCACACCTGCCCATGAAATAGGCTTCGACTCAATTGTCCAAATATTTTTGGTCCTTTTCAAAAGTGGCATATGTTAAGGAGCTGAAACTCCAAAACTCTTCATCCAATTTGAATAAATTGTAATCTTATGTCTCTTGAGACCTCCAGTAATTCTCCAGAACCACAAACTTCACTTGGTTCTTTTGAGGAACACCGTCTCAACCTCACCATGCTGAACGTATTCTACTTCTCATTGGATTTGTGTTTTGGCTGCGGGAAATTGTTTCTTTACTGATCTTTTCCTGCCTTATGTCACTAGACTTGATATGACTGCGCTATGCTGTTGCTGCTGACTCCAGTAAATTCCACAAGACATGCTGTGTAAGTAAACACAAACAACAACAGTTTAGATGCACCTCTGCAAAGCACAGATGTGCTCTCTTATGTATTTAGGGAGAAGAGGTTTTTTTTAACCTCTTACCTTAACATTCAAGACTGGTGAATGTTTTCCACTAGTTTTCCATTTGTGAGTAACATAAAATTATTTTTCTCAATGTAGAATGATGGACACCAGACTGTTTGGATATGGCATTATAACCCTTCCAAGAAGCCTTTTCCGTCTTACCACAAATGTGAGTAGCAAACTGTTAAATGAATGATGACAAGGTCCTGTCATATGTCCTATGTCCTGTGTTTTAGTTCATCTGAGGTTGCATGTACCCCAATTTAAAACCTACTGAGGACCAGATGATTTTGTATTCTTCCTGATATAATAATAATGGATTGCATTTATGTAGCACTTTTCTAGACACTCAAAGCACATTATAATTCCACTCTCACATTCACACACTGGTAGAGGAAAGCTACAGTTGTAGCCACAGCTGCCATATCACCCCATCGGCCCCTCTGGCCAACACCAGTAGGCGGTAGGGTGAAGTGTTTTGCCCAAGGACACAACGACCAGGACAGACAAAGCTGGGGATCGAACCGGCAACCTTCCAGTTACAAGATGAGCTTCCCAAACCAAAAAAAAGGGCACAATGAAAAATGCTTCATATAATGTTTGCAGGTTTTTTTAATCATATCCTTAAAAGACCATCCCCTTAAATTTCACATCACTGTAACAGGACTGGTATAAAAAACTTTAACTTTAAGCAAATGTGTGCTAAATCTCCAAATTTTAATGGAGATGTATGCATTACTCTCTGCTGATACATTTAAATGTTGACCTTTTTGTCATATGAAATTCTCATCAGGTTTGTTTCTTAAAGAAAGGGTTGTTGAAAGGTTTGCATTAGAAGCAAAGGACAAGTTGATGTGCAAACTCTTACATGACTTGGACAATAATAGAACCATGGATGGATGGACACTTCTAGTCTGATCTACCTTCTCAACTTCATACTCGGAGACATCATGCACTGAGCTGTCCGTCTCAAGCCGGACCCTCACCCGGCCCTCGGACAGCTCTGGTGTGCCTTCGTCTGGCTTCAGCTGAGTAGCTGAAAAGAGGAGAAATGAAGTTATGTCTTTGAAAGCACACGTACAGACACACTGTGAACTGAGGTGTGGAAATATCAAGGATCTTCAAGGCTACAATCAAGACTTGTTTTTTGTGTGAATGAGTCAGCAGTTATAGATCCATCCATGTGTAACTGTGGTTTCTGTTAGAGGTTAAATGTTCTTCAAAATGTACTTATAGCTAGCATGCATACTGTAGTGTGTGTTGTTTTCAATGCATACCACGGATGAAATCATCCTTGTCGACGTACCACACAGTTCCAGCTTCATACCACACATCCCTAACCTGAGACAAAGCAGCGTGAGAGGAACAAAGAGAAGAACAGTAACTCTTAAAGACTTTTTGGCTGCACAGTTTCTATAATGCATGATCATTTAAGCCATTTGCAGTGTGCCACAGCATTAAATACCCAGGCCAGCCAAGAGATATAATCTCTCCAGCGTGTCCTGAGTCTGCCCCGGGGCCTCACACAGGAGGTGCCCAGGAGAAATCCCTGTCAGATGCCCGAACCACCTCAACCTGCTCCTTTCAATGTGGAGGAGCAGCAGCTCTACTCTGAGCCCCTCTCAGATGGCCAAATTCCTCACCATATCTCCTGGGAGAAGCCAGCAACCTTTCTGAGGAAGTTTATTTCATCCATTTGTATCTCGTTCTTTCGGTCACTACCATAGTTTGTAACCATAGTTAAAGGTAGGTACGTAGATCAACTGGTAAATTGAGAGCTTTGCTTTTCCACTCAGCTCTCTCTTCACCACGACAGATCAACCATATGTACATTTTTTATAATTACTTATATAACTGTCACACTAGTTTCTTTCCTTTTGTTTAGGCTTTTCATCATATGTTGGACAGAACGACAGTGGATTAGGTAGTGAATTATATTGTCTGAGATTTAAAGATCTTAAAATGACTTAAATGTAACTTTTGTCTGTCTCCGTAAACATTTTGATTCCCACTATGCACATAGGTCAAACTACTGAAGTATGCAAATACAAAAAACCCCTAAAAGAACCTTTAGTTTTGGATTACTTTGTTGTTTCTCTATTGAATGGAATGGTAATATTTAATATCTACATAAATGGGCACTGTCACACCAGACAGTATGAAAGGTGGACGTAGCTACCATGACGTCACCTGTTGGTTTCAAATACTGTTCTGAAGATTTAAGATGAATGTTTATGCTGTTGCCATCATGGTTGCAAGAATCCAGTGGTGAGCTCCAATAATCCATTTTGCTTTTAAAGGTTCTTAGCTGAGAGATGTGACCCAGAAATGTCCATGTGGCAGCCATAAGAAGATCTAATCAAATTCTCTGAATACTAAGGAAAGGAGCATCAATGCTTCCTTTATTGCTTCCTTTAGCTTGGGAGGACCATCCGTTATGAAAGGAGATGAGAAATCACCGTCTCATAATTCATTGTGATGGATCATCCCACAATTCACAAAAACCATTGACATAATGACCAAAGTCCCCAGATCATCCAAATGTTAATTGTAACTGCATTTTCCATTTTATGCCATAACTGATGTAGTTTGAGTTTTTAACAACAGTTTGTTACACTCACATCTGAAATCTGACCATCACACTGGTGGAATAAAAACTACTTCTTGTTGAGTCTTTGCTTTGCATGAACAAAATATTATATAATAATTATTATTATAGAGGGCATATTATTTTGTTCATAGAAATAAACAGTTTGAAGGAAAGTAGCTGCACTGGATCACAGCAGGTAAATATAAGAAAATCTGATCTTTTAATTTCATATGCTACTAGACTTTACTAAGATGGGCAAATTATTGTGATATTGCGATAGCAGGGTGATCTGCAAACAATGTGCTGTATGTCAATAGGGGAGCACTGCAGGATTACTAAGGAAAAATAAAGCAGCATTAACTCAGGTTTCTCTTTAAAAACACCACAACAATTCAGATAAATTTGAGGAGACTAACGCTAACAAAGAAAAGTCACTCGCTGTGTGCGCACTGCTGAGAAAAAGATGCTCATTTCATGACTTGCAACTGACAAGTCATTAGCCATTGAGCAAACTGAAAACATCACAGCTAATCCTCCTGTGTCAAATACAGTATCATCAAAAACATATAAACTAAAACCCTACAAATTAGGTTTATTTTTATTCAGTATGATCCACAACGAGTAGAACAATGAACTAATCGCCATAGGTGTCGCCATCTAATGGCCTCCAGACAGAATGCAAGTTTAAGGCACTTCCCCACTGGCTTTACTTTTCCAACCACAAAGCTACATCCATTTTTTTTACTGTCTATGTCTCGTGAATGTCTCAACTAAGGCAGATGAGGGATCTGAATGCAGGGCATAAAGTAGATACATTTTTATTGGAATTTAAATGTTAGTTTTAAAAGGAAACGGTGTCACGAAAAGGGGAAAAAATCCATTAAAAATATTATTTTAATGTAGAAGAGTTTCCAAGTATTCTGCAGGCCTCAGACTATCTGTAAGACCGGATGACAAAAGCATACATACCTCCTTCCTGGCATTCTCTGTCACAGTTGTCTCTGTTTGCATTCCCTCTGGCTCCTGCCTCTCCTCCATCCCCTTCTCTTTCTCCTTCCCTTGCCCAAATTCCTCTATCCTCTCCTTCTTTGTATGCTCCTCCATATTTTTGCTCTTCTTTTCAGTCCTTCTGTCCCACTGTTGCAGTTTCTGCTTTGGGGGCTCTGGTGTTACGTCTGGTCTGGTTTCAGGTTTACCCCCAGAGTCAGGAGTCACTATGTGGCACTGAGATGAGGTCCTGCCATCTGGCTGTGCTGAGTTGCGTCCTTGAGGTTTGCTGTTGTCGCTGTTGTTGCTGAATTGCTCTGTCCGCAGGGACATTTCTGCCTCGAGGATTGGAGGAGTCTGATCTGGGAGGAGAAACTGTTGCACCAGGTTGTCACTCAGTTTGTTTGGCTGTAGTGGGAAGAAAAAAGTAACAGGCCTCCTTTGACTGTTAACTGAAGGTTGTGCATGCGTTGTACTTGTGTGTAGTAGTGCTACTGGAAATAGTGGGTGATGTGTCACAGTCTGCTGGTGCTTTTGTTGTGTCTTCAGTGTGAAGTCTATAGCTTTGATATTAAATGCTTCCAAGTGTTTGAACGATTAGCATTAGTAACAACATTAGTAAGCAAGTATTATTAGCTTAGCCAGCTAGCCACTATTTAGGTGACAAGCAGTTTATCTGCCTTAACAGGTAAGTTCAGTTCAGTTCATGTTTATTTCAAACATGTACATTCACAATCATTACAAAATATAATTCCATTCTTTTGTTTGAAAAGAGGTAGGCAGAAGTATATACTTATATGTCCCTACCCCCTCAAGTTTTACCTCTCATTCATTTAATTCTTCTTTTTCTTTTAGTCTTAAATTAAACAAACAACATATGAAGCAAAAGTAAAGCAAAACAAAACAAACAAAAAACAAAACAAAAGATAAACAAGCCCCACCACAGTATAGTTACTTTCATATGAAAATAAATAAATGGTTACATTTGCACATTCACAAATTATGAAACAAACTAAACTAAAACACTATTACCAACAACATTACCATCCTGGGTTAACCCTGTTTTCATCATTCTTATATATATTTTTTAAATTCGTTTTTTATATTTTATTTTAAACTGGTTTGTTGTTACTGTCTTTTATTTCTTCTGTTAGACTGTTCCATAATTTCACTCCCGCTATTGAGATAGACATACTTTTTAAAGTTGTTCTAGCACATCTGCGAAACTCTGCAAATATCATTTATGTACATAATAAACATTTTTGGACCCAATACTGAACCTTGAGGTACTCCACAAGCAATATCCATCAAATTAGATTTATATTCATTCATTTGTACATATTGTTGCCTATTCCCTACATAGCCTTTTAACCAGTCCAAAACCACTCCCCTAAACCTGTACCTTTCCAGTTTTTTTAATCATGAAATTTTTAATAGAATTTCATGATTAACAGTATCAAACGCCTTCTTTAGATCTAAGAAAACTCCAACTCCTTTTATTATCCATACATTCTGTTATCTCTTCCATTAAATCTCTCAATGCCTAAGCTAGCAATAGCTAGAGAAAATAAGTTTTATCCAAAGAAGACCATCTGGCCCTTCACTGGCTGTCATTACATTACTGAGATTGTTTTCCCCAGCCTAGAGAAGTCTTGAATGACTTACTGGCCTTTCTTCTTTGACCTCTGGCTCTTTATATTTGGTCTCTTTCTCTGAATCTCTGACGAGCTGCTTGAGGAAACCACCTGGCAGAACTGACAGCGGCGGAGGTGGTACCGTTGTGACAATTGGCTTGTTTTCCTCCTTTATCTGTAGTTTGGTCCATTGATGATTCAGGCAGAACAAACAAAATAGAAAGTCATTGTATGGTTTGGATGCAGTGTGCAGTCCATTGGGCATGCACATTAGGCATGCACTGCATGCTCAGCAGAGAGTTAAACAAGTCAGATGCATACGTTGACAATGTATGACAAATGTGTTGGAAAGTGAAAGAGATTTCTTACAGTTCTTATCAAACACTTTATTTTGACCAACACTCAAACATGAGTTCATCAAAACTGCTCCACAGGGTTTAGAATAAATCCAAAAAGGGGAGGCAGTGTGTGGCACAGTGGATATAAATGAATGTGAGTCCTTTAAAGGCCTTTTTGTAATTAGCTTCCTTCAGCACTTTTAGCACCATGCAGGGTCATAAACAACTATGAGGTACCTAAGGCGTTGGAGGGTTTTTCAAATAAGAGAATGTGTGACAATCTAAACGGCTGTTAATTTGAGTAGGATAGAATAGAATAGGCCTTTATTGTCATTGTACATGTACAACAAAATTGTGGGTGCTCCGCACCAACTGTATGGAATAAAAGTAGAAATAGTAAGACAGCAGGAATAAATAACAGACAAGAGGAGTATATAAAAAAAGAAGAATGAAAACAAAACTGGAGGAAGACACACAATAGGAAGGTACACATCAGAGGACAGGTGCTTGAAAGTAGTGAAAATACTGGAATTCTAAAAAAGTTATGGCCTACTGGACTTGTGATTGGGATTTGTTTACAAAGTTAGATTGATGCCTGAGATGTGAGGATTTGGAATTGGTGTAGAGATGAGGAGTGAACCCGAGGCACAGAGAGGCAAGGCCTTCGAGTAAGCTGTTTTTTCCCTCGTGCTATTTTCATGTAGGTGAAGGAATCATTCTGTAATTTATAGACAGGTGTTCTGCAAAAGAGGGACGTTGTATGTCTGGTCTCGCACCAAAGGCATTTTGGTAAACGTGGTGCCACTATGCTGGATTGTTAAACTCCAAAAATCTGTCAAAAACATATTAATTTAAAGAAATTCTGTGAAATAGAAAATATTGCGAGCACATTGAGTCTATGAAAGGCATTGTGTTCAATGATGATAACAATTTTAAAAGCCTTTTATTATTTCCCCAGCTTTTACATGAGGTGGTGGCTTTGATGAATGGCATGAAGGGCTGAGAAGTACCAGCAGAAATGGGCCCACAGTCCTGACATTTAACTAATAGTTATCACCTGCTGACACAATAGGGACTATGGGAAAGGTCAGTGCATTCTGTGTGAAGCTACAGTGTGCGATCATGAAAAACTGTGGGAGGAGCTTCATTATACCTTTCAGCAGCAGTCAAGAGTAATGCATTACCCATACCATGTACCAAATCTGGTCCTAATGCAAACTTTAGACTGGGATACACATTAGTGTGCTTGACAAAGCTTTTTATGAGATTCAAAATTGGACGACTAACCAGTGAAAATGTGCCAGCTTTGTAAAACCCTGCAGTTGGCATGAACTTGTGACTGCATTAGTATAGATTTGAGCAGAGGTTCCATGGATGGTTTAAACCTATATCTTCTCTTTAAAGATAAGAAACCCTCTAGTTCTACTTCTAAACTAAATAAAACTGAATATTAGCTTTATGTCAAGCTAATCCAAGAGTAAAACCCCCCAGACAGTTACAGTAAGTTCAGAAGATGTCACAACTGTTTCTCTGTCAGCACCAGATCTGAAATAATACAGCTACATTCAGCTACAATAATAGAGGTACAGTTTATGAGCTTCAACAGAAAAGCCGAGCATCAGCTGCTCAGGCATTAGAGTGATTTCATACACTTGTTCCTGTTTTGGGTGTTTATTTGACACAGAAGCACGGACAAGTGTGGGTCATTTCTTTATTAAACCTTTAAGAAATTAAGCAGATAAAAGGCCTCAAGTTGATTTCAAATGCAGCTTTTAAAGGTTTTTACTGCATGGAGCAAGAACATTAGGAGGGGCAGAATCTGAGAAAAAATTTATTTTCATGTTGCCCAGTATTCAATGTCATTTGCAAACTTGCACAGTAATTAAGGGACTGTGCTTAAAATGACAGCGATTCTTAATCTAATTATGTATACTGTATATATATACTATATTAGTCACATGAAACATGTTACTGTGTAAGAATATTTGCTTTGGTTAAAACCCTTGTGTATGCAATGCAGTGTCAGTTAACCAATACTGTAATCAGTTTGATATCTGATGCCTTCCATTTGTCTTGCTGTGCTCCACAATGTAGTTACATTAACAGTATTTTCCCAGTGACAGTCTGAAAATCCACTAGCATGTATGAATCTCTTCAGAGATTTGACATCCTATGAGATGGTATCATGTGTACGACCAGGTGTATGAGGGGTCACATCAAAAGGACAGCATGTATTTTCTTTACCCAGCAGAAGAATACTCTCCTTCCGTGTTTTTGCCAGGATATTGTAACACATTTAAAATCCAGTCTGAAAAACAGTTTCCAGTTATCACTGTCTCCTACTTTCCTTTTGTATGAACTGTGGAGAAAGACTTTGTAGCTTGTCGGTGATCAGCTGGGACATACAATTTCATTTTTTTCTGTAAGGATTTCCACTAATGGTGTTGTTAGCTGGAGTCACTGAGCATAAAAATATCTGTACAATCAACCTGAAAAAAGGCTGAAAAATGGAGGCTAATCTCGAGGCTTCAAAATGGATAAAAAAAAAAAAAAACAACCCCAAAAAACCTAAACTTAAGCATGACCATCTTTTATGTACAGTCTTTCGGTAGCATGTGATAAGCAGAATGAACTGAGTGATGAAACTGCCATATAAGGCTGAGTGTTTTGTATCTCAACAGAAATATCAGTATCAGCAGATTCAGATCGCAAATGTCAAGTGACAGCATGGGGCTGTAAAAAGCTCAAACACTGAACATGCAAAATGACTAATACACCAACCACAGCAGTGACATGCTACAATGACTCAGGGTTAGAACAGAGGAACACTCACTATGTGATCAGTGCACTACACACACACCCACACACACATGTGTGCAGTCACAACCAGCTATTAGAGTTAATGCAGCACACAGCATTTCTGCACCTCCCTTCTTCTCCCAGAGTTTTAAGCGTGAGGACAGTGCCATGGTTTCACAGTAGGGAGAGGGTTAAGGGGAGTGAAGTGGCTGTGGAGGTGGAGGGTCACGCGTCTGTCAGCAAGATGTGATGGTGGCAATGTGCGTGTGCACAGAGGGAGAAGAACAATCTGACAAGAAAGAAAGAAAACTGAGGTAAATTAGATAATCTTCAGTAAAAGACAGTTATCACACACACACACACACCATCATGATCCACTTTTCCATTATTGACATACTTCACTGCCACTTTGTGTCTATTGAGACGTCATTATTTTTTAAGAAACTGTCTCGTCGTGCTCCTGCTCAGAGGTTCTGTTGTCAGTCAGCTCACACCTACTCTGTATGATGTGTTGGCCAAGTCAATCTTGTCATTATCCACCTTTTTTTGCAACACTGCATTGAAGCCAAGGGTCTGCTGTGATTAATAGGGTCATAAACACACATATTGTTAAAGCGTAAATCTGTGTTAAAAGTTTTACTAATCAGTAGCTACACTGTGAAAAAAGTTGTGCCTTCCTATTGCTCTTGGCCTCAAACACTATCCTGATGTCTTTTTGCGGTTCTGTTTTGTCATGACCCCATTTCCATCGGGTTGAGGTCTGGACTTTGACTGGGCCACAGCACTGATTCTTTCCTTTTTCAGCAGCTGTGCTCGGGATTATTGTTCTGTTGAGGACCCAGTTTCATTCAGGCTTTAGCTGTCGGACAGACGGCTTCACATTTGACTCTAGAACACTTTGGTATACAGAGCAGTTCATGTTCTGCTCAGTGACTGTAAGGTGCCCAAATCTTTATTGCTCCACCACCATGCTGGCAGTTGGTCTGAGATGTTTGCTATGAACTTGTAGAGTCTGAGGTGGAGTTCTTGAGTTTTTTGCAGTTTCTCAGAGCATGGATGGTCTATGCTTGGGGTAAATTTGCTGGGGCGCCCACTCCTGGGAAGACTTTGGTATACAACATACATTCGAATGCGCCACAGAAACAAACTGTCAAAACCTCAGCTTTTACAAAAGTGCTCACACTTACTGCTGAACAGATAATCAAGTGTATTTGATTAGCACAGGGGTGGGCAACTCCAGGCCTCGAGGGCCGGTGTCCTGCACTTTTTAGATGTGTCCTTGATCCAACACAGCTGATATAAATGGCTAAACGACCTCCTCAACATGTCTTGAAGTTCTCTAGAGGCCTGGTAACGAACTAATCATTTGATTCAGGTTTGTTGACCCAGGGTGAGATCTAAAACCTGTAGGACACCGGCCCTCGAGGCCTGGAGTTGCCCACCCCTGGATTAGCAGGACCTGGATGCTAGCTACACTCTTCATTCCTACAGCGGTAAAGGTGTATTTAGTTTCTTACAGTACTGCATTGATTGTGCACTGCTCACTGCCGATCATTAGAACTTTGTGTCAGTGTGGTCATCAGATTGTTCAAGGACCCAGATGCGTGTTTGTCTCTGTACAAAACTAAAAATCATCAGTCCAACTGATTTTCAACCTGTTGACTTTTTAAAAAGGTTCAAGGGGAGGAGGTTGAGAAGAGCGAAGCTAGATCACAACTAATCACCAATCCAGACTACCAACACAAGCTAACCCAAACATAACCCAAAATGTGGTCTAATTCCAAAGAGTAGTGGATGAAAATCATCCTGTTAAACATGGTTTCATCTGAAAGCAAAGTCAAACAAGTGTCAGAGGTCTCATGTTTGTTTTTTTCTCCGAACTTCCCCTCTAAGGAAGATCCAGCCTCAGAGGCAAGATAGAAAATCAGAAACATGTCTGTCATTATGTGCCATGTACCTCGCTCCAGTAGCCTTGTGGTGTGAATCATACAGTATGAGATCCTGCTCTCTGCCTGTAAGCAGCATACTAGGGGCAGGTTTAGTCAGTCCCTGTAAACAACTCAACAGCTAGTTTTAGATGGACCAGGCATTGTGCCAATCACATCAAAACTACCAACCAACTTTCTAAATGATTTTAAAACTGTCCTAAAAGTCTGTTTTGACATAGAAATGCATCCAACAGGTTCTCGGGTGGCATGCTAAATCTTTTCAACTGTAGGACCCTTGCTCGACAAGATGAATTTATGACCTCAACAGAAAACTTCTCCTGACAAGACACCAGAGACAGAAACATGCTTGACAATAAAAATCGAGCCAACAGTAAAAGCCAGTCCTCTGGTGAAGGAGACAGCGGCGTCTGAGCCAGTGTTATTTAAATGTAACAATGTCAAATCTCAGCCCGGCTGTATTACAGAAAGTAGGCCGCTGAAGCCCCGCTCTCTATAAACCAGCTCCAATCTATAAATAAAACCCATGACAGGAACTTTATAAGTGGACAGCGAACAGGATAGAACAAAACACAGCCATACCTTCCAAAACTGTAGAGAAGCAGCTAAAGGCTCCAGATGTTTAATGGCAAATCCAGCGAGCCAAAATGAGAGTCCCCCTGTCACACACTCACAGTCGCACAGACTGGGCAAGACTGACTGAGGGGGTATGCAGCACTAGTCAGAAATAGAGCGACACACAGACCAGCAGCATGGCTTCACTGACAGACGACTCCTCTATAAATATCTGGAGTCACAGGGTGGAGGAAGGGTCTCTAAACGACCCTGTTTGGAGACCTGCATGAGACACAAAGAAGCTTGTTGTCAGGTGAAGCCACTGCTTGTAACATGATCTGCTTTACTTTTTTCTTTTTAGCCATTCACCTGTCCTTCACCAGACGCCACAAGTACAGTAATCTGGATCTCCAGCACTGGGAAACGTTATCATCCTCTGCAAACATAGTAACAGCATGAAAACGTGTTTTTTTCTAAAGCTGTGTGAACACCAGGGGGAGGGGTATAATGAGTGCAGGCCGCAAATGCACATGTTCAGAGCTGCAGTGCATCAGCTGCTTGAGTTGATTGACAACTACAGCTGAAGAAGACTGAGCAGTGAGGAGAAGGCGCCTCCTGATGACTTTGGGGACGGTGTGGTACGAGCAACCCTCCTCTTAGACATGTTGTATGATTCTTTGCTAATAAAGCACATCGCGCTGTGGTGACCAAAGCTCACTCATTCCTCCACATGTATCCCTTTCTAAACACGGTGCCCACAATAAATCCTGAACTTTGCTGATTCTGTGTTTTAAGTTTTGTATTTTTACTTATTGTTATCTATCGTGTATATTTCTCTATCCATTCACACTCGCCACCATACCAACACCAGGTTGGACTTCTTACCGTCAACACTGCCTTATCCTTCCGTGGCACAGATTCAACAAGTGGCTCGAAACATTCCTATGGGATTTGGGTCCACACTAACATGACATCACACAACCATTCCTAGCAGTGCTTTGTTGGACTGAGCTGGTGACTTCAGAGGAAATCGAGTACAGTGAACTCATCGCCATGTTAAAAAAAAAAGTTTGAGATGATCTGGTGTTCAATAAGTTCTGTTCCATTTCTAAAGTTACGTTCAAAGTAATTGTCAATCTGTAGGTAGCTGAGACTCCTTTTATATAGCACCAAATAAGAACAAAAGTTGCCTCATGGCTGCTTTTTCAAGGTGATATTCCTCCTTCAACCTCAAGTCTTTGTTTTCCCTTTCTTGTAGATATTATCGGTTCTTTTGTAATCCAGAATTAAAACGGATTAACCTATGATCATCCATTTAATATTCTCTTTTTAAAAACAGTTTCAACTGAATCTTGATACATTTTGCACATTACTTATTAATCTTTCCAGATTTCAAAGGCCAGTAGTGCCTGCACTGCGGGGCCACTCGTGGAAGTTTTTCTATCATGAGGATGGTAAAATGGTGCCCCCTGGTGGTGACAGTTTGTTTTTATGGACATTAACAACATGGTCATGGTTTGCAGGGACTGTTGGTTTCTGGTTGAGTCCCGTCTTGCGCAGGTTCTTAGCTCATGTCAGGGTGTCCGACCCATCTGGGACTTCCCTCTTTCTGCATCAGTTCATTCGGATCATAACTCCGTCTCAGTTTGAAGAAGTCACTTGCATGAGTGATGAAACATTAGTCCCAATGAAAATGCTACGTACAGAATAAACATTTAGGGATTTCTTTGCTTGGATGATTGTGCATAAAGACACCTTTATCTGATATTCAACATTGTTTCATTCATTAATCTGAGTGTGACAGAGTTGCTGTTTTAAGCCTGAAACTGAACCTTAAGACTGAACATATATACATATATATTAATTCACACACACAAACACTTATTTTTTTGAGGGTCATGTAATTACAATAATAATTAGACACAAAAGCAAAAGTGACAGGAGGCAACACAGAAAAAGAATTTTTATTCATGAACTGTTTTTACAAGCAGTCCTAAACTTCCTACCTGTCTCAAAAACAAAATAATCATTGAAATAAAATAAATTTTATAATAATCAATGAATATTATCAATTACATATCAGTATTATGACCTTAATTTCAATAGCCCAAAGCCAGTAGTATTTGTGTTTGTCTGTGGCATCTGGAAAACAAAACAAACAAGGAGGAGAGTTTCTGACGGGCGGACACTGGAGGATTCTACAGTGAGCACTCGGCTGAGAGCTCGTCGGCGTGGAGGAGAGACAGCGCGAGAGAGCTCACCACACACGCAATAAATATCAAAGAGCAAAGAGTCCGGCATTGAAACAAAGATTATCATCTGAAACTCGCAGGTACAATATCTCTAATAAGTCTTTATGTGCAAGATTCGAGCTGAAGTCTTCACCACGAACAGTTATACTCACATCAAACCCCGCCCTCCCTTCAACAAATCCATTTTGTTTTCTACATTAAATCTTTTAAATAGACCTAGAGCATTTTGTCATTTCATATACACATATATATTTATATATACTTTGATTTTTTCCTTTTTCCTATACGCCATCCTTTTTAAATTGCCTTATACTGAGCGTGTCTGAGCAGAAAATCTGTGAGACGTCCAAATAAAAAGTCTACTGCTGAACATACAAAGCAATACCAAGGCTCACGTCCACTCTCTCTCACACACACACACACACACACACACACACTCACACGACGTACACACAGTGTGAGGAAAACGTTCAGGAACGAGTATGCAGAGCTAGATGGTGTGAGTCTCAATGGCATCGTGGTGTGCAAGCCAGTGCGCGCACACACACCTACGGAAAAATGTTTGGTCACAGTTTTGTACCCTTCAGAGATTCCACCAAAACTCCCACATCAATGTTGTGTTTGTGAGAGTGTGAGTGTGTGTGTGTGTGCGCGTGTGACTGTACCAGACCTGGTAGTGAGAGGTGTGAAAAGTTGAGAAAAGGAGGCTTCCACTCGATCAGCAACAGTTATTTGGCACATTTAACATCTATTAAGTAACACATCGGGATAAAAAGGTGCAACAACAGAAATTTCAATAAAAACCATTTTGGTTTACAAAAATAAAAGACACCTGGAGAGGTGACACATTTTCTCTCTAAGACGATAACATCTGCCCCTGACTGGTAAAGGCTCCAAAGAAAAAGAATCACAGAGCACCCTAAACAAACCCTTTTTCCAACTCAAGTCACACATCACAGCTCTGGAAATGCATGGACATCACAGATGAAGACACTGTACTGGATGGAAAAGAAAACCCCTGAAGTAAACTGCTTTCTCTCCTCTGCTGCACACTACTCTGGACTGCCACTGCGCCACCCTTGCCTTGAACCCTGGTGAGGTTCCCCACCAAACTGTAAAAAGTCCAATAATTTAGACAAACCCATACACCTCATCTGAACTGTGTCACATTCAGGAAAAAATCATAACACCGTGAGAAGACAGACGAAAAGTCCACCCTGAAACACTGCAGTAGGTCCGCAGACAATGCTCGTGGACATAGCTTTCTTTAAGCTCAGCTATGGTCCTACTTGAGGAACGTAGACAGATGGCAGTGAGGGGGATCAGAACACTGTACTGGCTACAAACTGAGCATATATTTAAAGAGCAGTGGATTGGCTCACTTGTTGTGCTCATCTGTGTCCTCTGACGTGATGGATCTGATGTAGTGCAGCAGCTCTCTGACAGCAGACACATTTGGCCCAAATCCGGGCTGCTTCTAGGACTAAGGGCTCAGTCACAGCACAGGCGGTGGCTGTGCGGCCCAGCTGTGGGCAAAATGCCACGAGCCAGGCTGGCCATGAGCAGAATTTTGACCAAAGGCCGTGACAAACTTCACATCGGGCCCACCTGTAGCGGAGAATGAATGTGACAAAAATGAGGGCCGCCGCACTTCGGCTAAGTGTTCAGTGCAGTCCAGACTGAGCCTGTAGACTCATCGTGTGGACTTTCTCAAAGACAAATGCGTTTGCATTCCCTGGGTGTAACCTCAACATGAGGCCTGGTGGTAAATCTGACAGGAGCCTGCTCAGGCTCAGAGCAGGCTCAGTATTTTACTGCACATCTAAAGAAAATAAGTCACAGATCATTCTGTTCTCGTTTATTCTGAACCTGCATTTATCTGCTCTCTGGAGAAATGTAGGCTAACACCAACTGGATAAAATGTGAACATTTCAACCACTTAAAAACCAAAAAAAGAAAAAGAAAATAAAAAAGCCTGAAATAGCATGAACATGAAAGCTCATATAGAAGATCTATGCATCTAACTGGGGTATTTGAGGGTGGATTTTTCCTTTAATCAGCTTCAGCTTATTGTCTTCATCCTCCTCCCTGCACACAGTCTGCCCACAACAGCTGACTGCTCCAAGCTGTTGCCCTGCATGGACAATGTGTGAGCGGGAACAGACTGCTGATTCTTGTGCTTTGCCTGGGAACAGGTTCTTACATTCTGATGTACTCATACTGGCACAGTCCAACTGAGGTAATGCAGCTCTGTGAGTGAGCCCCCAGCCCTCCTCTTGCCACCTCTGAAAGACCACAAGACAACAAAATCCTGTAAAGGCAGACAGAGGAGTTGCGATCAAGCTAACACACTGAAGTAAAACAGTGATGCGCAGACAAAAGGGTGCTTATATTGTCTTTATAGTCTTTGCCTCCCTCCTGCTCCTCTATAGTTACAGTGTTGTCCATGGTTACCAGTACATGTACGCCAATCTTCATGGCTACCATAGCAACCAGCTGCTGTTTGTCAGCCAATGGAATCTCAGTCTCTGTGGTGACTAGAGCCAATGTGAAGCTTCCTGTACTTGTGCTGGAATGATCAACAGCCTTCCACACATACACTGTGAGGGTCCGGGAGGTTGGGATGGCACGCCATCTGCCAGCAGAGCGGATCCTCCTGGGCGCTCAGGTGACTCAAGTAAAATATTAATGTTGGCACTTTTTGCACTTCAGTAACAGTGGGAGGAATGTTTCAGAGGGATGGATGAGGACAACCAGCCTTTGTTTTCTACATTCTGTGGTAGCCTGGTCTCTTCTGGACCTGAGCATCAGCTCTGTGGAGGAGTCCATCAGGCTGCTGAGAGCACACAGAGTGGGAGGACACTTCCTGATTAATGTGATTTCAACAGCGAGGTGTGTGGTGTGGGAGGTGGTTGAGGAGGGGCAAACAGAGAGAGGAGCAGCCGTTAGTCCTTGTGAAGTTCATGTGGGGATTCTTCAAATGTCCAATGGTTCAAAATCCTTTCTTCCTCTTACTGACTGGCAGGGTCCCAGAACGCACACACATTTACCCCCCCAAAAAATAAAAAAAAAAGAAATCACTATATCGCTCTTGATTGGTCGTCATTGTGTGTGCGCCGTCAGCACCGCGCACACACACACACACACTGAGGTGATGTGGGCAGGTGTCTTGCAGCTGATGAGGGGGTGGGAGGTGGGATGCAGTGTGTGTGTGTGTGTGTGTGTGTCTGTCAATGTGAGTGCATGTGTTTTTATGTATATGCGTGCTCTTGTGTATTCACAGGCCATTGCTATTGCGGTGTGTGAGGGGGGGCTTGGAAAGCTCCACTACTCCAGCACGGCCTTTCCCGATGACTTTAGGAGCACGACGCAGAAGTTTCTGGGCCTCCGTGAACGCCTCAGTCAGCTCTTTCTTCCACTGCACAAACTCTGGGTCACTCTGCGCACATACATACACAAAAAAAAAACAAGACATCAGCTTGTTTCATTCATCTCCTCTACAGCACTAAAGCATACAACAGCCAGAGGACGTACTTCACACTGCAGCACAAACTGTTTCCCTCCTTTGATGCGCAGCAGGATACACTTCTTGTCTTTAATCTGCGTTTCTTCCACGGTTACGATCTGCTCCATCGTCAGCAGGTTTTGCTGCAAAGATAATTGAGTGATCACAAAGTGTTCAGATGGATTTCACCAACAAGACTTCTGGCTCTGGCTCACAGCTGCTGCAGAGATGTACACCTTACCCCTAAAGCACTAAAAAGCACTGGCACAGAGGATTTCAGGGTGTGTTAGGACAGTCATGGAGGAACTCATGATGAAGAAGAGTAATGGGGAATTTAGACTTATTATGTGTTAAATTTCTGCTGTAGCTACGCTGGTACTGCAAACCCCTCTGAAACCCTACTACACGTCGATGCATCACAGCCGCAGATGGTGTGACTGCCCTGTTCTGTGCCATGGAGTAGGGATGGGTATTGTCACTGATTTCTATAATCGATTCGATTCGATTCAATTCAATTTTGATTCACACAGTCAGAAATATTATAATTCTGATCATTTATCAGTACATATCCATATTTTTATATCTATGCATAAAAACAAAGCTGACACTTGCGACACTTGAAATCAATTTATAACGCAATATCGATTCAGGATTTACTGAATCGATATTGCGTTATTCAAGCTAAAATTAATTTGAATTGGAAAATTTTTTTATTTATTTATTTTTTTAAATCCACACCTACCATCAAGTCCTCCTAACCATTACGAACTACTTTTCCCCCCACAATTTTTAAGTGAGGCAACAAACAACAGTCTCAATGCACGGACTCACAAATGTCAGCAGATTCCTGAAGGGAGACCGCTGCAACTACCAAAATGGGTGTGTTGGATAAACATGTTCGCCTCAAAAAAACCCTCAGCATAACAAATAGAGAGCATCCAGGAGGGGAAAAGTCCCAGGACCATATGTGTTTCTACCAGGTGGCTCTGTGTATAAAACACCGAGATATGACCACATGGTAATTAACATGTAAAACACTCCAGTGTAAGCACAAATAGTGTTTTTTTTCTTTGTTTTGTTTGTTTGTTTATTTTAAAGTCTTTCAGATAGAGCCTAGCTGGGTTTTCCCTTTAGTTTTGATGAAAGTATAGTGCAGTGCACACATTACACTTACACACAAATAAGCAGTGTACTTCATGGAAACACTAACACAATCAAGACCGTGCAAGTGCTCCTTCACTTGTGTTGTTAGGCTAATAGCTGCAGTCTGAGATGGTCTGAAGCCTGCAGTGAGCTTTGTTGTCAGACGGTGGC
The DNA here is from genome assembly GCF_056152115.1 of Neolamprologus brichardi. NCBI lineage: Eukaryota > Metazoa > Chordata > Actinopteri > Cichliformes > Cichlidae > Neolamprologus > Neolamprologus brichardi. The sequence goes on from NC_142110.1 coordinate 60,064,611, forward strand.
AGCGAGCTACTCTTGCTTGTGCTGTTGGTGGTCCGTCGGCCGCGGAGGAGAGCAAACATACAAAGAGCTGACGTAAAGTTGAGTGTTAAACACTGCAGCCACACTCTGTGCATTTAATGCTTTATTTTCTGATCTTTACGGTTTTTTTTAATGTTCTTCTTATTCTCCTGTTCCCAGTGACCTCTCCTGTTGCTCCCTGCCCACTTGTAAACCAATCAACACCGAGCAGACATTTCCATAATCTGCTTCCAGTGACGTGCAGTCCAGACTGTGGAGAAATGCATGGGAGCAGGTTTGGGGTGGGTGGTCCACCCAGAATTGTGCACGTGGACGGACACATTTGCAGTACCATAAAACCAGATCGACAAAGAGTAAAAACTGAAGTTGACTGACTACCAACTTTCAAGCGGGGAGGCAGACTACAACTCTAAACAGCAGGGGTGCTGAGGACACAGCAGGGACCTGAGCCCGGTGGTAACACTCACCCAGTCTCTCTGCTTTTTCAGAGGTTTTAGCCACCTCTCCTTCAGAGTGGAATGAGCACAGACAGACAGACAGACACACTGACCAAAAGATGAACAAGCCGAAAGCCCTCAGCCCATGATAGGCGCTCACATGACGTACAAACGTGCAGTGAATTTAAAGTGTATGCTGTGAGGCAGACTCACCCGAGTGTCGCCCTCTCCCCTCCACTCCACACGGTTGGGGAACAGATAGAAGTATCGGCGCTGCCACTGAGTGAGGAACGGGTTCCCGAGCTTCAGCATGTAGCCATGCATAATGCAGTCCTTCCCCAAGGCATAGTCTGCACAAAGGCACACACAGTCAGGAGGTGTACTGACAGGATATCTGTACTGGGCTGTGTGTGGATTTGTCCGTTATTATCATTACCCTCCTCGTGGCCCAGCTGCTTGTTCTTAGCCCTCTTGCGGGCCTCATTCTTATCGGTGTCCAAGTTGACAGCTTCGTAGACTGTCTCTGCCACCTCCTGCTGCCAGCGCTCTGAGATGACCAGAGGAAAGTTCTTGTAGAGCTCCTGGTCACTGTCCAGCAGCTAAGTCACACACACACACAAACACAGACAGAGTGCAGCATGTTTAGTTATACATATGCTTATACCAAGACGTAGAGCCTAAGTGACAAATTCCTACAGCGGCCTTGAGGTGCAAAACATCGAATCAAAAAAAATATAAGACTTCAGTTTTTGTTTGATGATGTTTGGAGCTGATGTTAAAATGTGTCCTTATGATTTCAGCCTTCTGTCAAGTTGAGTTGAAGGCATTCAATAGTAAAGTTGCCTTTATTTTTGGCCCTCTAGCAAGGTTGAGCCATTCATCCATATGTAGCAATAATACACAATTCCTGTCTGCTCCTCTTAAAACTGCAGCTACAGTCCGATCGTGATCAGAATCCTTTAATAATCCCTAAGGAAATTATGTGGTTACAGTTACGCCAAGAGAATAGCAGTAACAGACTGAGCTAAATTAAATAATATAATATAGGGCTGTGTGATATGACCAAAATCTCATATCCCAATATAAGAATTCTATCGTCCGATAACGATATAAGTCACAAAAATGTAACATTTTCTGTAAATTCTGTGAATCTCGGGGAGCTCAACTTGAGGGAAGTGTTTCCAGCTGCGCTTCATGTAGCTGGAGTCGAGTGTTTTAACTGATGCATGAAGCGATACATTTTTTTCTTTGTTCACCGTTTTCTTTGTATTTATTACACGACGTGCTGCGGGGAAAAGCCCGTTCTAACGTTTGATTCTAAGGTTTATTTTCTAGCACCTGGCAGCTCTTTTTTACTTCTCATCCGTAAATAATCTGCTCTTTCACGTGATTCAGTTTATTTTGAAAAGTCTCAACAGGAGCTTTAGCTTTATTGTGAAATGTTTATGTGGAACATAAACAAGCGGACACGTGATGGTGTTACCGTCGTTGTTGCTAACCACAACGCATAAAAACAGGCGCTTGTCCGTACATAGTGTGGTTATATAAAATATAAGAGAAAGAGAGAACTTTAAGAAATTAATATAGCCACTACAGTGACCATCAAAACGATGAACAAATATTGCCATAAACAGTTTATTTTGCGACACCACGAAACAAACGATAGTGTAAAATGAAACGATAGACGTTTTTATATCGTCATCCGATATATATCGTTATATCGAACAGCCCTAATATAACATGTTGCAAAGTTTACAAAATATAAGAAATAGCTCTAATATAAGTACAAATGATGGCGCCTGGTCAAGTTTGTACAACAGCAGCAATACAAATGTTACATGAACTGCAGCCATCTTGGGCTGTGAGGTCAATTCTTCTCTGACTCTCCAAGTTGGAAATCTACTCAGGATTTCAGACTTTCCTCTTCAAATGGAAGAGCAGCACAGAAAGAGGAAATGACAGTGACCTGTCACCGTGTGAAACATCCACCCACAGGAAAAAACAATGAACCAAACACTGGCCCTAAATGCTGCTGCCTTTTCTGACATTGTGTTGTGTTTTACAGCACATGGTCACCGGAAGCTAAGCCCTATTCTGTCTCAGAGTATTGTGCTTTAAATCTTTCCTCCTGCTCTTAGGGAAATCTGAGGCCTAGCTTTCTGTCTGGGGACAAAACAAATAAATAAAAATCAGCTTTCCAAAATGCTCAAACAGTCCTTTAAATAGTCTAGTTCACTGTTCTTTGCAGCAACATCTGGAAACATTACATCATCGATAGAAAAATCTTCCACCTACCGCCACATGTCCAATGCCAAACAGGTGTCTTAAATCTGCTGGGATCTGACATTTTCTACTTTGTTTTTGTTTTATTTTTTACTAAAATGAAGTCTTTAGAAATGGATTTCTTACTTATCTACATTCTGCTGGCAGATCATTTGATACACAGCCAATACTAAGCAGTCTAATATAAATGGCCTGCAATAAATCCTACCATGTCGGAGATCCTGGAGGCTTAAGTCTGTACAACTGTATTGTGTTACATAATATCTCTAACCTATTTAAATCAATCATACTGCAGTAATCTATCTGCTCACACCAGGGTAGACTGGGGCTATACACCTTCCTTGGTGTGTTAATGCTCCAACTTTTACTATCCGGCAGTTGTTTTGAATATTAGTCTATTGTGGCTCCTAAGCTTTGGATTAATCTTCCTCTTCACATTAGGCAATCGACATCAGTGCTGGTTTTTAAATCCAGATTGAAAACACATTTTTATTCACTGGCTTTTGACTCAGTGGTTGACTGACTTGTATTTACTTATATTTTATTGTTTTCGCTATGTTTATTATTTTATCGTATTTATTATTCTTATGGTATCTATTGTGTTTCTATTGTTCAGCACTTTGGTCAGCCTTGTGTGTTTTAAAGTGCTATATAAATAAACGATGATGATGATGATGATTAGTCCCCCGCTAAAGATGCTGGAGATGCTGGGGAAATGCAAACAAACACTCCTGTGTTTCATTTCTGTGCGCTGGAGCAACAGAGAACAAATAAATGTTAACTGCAGCAACATTAATGTTAATGAAAGAGGAAACTGCTGCTGCAGAGCAACCAGGAGACTGGTGCTAATGTTATACAGCAGCTTTCTATGAACCCTTTCTACAAACTCACTTTCTCTATGTGCTTTCTTCCACCACAGTCTGAATTCATGGTTGCGAGATCACTGAACATCTTTTTCACCTTCCACTCCTGAGATACGGAGATGAATTATGGCTAGAAACGTGCTTTTGCACAACATGACATCACACTCTAAGTTGACACACACTCAACACAAAATAGAATGACTTCAACATTTGTGGAGGAAAAGCGATAATTAATGTGCTTGTTAAGTAAGATTTCCCTTGACCTTTAACTCTGGCGCACAAAAAATCGAATTAGTTCATGTCCAAGTTACCACCAGAGTCTATGCTTATTTAAGTATGCTTTAATAAGTATACTTAAATAAGCCTGCATAAGATGGAGTATTCTAAGCCTGCATGTTTAAAAACCTGCAGCTACAAGCAGGCTGGCGTGTCTGACACAAATCAGGAAGCAGAGATGTCACTGAGCTGTATCAAGTGGCTAATTTATTTAAACCTCTCAGGCTGCAGCCCTGCTGTGAACATGCACTACAGCTCTTGGGAATTTCATTTCCTTGAAAAATATTTAGTAATTTTAGTAAGACGTTTCATTCTGATCAGCTCTTCTTTGCCCTGGTGAACTTCCAACATTAGAGAAAAATACAGCTGCTGTCTGACTCTCTCTGCACACTTTGTATGACTAGAAACCAGCACATCGCTGAACACAGCAGCCCACTGCACACATGGTGTCACATCTCTGGTAATCTAACATGAAGGGAATTGAAACATAAACATCACGGGACTAAGAACATCTAATGTCTGTGAGATTATGGTTAAAAGTCTACCTAGTTTAACAAATAAAGCCGTGTTTTTCACAGATTTATTGCATGTCTGTGTGTTAAAGGAAGAACATGTGTGCGAAATTTATAAGGCACTCCTCTGCAAACATTTTGATAAACAAGTACATGTGACAAACAGCAGTCATTGTTTGGTTCTGCTGTTTGGGTGCACTGGCAGAAGGTTTTCATTGCAGAACGAGGACTACTGTCACAAAATGTAATCTAACAAAGTAAAGCTGAAGCTGCTCTGAGTACAGGGTGTAACATGTAACGTGTGGATGGCTGGTAAACTGTGACTGCACTTTAAGAACACAGCAAGTGGATTATCCACTAATAACGCAATTACTGAAATGGGAAAAAAACAAAAACAAAAGAAAAGCCAGTGGGTAGGACACACTGAAGCTGTCTGATTTCTCAGACTTCTTCTCAGCTCAGATAAAATAATTATTGTGGGTGATTTTAACATTCATGTAGATGCTAAAAATGACAGCCTCAACATGGCATTTAATCTGTTAGTAGACTCAATTGGCTTCTCTCAAAATGTAAAAGAACCCACCCACCACTTTAATCACACTCTAGATCTTGTTTCAACATGTGGCATAGAAACTTAGCATTTAGATTTACAATAATTGATTACACAGCAGTGGGGAGTAGATTTCATCACAGTAAATGTCTTTCTGAAAATGCTGTACCTAAGTTTAAGAATATAATTCATGTGCTGTTATCATCTTCAATGCCCTGTACCAGCACAGAGCAGAGCAGCTACCTGAACGCTCCTCCAACAGAGGTCAATTATCTTGTTAATAATTTTACCTCCTCACTATATGAATGAGTATGGCACTGGATACTGTAGCTCCTGTGAAAAATAGAGTCTCAAATCAGAAGTACTTGACTCCCTGGGATAACACTCAAACATTCACCCTAAAAGCAGATAACTCGTGAGCTGGAGAGGAAATGCCCTATCACAAATTTAGAAGATCATAAATAAAATAAGAAAATAAGAACAACCCCAGGTTTCTCTTCAGCACTGTAGCCGGGCTGGCAAAAAGTCAGAGCACTGACTGACCATCCCTTTAACGTTAACTAGCTTCCCTCAGGCATTATCATCAGAAGGCATAGCATACTTATTCACGGCTATGAAGATAACACCCAACTTTATTCATCCATTAAGAAAGATAACACACACCAATTAGTTAAATTGCAGAAATGTCTTAAAGACATAAAGACCTGGATGACCTCTAATTTTCTGCTTCTAAATTCCAATAAAACTGAGGTTACTGTACTCAGCCCTAAAATTCCTGGAAATATTGTATCTAACCAGATTCTTACTCTGGATGGCATTACCTTGGCCTCCAGTAACACTGTGAGGAACCTTGGAGTCATTTTTGACCAGGATATGTCCTTCAACGCACATATAAAGCAAATATATAGGACTGCTTTCTTTCATTTGCGCAACATCTAGAGTATTTAAAAGTAGAATTGGAGGCAGAGCCTTCAGTTTCCAGGTCCTCCTTCTATGGAACCAGCTTCCAGTTTCGATTCGGGAGACAGACACTATCTCTGCTTTTAGGATTAGGCATAAAAACTTCCTTTTGGCTGGATTAGGTGACCCTTAAACTTCCCTTAGTTATGCTGCAATAAGTGTAGGCTGCTGGGGAATTCCCATGGTGCATTGAGTATTTCCTCTGCAGTCACCTTTCTCACTCACTCATGTGTTAATAGACCCCTCTGCATAGAATCATTACTTGTTATTAATCTCTGTCTTCCTTCTCTCTCCCCAACCGGTTGCATCAGATGGCCGCCCCTCCCTCAGCCTAGTTCTGCTGGAGATTTCTTCCTGTTAAAAGTTTTTCCTTCCCACTGTTGCAAAAGTGCTTGTTCATAGGGAGTCATATAATTGTTGGGTTTTTCTCTGTATGTATTATTGTAGGTTCTACCTTACAATATTAAACACCTTGAGGTGACTGTTGTTGTGGTTTGGTGCTATATAAATAAAACTAAATTGAATTAAAATAAACAGAGGAGATGGAAGTGTAAGATTGTTTTACCTTGATGCCCTTGGTGTCCTCTTCATCAAAAGATCCAATGTCAAAAGCATCTGCAGCGTTCACCTCTCCCCTTGGAGGGATTAAAGGAGGAGAGTACTGGACAGAGGAAGAGGGGGAGAACAGACACATGGATTTCAGAAGAAGAGGCAAAACGTGAAACAAGTGAGAGGACGATAAAAGCAAAACAGGAGTGTTGGCAAAGCAACAGTCCTGTAGCAGTTCTTCCTTCAAGGTAACCATAGCAACAGTAATTGGCATGGACTAATGTAGTCCAATTCAGAGTTAGTCAGTTAGTTAGCCTCCATTAGTTTACCTGATTGGAGGCAAAACTCCAAGATTGTATGTGGCTTTCAGTTTGAATGATATATTAACCCTAACAAAGACTCTGCTCTTTGACCCTAAGTCAAAGGGTCACAAAGGCTAAGGTCACACTGCAGGTCTTAATGTTCAATTCCGATTTTTTGATCAAATCCAATTTTTTTTGTCTGGTTGTTCACACTGATTTGAAAGCCTACCCACTGAAGTTAGCACTACCTGCTAACTGCTAACTCCTAAGTAAACATTGGCCCAGCAATGGATGCCATCAAGTCGTAGTTTTTTAGTAAACTGGATGGCAAAAGCAGAGCAACAATTAATGTGGCCAGTTATAGTATGTGAACTGGGGGCAAACACTTATAACCAGATAAGTTTGTGGCCTTGGAGACAATATCATTCGTCAGCAGGTGAGGCGAGTAAAACCTGCTGTAAGGCTGAGCCCCACTTTCTGCTGTGAAGGAAATAATTACTGTAGAGATGTGAGGCTGATAGACAGAAACAGACGTCACAGACTCATTACTATGGCAAGAATCAGCTAGACTCTTCTGCTGTTGAAGAACCTCACAAAACTCATTAATTTATCGCATGAATAGTTGTGCCTCATCTGATACTGAGTATCAGTATCAGACTTGTGGATATAATGTCATATTCAAAGTGGGCTCAACTTGTCAGTTTTTTTTTCTTTGCTAATCATGACAGCAACAATTATAAATGTACATAACCAGCAGCTACTGCAGCTTTTGTCAGCATAGCTCTGAAGACCTGTTCATGACCTCTCCTGCATTATAGCTATAATAGTATAGATCAGAGTTGTATACCATGTGATCGCTGTCTGATCAAACACTGTACATTAATCAGCTCCATCATGGAAACCAGACTTGGATTATAAGCTTCCAGGCAAGAAATCCCGAGAGAACAAAGAATAAAGCTGATTCACAACAGAAGTGAACCTCACTTACCTTCTGGAGGTAAACTTGCTGCCAGTCAATGCCTTTGAAAAACTGATGCTCCTTCACCTCAGAGGCTCTGCGTGCACACACACACACAAAACGGTGTTACTTCTCATATCCACACTAGGTGGCAGTGTTTGCCATAATACAGCCCTCTGACAAACGCACACAATTCTGCCATTTAACCCCAAGCAGACAAAGATCCGTCCCTCAGCTTTAATTATAAGCTGATGCAAAATGACAGCAATGATCAAATTAGTTATGAACTCAGCTTCTATTAGTCCACTTCATGTCCATGACCATTTGTCCCCAGCGGACTGCAAACTACACCACCCAGTGTTATCAGACTTAATGAGCACATTTAGCAAAATCTGTCTAACTGATGAATTTATCTGCATGTCTGTGTATATAAACACTGATACATGACAGAGGTTAAAGTGAAATTTAGCCTGTGTGTACTTGTGGGGACCAACAGTCACTTATGGGGACAAAGTGCCCATCCCCATGTGTCTGAAGGCCTTTTTGAGGCTCAAAATGTGGTTTTAGTGTCAGGGTTACAATTAGTTTATGGTTAGGTTTAGGCATTCATTTTTAATGGCTAGGATAAGCGGCCTTATGTCAATTAGGCTACGCTCACCTGTAGGTCTTAATGCTCAATTCTGATTTTTTGATCAAATCCAAATTTTTTTGTCTGCTTGTTCACACTACAAATAAAATGTGACAGCAAACGCGCTCTAGTGTGAACCCTCAAAGCGGCTCGCATGCGCAAAAGAAGACGTCACACACTAAAACATCAGATATGTATCGGATTCAGTATCACATACAAAAGTGACCCAGGTCGGATTTGAAAATATCGGATTTGTGCCGTTCACACTGTCATACCATGATCGGATATGGGTCGCATAGGGTCAAAAAAAGTTGATGTGCTTTCGCCTGCAGTGTGAACGTACCCTTAGAGGTCCTCACTATAATATGAAAATAAGTGTGTGCGGTGCGTGCATATCATACCCACGGCCCTGGCAGCCGAGCCTCTTGGATACATCTCTCTGCAGCAGCCCCTCCAGAAGATCTTTGAGCTCTGCAGTGAAAGAGTCTGGCAGCTCCACATTCTGCGGGTGAAACAGAGAGGAAGGAAAGAAGGAAGGGAGGAAGGAAGGGAAGAGGAGGGAATGAGAATGAGATGTTTGAACTGAGTAGTGAACTTTGCAGTGAACACTTTGCTTAAAAATAAAATAACATCCAAACTCCTCTGATTACAGACAGGCTTAGAAAGCTGTTATAAAAGCAACAAACTCAGGGCCAGCACCTCTGCATCTATGAAGGACAGAGTACGTGTAGATAGAATGCTCAGAGTAATTGGTACAGCCAATACATATCAATGAGGCATTATGAAAAAAGTACAACTTTCTGAAGCAGTACCTTTTCACCTCACTGATCTTACTGATGTAATATTTTTATGTCACGTTTGCACTGACTACATGTTCAGCTGATGACTGATAAAGAGCTGAAAGAGTTCTTAAGGTTTCTTTGAAAAGAGTAAATAAAAATGGAATAAGCGTATATACCATTACAGCTGAGGCCACTAAAAACAAAAGTTAAACACCAGTCACCAAAGTAACGGCTGTTATGGTCCACCTTCACAAACTTTTTAACAACAACAAAAAAAACAATCTAGGCGGTAGGAGTATACTCAGTGACCCCCTGAGGATGGGTCTGCTCCCAGAAACAAAGAAACCTTTTTTTGTGTGCAGGGCAAATGTGTTAATAACTAGATCAGCAATTATACAGCTGTGGTCAGAAGTTTGCACGTACTCATCATGATCACGACTCCATTCTCTCACATCTTTTAATACGTGCTGCTGATAATTCTGCAGTGTCTTAACTACGTGTACATCTGCACTGGTTGTGTCAATTTGGTTAAACTATGGAATAACGGCTCTGTACTACCCTACAATTAAAATCATCATAAATGAACTTTCAGAACTTCAGGCAGTTACAGTTGTTAGAAGAGTATTTATAAAACCAATTAATAAAATGATGTGAATACTAAAAGGCTTTTCCTACATTCACAATATTTCTAATAGCTGTATCAGTTGATGTTTAACACCAGACAAAGTTCAGCTTGAAATGAAACCTGCAGACGAGTTGGTGTCTTTTGCTCCAAGAATCTCTTCCAACTAGCTTTTGAGACTCTACACATGAAACGCGTCCCTGCAGGTTCTGCCCCCAAAAAGGTGAAAAAATGGAGCCGAGCAGCATCCAGAAAGTGTGGCATGTGGTTATACCTCACTTTTTCTCCCCACAGTATAGCACAGCCTTCCCTTAAAAGCCAATTTAAATTTGAAGCTTTATTTTAAAGCACCCTTCATTTTCCTCTAAAAGTCTGGAAAGCTCCATGACTCAAGTGTCCTTCTTCTTCTTCTAGTCTCATCTGAAGGCACAGAGTAACTCATACTCTCTTTGCCCTTCACCGGACAAACAGGGTTGATAAGTGGGATAAGTCAACAACCGTTTTAGCACCTGCCCATTTCTCTTCATACAGTCCCCTGCTACAACCTAAGTCAGCCTCCACCCTTGGATTTTTTTGCTCAGTTGCTTCATGGAGGTGTTTCAAAGTTCAGACATCCCATCTACTGAGATCTGCTCCATTCATCTCTTCCTGTCTTGGCTGCTCAGCTCTCAGCCTTTTCACTGTGCTCTCCATCCTTCATGTTTATGTAATGAAACCATTCATCACGTTTAATAAACACTGGGGCATATAGAGCAGTATTTTTAGTCTGTTCACGGATGAATCGCAATCCTCCTCCTCTCCCAGCCCCTTTCTGAAACACAGATACACACCCAGACAAGGATTAAGGGGATAAAACCAGATTAAGTGGCTGGATTAAAATCCTAATCTGGATTTATTATGATATGAAAGATCATACTTTCACTGTTTAGCAGGCATGCTCAGTGTATGTGAGGGATGGAGCACGGTCACAATTCAACTGTTTCATGTCCTGACAAAACACACAAACAAAGACAGATCTCTGGCTCCACTCCCCTGTGATGGACAGCTGCTGAAGCTGGCAGGCAGAGATGAGCGTCAGGCTGTGGTGAACATTCACATTGTGCTTTGTCACGACAAACCTGCCTGCACTCTAACATGACATGTCGCCTTTGCACGAGTCTGGTGTGGATGTGAGGAGGGTAAAGCAGACATGTCGTGGGTGGGCTCAGCAGACACCATCCATCCCACACGCTCAGATTCAAATTCCTCAGACAGACACTCAGAGTAGACTCCAGTCCTTCTAAGCTACTTTGTGTAATAATAGTTAATTGTGCAATGTTGCTCATCAACCCCATCTAGCAAACCTTAAGGTTGCTTGGTGCAGTTACCCAGTGCAGAGTTGAACTTTCACCACCAGGGGGCAGTGTATTAACAGTGGGTGTGTCATTCTGTTTCTGGATGTGTGCTTTTTGTTTTCCTCAAAGGCTTTGTTAAGGACAGTTTCATAGACCCACAATGCAAACGTAGTATTACACTTAAATCCATCCCAGCCCTACTTCAACTCAGTTGTTATCTCTTCAATACAACACATCAACACTGCTTCACTGAGTGAATGGGTTAAATGCAGAGAGGAATTTCCCCACGGGGATCAATAAAATATACATTATTATTATTAAAATTTTGGCCAAAATGGTGTCAGCTGTTTCTTCATTCTGGTTTAATGCAGTACTGAAGGTACAATAATAGCCCTTTTCCACTAGTACCTGGTACCGAGTACTTTTTCAGTACCCGCTCGGCCCAGGATCCAACAGAGCAACTACTTCATGAAAATCAAAACTGCCGATTTTGAAACCTGGCAACAAGGGAAACGGTGAGTCTGACACATAGCCACAGACTTAGCAGCAGGTACACCACTGACTCGACATCCTCCATTGTCGTTGTGTTTGTGTCGCATACAACGACCACACGTACATTATGTGGTACTCAAAACAACCAAAACTGAGTCAATTAGGTACTAATTAAAAAGAGTTACATTTTCATTTAGTCACACAGTGGAATGATTTTGTTTTAGAGGGACTTGATCTGTGTACGATCTGTGTAAGTTTGAACCCACAGCAAACAATGATCAAGCTAATGGCTACTTTCGCTCATCCAGCTGTGTTCCTGTAAACAGTGAGCTATTTTACGAGCTTTGCTCCTAGTGGAAGCGTGACAGTGGATACTGCTCCCATTTCTATCTGCACACCTACAAAAAAGCAAGGTCAACAGGCAAAGACACTAAAAGCTGATCCCAAAACTTACATACAACCCTGTCAAAGATGTGCAGGAAAGACTAGCAACAGATTCTGCTCAGGCTGTTTGTTCACAGTACAGTACGTGCCTATATATGAATATATATATGAGTGTGTACACATTTGGAATTACTGTAAGCCAAACAGGCCAAACCCATGTGCTTAGGGTAAAGCAAAGACACACACACACACACACACACACACACACACACACACACGATCCCCTGTGTGTGCTTTGAGATGTGTTTACACACAGACACCCACGCATCTCTGCCTTCTCATGCAACTTCTCTCATGTAGTGTGGATGTATCTTACCATGGTGAGCGTCATGCGGTCGATCTCATGTTTGTCTTTGGTCTTGTGCTGTCTGAAGGGACTGTGCCTAAAACAGAAGAGACAGAGAGCGAGATGATGACACTGTCGATGACTAGGAACAGCAGAAGTGGAGATGGATGGAGTGAGAAAAGAGGTGTTTGGAAGCAAGAACAAAAAACTCCCTCAGGTAAATTACACAGACGCTGCCAACACACCTGCAGCTTCAAATGCTGACTTGGTAGATGTTAATGAGTGTTTGTGCAGCTGGTGTGGAAAGAACACTGAAGAAAGTAGGAGTTTTTTAATGCTTTAACAGCCGGACTTCCTGCACCATCTATCCAACTGGCACTATCAGACTGAATTAAGATTCATGATGAACCACATTTTAGTTTAAGCATTCTAATGTGGCACAGGTTATCCTTTCACAAAGTTCACGAGTCAAAGGACTGGATTAAAAGGTTAGGAACACAATAGCTTCAATTAGAACAGAGACGGTGACTAAAAAAAAAAAAAAAAAAATTGTCACTTATATTGACTTGGGGGGGGTGCAGGCAGGGCACCGGATCTGGAGAGAACTTTATTTAGATTGCTTTCTTCTGGCTAATGTTAGCTTCTCTGCTAGCTTCAATGCTTATCTCTACTAGCTAGTTAAGTTCTTTAACCCTTCTGGCAGGTAAGCTGGCTTGCTCGCTGCTAAAGTTATGAAACAAGTGCAGCAGTAAGTAAGCTACAGCTAGCTGGCTTCTTGCCCGCTTCTAAGTAGATTTACAGTAAATAGTGTGCAAGTTAGATAAACATGAAAATTATGGATTGATTAGGTTTGGCAGTACAGTATATGCTAGTGTGTGGAAAAGCAATACATGTGCATTACTAGCATGCAGGCAGGGAAGACCATTCCTGTTCAAGATCTGTGCTTTTTCAGTATCCATCCGTTTTCTTGCGCAGCAGACCGCGGGGGCAGCAGCCTAAGCAGAGAAGCCCAGACCTCCCTCTCCCCGGCCACCTCATCCAGCCTTTCTGGAGGACACTAAGACGTTCCCAGGCTGGTCGAGAGCACAACCATAAACCAAGATTTTAAAATTCGATCAGCACTCTGGCCTATCAGTCAGTACGTAGAGTTGGCGCAACGCCGCCGCAACAACCAATCACAGTCAACATGTTCCCCACTCCCTCAAAAAAAGGTAGTGGTGCGTTGGTGAAAGAAAAAAAATAATTTCTCGGAAGCCAGGATGTCCGGATGAGTAAAGCCAAGAACGAAAATGTATCAGCTGCTCAGAAAGAGATAATACTAGAGATAGGTAACACATCGTCAACAGTGTGGAAAAAATACAAAAATATGCAAAAGAACGTCTATTAAACCTGAAGCCAGTCTTCTTAGCTAAAACCCTGTAGTGTGTCAAATTAAATATGGGCATGGAACAGGATGAAAATTATTATTTTAGCGACTGTTCACTAATTGGTGGAGTGATATTTTGGGGAGGGGAGGGGGGGTGTATATGTATATACATATATCCATGTCTATCTGTCCCATGAAAAGATATAACAAAATATTTACAAAATTTTGAGGGGTGTACTCACTTGTGTGAGACACTGTATATGTGTGTGTAAAAAGAAAAAAAACAATGATACTGACCACATCTTGCTTTGAGTGTTTTCCAAAAGAAAAGAAAGAAAAAAATATCTCATCCAGCTCTGAGAATTTGGACTCTAGTGTTGAAAGACGCAGACAACCTTTGACCAAAGGCCTACACACTCTTCCTCTTTAAAGTGTTCAAACACATGGATCTGAACATCAATGGATTCACGTCACACTTGCTCTTCTTTTGCTCACTCAGGATAAGCAAACCCGCCCAACACCCCCCTCACACACACGCGCGCACACACATGCACACACACACACACATGCACACACACACACACACACAGCTGCTTTTACCAGATTTCTGACCTACTGTACCCAGACCTCTGGCATTTACACACTCCAGATCAAACAAACACACACACACAGGCTTGCACACAAACAAGATCAAACACACACCAAATAGAAAGCAGGCTGGTGAGAGATGCCGAGAAAGGCGAGCGAGCAGATTCGAAGAGTTTACTGAGAGTGGCAGAGCAGGCTGAAAGCTGACAGGAAGTCAGGACAGTGCAGCAAGGGGGATAGATGCGCTAAGAGGAACAAGTAAAGCCTGAGTGGTTACCCTCGGAGGAGTTTGAAGAGCATGCAGCCTAAGGAGAACCAGTCGGCACTGCTGTCGTATGCTGTCCCCTTCTGAAGAACCTCTGGAGCCATGTAGCCATGAGTGCCACTGCAACAAGCACAGCACACGTCAAAACAATAAATGCAGGAAATTGGTATTTCTCTCAATAATTATTATAAAGATGTTCAGGACAGACAGCCCTTCTGGGCTTATTCTTTTTATTATATATATTTTTAATCTAGTTATTAACACCGTTCTAAAGTACCAATTCATTACACCTCTTTGCAGAAATCCATTTTACTGAAACTGAACCCAATGTAGGCCCTTGTGTTTAGCTTTCATCGTTTGCAGGAGAGTAGAGCTATAAACATTAGCATAAATGGAGCATCAATCATGTAAAATAACAATGAACAGAGCCCAAGAAAACATGTCTGAAAATATTCAAATGAATCCAAGAAAGAATATTTTCTAACAATGTACAAGTAGACAGTTGTATTTAGTGATAATAACTGTAATGAAAAGATGCTGAATGTTTGCTGCAAGCTCACTGAGCTCCACATTATGATCCATGCAGGGCGAAGCAATTCATTGACGTATTAGGGATCAATCACTCAAGCTTTGCTGCCAGTCTCCATCTCAAGTCGACTGAGGGGCACGCTGCCAGTCCTGCACAGCTACTTAAAATGTCAACGTGTGATGGACAGCAGTCCACCGCTATGTTTGTGGACCTGACACACAAAGCTTTAAAGGCACCACAATCATGGGCAGAAAACTGATCTTTGAATTTCAACTGATTAGTTAGCGCTGATTTACTGAAGAACACTTCATGTAATCGTGGTGTATCATATATCACCACTCATCCAACCAATATGAAGACATTTCAACCCACATCACTGACTGGATGGACAAGAAGTTGCAGTGGGATGTTTGTCCTCCTCAGCGTCTCTTTCTGACAACTCGCTGCCCGAGACATTACAGTGCTGTCTTTTTGCTCACTAACAATCTCCGAGAAGCACATTAATCAGCAGAGTACGCAGCAACACAATGCATTTCCTGTGGTTACTTCATATTCAATTAAAATGTGTTTCACCACTTAAAAAGCTTTTAATGTGAAGCTGCAGCAGCAGGAAATGTTTGACTTGCATTAACAGTAACTTAATACAGCTCGCTTCTTGGGAACCTCACCACAGACTCTTTTTATTTGCCCTTTAATGCATGATCCATCAGGTCGGCACAATCCTCTCCACTTGTCAAAGTGCAGCGAGCTGAGACAGTCCGACCCATTTAAAATGTAATCACTGCGAGAGATGTTCAGAGAGAACCCCGAGCAGCGCCAGCTGTATTTCATATTAATATAGATTTATATACATTTATGAGCCAGCCCACCCACCTACCCCCAGACACATAAATGCTGTGCAGAGTTAAACTCAGATGAACTTACACGCTGGCGTGGGGCTTCTTCTTGGAAAAGTCGCAGGCCAAGCCGAGGTCAGAGATACGAACATGACCGTGTTCATCCAACAGGATATTAGCTGGCTGAGGGAGGACATACACATAGGCAGAGTGATGGAGAGGGTGATGGAGAATGTGAGAGATAACACGATAAAGCATAGGATACAATGTTGGAGAGCTCACTAATTCAAGACTTAAGTTACAATTTCCGTTCCCTAGCAGAGATTCTGTGTGAATACAGACAGTAAGAGCGCCTCCTGTCCTGGTTATCCTCTGCCGTTTGGCACATCTGGAGCTCACTCTGTTTCTTTCTGTCCAACGCTGCCTTAGTATTATTTGCATTGAACTGCACTGTTTACTGAAGCACTAAAACTGCTCCCTGACTTCCAGCAAAATATATCCATTATGATGGCAGCCAGTCCAAACAGGGGAATCGGAGAAAAAACAGAGGACAGCTGACAAATTGGTTGATATGAAGCTATGAAGCGTGAAGCTGTGGAGGTGCAGCGGTGGGTGAGTGGACTAAGGGGTGCTCATCTAAAAAGTTAGAATCCCCCTTTTACAGCCTGAATATCAAACTGTTATCTAAAGGGACCATGGCACAGGTTCTGATGTGCAGTTAATTATAATCATTGCAGTTTTGGTTGTTTTGATTTTTTAAAGCAAAGGATTAAAACTCTGGTGATATTAAACATTTTTCTGATGGTAAATAAATCCTATGAAGTACAAAATTGTGTTTTCTTGCTTTGTGCCACTCCCGGGAAGTAGAAAAACGCTCAGATGCTGTATGTGGTCATTACTTTTTTAAACCACTCAGCGATTTCCTGAAACAGCTGGTCGCTTCAGTTTTAGCTAAGCCGGACAAATATGTTGAGGGACTATTTTCAGAGGCGGATTTATACGACTGCATGGAATATGAAAGGTGCTGCTTTTACAGATGAACGATACAAAAGACACACATACAAAAAAGGATCTGTAAGTTGAAAGTTGAACGTGGAGAGCATGTGTTCAGTGCCCCGCAGTAATAAGCCACAGACACCGATTCTGGTGAGGTGAATTGCTGGACTGATTTATTTCAAGTCCTATATTGGATGACGATATTTTATTTATCATTTATCGTCATTTATATTATTATACTCCCGTCCTTTATTTAGTGCTGTGCAAAACACGCTGTTTTCTACAATATTTTTTCCATTGCTTTAGATGACTGTTTGCCAGTTTAGCTCATAGCCGACGCAATGGCAACATGGCCTCTTGACCTGTCTCTCTTGCACTTTCCTGCTCTGTGTGTCAGATGTTTAGTTACTCATCGGCCTCCTTTAGAAATAGCAATACTTGTAATGGAATTAACCTGTTTGCAGCTCTCCCTGAACTGGAGACGCAGCTTGCATCGTTAAAAAACCTGCAGCTAGCCAGTCCACTGTAGCTGGTGCAGCTGAAGGTAGCGTAGCCCCGTTAGCTCTGCTTCAACAGACTGTCGTGAGCAGCCGAGAAAACAGGATGACTGGGTGATGGTGAGGAGGAAGCATAGAAGAAGCCCCCGGTATGCCATCAACCCCATTCATGTGTGTAGACCAAACTCTGCAAATTGGCGATTCTGTTCTAAGACATGATGTGAAGCTAGAGACACCAGCAACCATAGTCAATTGTCTTCCAGGGGCCAGAGCAGGTGACATTGAAGGAAATTTAAAACTGCTGGGCAAGGGCAAATGTAAATTCCGTAGACTTACGATTGACGTCGGCAGTAACACCCGGTTAAGTCAATCAGAGGTAGTAGCTAGTAATCCCCTATACCACAGCTAGCTTCTAAGTTGTTGTTTTTTTGTTTTTGTTTTTTTTTGGGGGGGGGAGGGGGGGGGGGGGTCTGCTACAGGTCAGTATACATTAACGGGGCAAAATATTAGGGAAACCTATATGTAATGCAGCTCAGTAATGCACCAGCTGGTAGGACCTCAGTTATTTAGATGGAGGCTGTCCTGAGGGTTTCTTGGATGTATAAATTTCACCTCAGTCCACTGTAAATAGATTCCAGGTTATGCATAAAGTGAGTCCTCAGAATTTATTGTATGAAAAGCTGCTTTTAAGTTTCTTTTGACAGGAAAAACTCATTGTTGGCCACATCATAGAATATGCTGATTAAAGGAATGATTGTGTTCAGGATGATTTCCGTCTGGAATCAGGGGAGTCTACCTTGAGGTCTCTGTAGACGACAAACCGGTTGTGCATGTGCTCCAGACCCAGGATGATTTCAGCTGCATAAAAACGCATCTCTTTCTCACTGAACACGCCGTGCTGAGACAGGTGGTAGTGCAGATCACCCCCTGAACACAGAGAGAGAGAGACACACACACAAACATACACAGTAAGTGCATGACATCAAAACACCTCAGTTTAAATCAATATCTGTCCATAAGTTGTAACCTTCTCGTGGGGGAGAAAACGAAAATCGATGGCAGACTCTCTATGACACTCTTCTCTTTTCCAGCTGTCTCACTGAGCTAATGATTATCTGTATTCATTAGCATAACTGAAGTTTAAATAGCGAGCAGTGGACACTGTTTGGTGGTGACTGTTGACTTTGAAAGTTGGCCAGTCCTGAACAGGATCTACTTAACATTGAGGTGTGACTTCAAAAGGAGGCTGATCTTAGATACAAAAGAATCTAACACAGGCAGGTGGTGTGAGGCGTCATCAATGAGATCAAAATCCTGGCAGTCCGAGTAATCCAATCTTTGTGTCTCAGGACAGATTGGACTCGGCAGGAGTTTAATCTAAGGCAGGAAGGAAGGTGTGGGACATCCTACCGTTCATGAGGTCCAGGATAAAGCACAGCTTGTCAGGCGTGTGGAAGGCATACGTCATACACACAATGAACGGGCAGTCCTGAAGGAAGATGCAGAGAGAACGAGTTTAAAGTCTACAAGTGAACTCCTCCCAGCTAACCTTACTCTTGTGGTTTTCCTAAAATGGGTTATACAGCTAGTAGTGGAAAAAGAACTGAGAACCTCTAGTAAAACACACTCACGCAGCACAAAAAACTGATTTTTAAATCAGAAAGATGGATTTCACTCAGGACCACTGTAGTCTCAGGGACACTGACATTAGGCATCAGGGCTATAAATTGAAGTATCCCCTGAATGACCCAGCAGGAACAGCACAGGCATCGATGATATAATATCATCGATATGACAACAGTTAAAGCAGATTCAGCATGAAGGAAGCAACTTCAGTGGGCATGGGATGCAAAACAGCTTGCAGGTGTTCAGAAACTGTGGGTAAGCAAAGGGTTAGGGTAGGCTAAACAGAGCGTCCAATGAGAAACTTCCTAACTGGATTTGAAGAAAGATGTCAGCTGAGCTTTGCCCGGTGGCCTGTCTGAACTGACACCACTCTGCAGCTACAGCAGAGATTCTCAGTCTCTCAGGGGGCCTTGTTGATGGAGCACAGAGTTACTGCAGGATGGGTGTGGACAATCAAGGGAATTTGAATGAATAGAATTTCTAAACCGATGATGCTATTGTGCTTTATTTTCCCCCAAAATCAACTTGATCAGTTTTCTTCTTTGATAAAAAATTTTTTCTTCTGATGTGGAAATCAAAGTCAAAGTGAGAATATGGTGGGCAATATTTTACTGCTTAAGGTGGAGTCTGTTTAACAGTATGTCATACACATATACTTAACTTGCCCACTCAAGAAGACATGGGCTAAGTGTTAGGGGAGGTGAGCTGAAGAATGGACAGAAAACAAAGTTCTGTTTGTAGTTTCTGGAAGTAGTGTCTTTTTAGAGGAAAATATCTCAGGCTGTTTTTAACCTGTGCGCTCAAACCAAAGCAGTCTGTTCCATACAGGAAGTCTCTGTGCAGCACTGAGACATATTATATATTAAACACCGCCAATCACTCCTGAGTATAAAAAAATGTTGGTGGCTTTTAGAGTTTAGAATAAGTGGGATCTGTATGAGTAACTATGTTTTATATTTGTATTTTATTGTACAGCACTTTGGTCAGCCTTGGTTGTTTTTAAATGTGCTTTATAAATAAACTTGACTTGACTTTTACTGGTATACCATATTGCAATGTACTGAATTGCATTTTTAAAAACATGCTGAGTATTTAAAAAAAGTAAAACCTTTGTTGGTGCAAACATGGTGTGTAACTCACCCCTGTGCTCACTAATGACAGCATGATTCGCTCGTTGAGTGCGAGAGTCTCCCCCTGCTTCATTTTGATCCTTTTCTTGTCCAAACACTTCATGGCATACCTGACAATCAGAGCGACAGACACAGGTTACACATGCAGAGGTAACTGCACCGAGTGTGCCTTTCAATACATTTACGGAGCTCACATTTTTCCCGTGTCTGCCTTCCTGCAGCCGTACACCTCTCCAAAGCCGCCCCTGCCGATGATCCGATGCACGCTGAAGTCATTCATGGTCAGCTGAGGGAGGAGAGAGGAGCACAGAGACTTTAACTCAAGCTGAAGAAAATCACGGCCTTCCTCTCAGAGACAGAAAACTCTGGGTGGATGTGCCCGTTTGGTTCAGGTTGCTGTTGCGTCCCACCATCTGAAAAAGCGGATGTCTGCTTCCAGCAAACTCAGGATTCGGCAGCTCTGCTGGTGTGTTTCATTGGATGGAGGGAAATTGCTAAAGAACCACACGGTTCTTTACAAACCCATTAAGTCGATAAGATAAAACTTTTGGGAGAATTCCCCTGTCCCTCATACTCACATGGATGTTGAGCTCCACATTCTTCCACTGGCAAAAACGAGTGAATTTATCACTGGAGGAAAAAAGCAAAATGTCAACATATGATGTCAGCTACCACCCCCCGCTGAAAAAAATAAGAGGAAGAGAAACAAAAATAAACGCATCTAGTATGATTACCTCTCAATGAACTTCTGGAAGATGTTTCCTCTCAAGCTGTCACAGATCTCCACGATGTATGGCTAAAGACACACACACACACTCTCTCTTCAGCAAATGTGTGGACAAAAATGCTTTGCAGGTGTATGTGAATTATTTTCCTGAGAGGGCAGGACTGCATGTTCACTTACTGTTTCTGAGGCTCAGCCTTGTTTACCTGGTTTGTATTTGTGAGCTAACTTGTTTCACAGAAATGCCCACTGAACATATACATCTTGTTTGTGACTCAAAGAGTCTGAGTTGTTTGTGCAGTTGTAACACAGTGGCACTGTATTACTGCTGCACATACAACCCAAGGACTGAGAAAATATAGAGGAAATACTAACAAGTTGATATAACATCTTAGAGTCACTGGGTATAATTTTATATCCATAAAATAAGCCATGTTGTAGTCTAAAAGAGGAAGTTGCTGATTAGATTTACTGAGCTCAAACACAGCTCCTGTCTGTGTTGCTCTGCATGTTATTTTCCTGGGTGGCATTTTAGCAAGCGATGCCATGGTAAAAGTTTAATTACCAACAGCATGAACGAAAACAATAACATTCAAATATTGAGCGCAGAAGGGAATCTGGTACAACTCAGGTGCTATAGACACTCTTTGACATGGACATGACATGTCAATCACGCACACATATCACACCAGTCAATTAAGAATGGAGAAAAAATAAATAAATCCCAAAATAGGTGGTGTTTTTGTGGGGGGATTTTTTTATTTTGGTAAATTGGACTGAAAGGTGGAGATGAGTGCTCCTCTAGAAACCGCTACGGGGTTTTCAGAACCTAAGTAAAGCCACCAAAGTGATTTATGATCCTAAAATGTTCCTTCAATACACACACAGTGTTACAGGTATTTTGTTTCAAAGGAGCACGTGCAGTGTTGCATGCTGCTGTTCTGATATTTTGTTTTGGCCCTGTTCAGGTCATCAAGAGGCACTTGCCTTTTATAAAAGTCAGTGTAGACCTACAAACTTGTCTGTTAATGAAATGTTACATTTCATTGTGATGCAGAGTGGCATCATTAAAAAAAAACAACTACAAAACAAAACCACAAATATGCTAACACATGCATGACTCCTGCCCTGCTCACAGTCCAGTCATTCTTACTGCCACCTATTCTAAATGCATGTATCAACGCAGCACTAACAAGTTTTGGAAGTTTCATGTTTGTTCTGTTTGACCGTTGAGGGTTTCGAAACCTGACTGAGGAGTTTTTGTCCCAGTTTTATTCTGTCAATAGCGGCAGGATATCACTGTGTGTGTCTCTTATCAAACAACTTGCACAATAATAATGGAAGCACCATTTCTTCAGTCACATTTTGGGGTCAGTGCTCCACCAATGGGGTACTAATGGAGTATGTGGGATCAAACACAGTGACCATTTCCTTTGCAATATATGGGGCAATGAGCTGAGCTGATATAAAAACAAGTAAAAGGTCTACAATCATCAAATCAAACTATTTCCATCCTTCACTTTCTTTTTTCCTACATGTTTAAAAGAGCAGTCAGACAAGTGCAGCTTCAGAGATCAAATAGTATTTACCTGAAAAAGGTTTGGGGGGACCTGTTTCTTCGCCAAGTGACTCTGCACATGGTCCACTGCTTTCTTAGAGAATGGCTAAGACAAAGAGGAGGAAATAAAACCAAAGGCCATTAAAAATGCAGCATAACCATTAATTTCACTTCTGTTTTCTCTGTTGTGAGCATGTGCGACCCCTACTGTAACGCTGCTGCAGAGAGCAACACCAATATCTGGGTTTGCGTGGGTGGTGGGTGTTTAATAACTTCCTCCATTTAGACAGTCGCAGCATGCACTGTGCTTGCTTTACATCCCAAATTGTTGCCTTGCATGAGGACAAAAGCAGGACAAAAGTGTGTGTGTTTAGACTTTTTCCAGAAGCCGGGTGAAGAGGAAGAAGCAGGGTGACGACTGGAGTAGACTGTGCTTTACAGGGATCGGGATTGGTCCAACAACAGTATAGTATAGATTTACATCACTAGTAAATTATTAATTGTAGATTAAATTATTAATATCGAGGATATTAATAATTTGCCCTGGGGCGCACTCTGTCAGTTCGCCCCAGGGCAGCTGTGGCTACAATGTAGCTTGCCATCACCAGTGTGTGAATGTGTGTGTGAATGGGTGAATGACTGAATGTAGTGTGAAGCGCTTTGGGGTCCTTAGGGACTAGAAAAGCGCTATACAAATGCAGGCCATTTACCATATGGGATTCAATGTTTGTTACTAAAAGCATCTGGTTTCCATTTATGATCCCAGGTTCCACTGACCAGTCTCTTTCTGATATTTTTCAACAATGTGGCTTTCCTGATCTCTTTGTGTCGTAAACCTCTCAGATTCCTCGGCTTTCACAGAAGGGAATATTAGGGAGCGGATCATTAGATGCCCATGAGGTGTGTGCATGTTTGTCTGCGTGTGCTTGAACCAGAGTCCTGTGGTTAAAATGTGGATATTAAGGCCGCATGCTCACGTGTGAACAGGACAGGAGCTCCTTCATGATGTACACATCGTAAATCTGCCGGCTGCGGCTCAACCGCTCCTCCTCAGAGTCCAGCTTCTCATAGTCCTTAATCTGAAACAGAAAACACACACACACAGCTTAGCGACACCACAGAATGCGGAAGGCTCAATCTGAATTAGCAGGATTACAGGCCCCAAACCGGTCATCCATGCCCTTTTGTGCACTCTAATTCGCAGGGCATGGGACACTTACTTCTTCGTAGAACTTGAGCTGAGGCACAGCCTCATCTATTTCATTCATACAGAAGTCCTTGAAGAGCAGGAAGCCTGTGAGACACAAAGCAAAAATACAGTGAGTGAAAGTGAGTATACATCTCAGTGCAACAGCAATATTTATCAGTCTGCCGGTCAACAATGTTTTTAGCCTCTCCAGTGGAGTCCAAACATCAAACATAAGACAGAACATAAACTTAGGACGAGCAGATCTCCTTCGACTTCTCCTAAAGTCAAAGTTATAACAGGCCTCGTCTAACTTTCTTTTTTTGATGTATGTGGATGTAACAGTTTTAATAGTTTATGAAACCTCATCCTCTTATAGCTCATTAACATAGTAATGGTATTACCAAAAGTGCCGACCAGTGTTAGCTTTAGGATTACAGCTGATTCACGTGTGACACTCTGTGTCCATTTGGTTAGGGAAGTAACGCACTGATGTAGTTACTGACTTACCATAAAGCACTATACAAATACAGGCCATTTACCATTTTACCATTTACCATGTGTCTATCAACAATCTGTACAATATGCTCATCAACGTACCTCACATGCCTCTAATCATAATGACTTTAATTCCTCCAAGTTGTTAAGCATATCAAAGAAATGTGAAATAAGCAGAATATATGACAGTGGAATGTACAAGCACAGAGGCAATAAGGAAATTATTTGGTATAAAACTAGACAATAAAACTTGAGGCACAATGTGACTGTTCTGTAAATTCATGATAGTATTATAGCCAACATGAGGTGACACACACACACACACAGCGTAAACACTTGGCAGAACACAGAGCTGAAACCCAAGCAGCTGTATTTACTGTATGAGCCTTAAGAAAGACTGAAGCTGTCTTATTCTTAAGAAAGGCCACTAAAGCAACTAATTCCACTCACCACTTTACAACTGTACCAACACACATACACACACAGTTCATAATTACAGAAAATGGCCCTGGAGATTAGCTGGCTGAAAGTACAGCGCCGCTCTCAAACACACCAACAATGGACAGACATCTCACACTGTTATCGAATAAAGACTCGAAACATCATCAGAGAGAAGGTGGGTGGGGGGGATTTAAAAAACAACAAAAAAAAACCCACTTCCATGTGGCTTGCAAGGTTGAGAGGCACTGTTGCCATGGTAATAGCCTCTGTGGCCATCAGCAATGTGTGAAGAATGGTGTAGAGCGACAGAGACGAGACTGTCAGTGGACTGTGGCACTTCCAGGAGGCCTGGTGAGGCAGTTACGGCCCTCCTCTGCCTGCCTTAGAATGTCAGCGACATTTTCCCATCAAGCACACATTGAAGCAGTACATTAGGGATGGAGACAAATGAAGGCACGAGACTAGCAGGTATAACAAGCTACTGTCCACAGAAACCGGTACACATGCAATGCTGACACTCAAGACTTTGCATCTTGGCTTTACCGATTAGTATCACGTATGAGCAAAAATAGATGGCTAAACAAATATAAGCCGTTCATTCTCACCCTCCCACATGTTCTGTAAGACACAGATGTGTCTTAAATTCACTTATTTCCCTCCTATATTTTCATAACGATGTGCTTGTGTATTGTGTTATAAATCCAGCCCAGACTCACTCACTGTCAGCTCCACTCAGGCCAAATGATGGAAAAGTTGGTTCTGATCAACAACATCTATCAACAGGAGTCGAAGGTTCTAATAAATGGACCATTGCCCATCTTCAAAATGATCAACCATCATGTCAAAATGAGCTGTGTGTCTGAAGAAATGGATTCGTACTTCTACCACAAGTCTCACCCAGCCAACCACATACACACATTCATACATTCTTTTATCATACAATCTCACGCACACTCTGAAAGATACATCAGGGGCAACTCAGCATTCAGGATCTCTCTCAAGGACAGTTCAACATATGGACATATGGCAACCTTCTGATTGGTAGACAAGCCGCGGTACCAGCTCAGGCCTTGTGCGAGGAGCATGTGTCGCATATAAAACCGTCTGTTACCCACCAGCTCGATAGCTAACCGGGGTTCAAGGCTCACTAGTGCCGTTGAGAACACCGGACTCCCGGCAAATCGTTTTCAAACCCACTGCCGTCTTTCGCTACTCAGGTTAAACATGATATATGATAACTTAAAAATTATATTGTTTGGCTTTTTTCAGTATTTTATTTGTTCCTGATTAAATCGGTTTGGCTGAGATTAAAGTTATAGTTTTTACACAGCTGAATAAACGTCAAGCAGACAACTGATTATCAGAAGTGTGAGATGCTCGAAAATTTACTCCGGTGTCCTGTTATATTTTAGATAGCAAGGAGCAGACGGCTGAGTTTATTAAACTCCACCGAAACAATCTGCAAATTTCATTAAAATTTAATAAACTATCATCTTGTCTTTATTTTTAGTTAGCACATACCTTAAACACTTCGAGCTGCAAGCTAATGATAGTTATATAAGAGCAGATGCTGATGCAATAAGCTGTACGTTTTACATCCAATGGATGCATGATCTGATTAGTCGACTAATCGCAAAAATAATCGGTGACTAGTCGACTATCAAAATAATCGTTTGTGGCAGCCTTAAATCAGAGTACGATATATCGTACAACATGCCTTTGAATCAGGCTTGTATTAACAGGCCTGCTTCTTCTTTGGTTCAGACAAAAGAAAAAAAGCGCTCTACACTTTACTTACACAAATCAGAAACTGGACATCACAAAATTCCCTTTAAAGCTTTTAGAAAGCAGCTATTGTTTCAGTTCACCGTCCTCACTGATTCAGTTTAGGGCACTTGTTTTTGGCCTCACGTCTACTATCATATATTGTCACTTCTTCCCTTCCGTTTTATCTTCCCCTACAGACATGATGCATCATTTCCGGTCTGACGAATAAACGTCCTCATATGCATCCACACATGCTGTATTTACCACAGCCTAATGGACAGGGCATTCCCTCCTACCCTCACAATCAACCCCCTCCCACACACAAAAACAGGTTTTCAAAAGCAAGGACCAAACATGCAGGAGAGGTATTAGGAGAGAGGGGGGGGAAAACGTCAGGCCTTACATCACCAAGACTCAAGGATTAAACTTAATCGCTGAACACTTCAACACTGCCCAGCTAATTCAACAAATGGCCTCTCCCACCCTCTCTCTCTCTCTCTCATACACACACACACACACACTTACTTCAGGCGCCAGCTCCTTTGAGCTTTGTCTCATTAGCGAGATCACCTGAACTGTCTAAAAATATCAAGCTGGCATGTTCTGACTGCCTCAGTCTTCCATCATCTGTGTGTACACACACACACACACACACACACACACACACACACACACACTGACCACGCTGTAGTTGCAGTGTTCCAACTCTGTGCATGTACAGCTGTAGGTAACACAAGGATCCTGCCCCACCTTGCAGTTTAGATTTACGATACATGCAGACTTTTTAAAAATTGTACTCAGAAACAAATGTGGCACCAAACATCCATTAGTTAGGAGTTATGGATGCCAGCTGTCTGCCTGTTGTATTTGCTTGTTAGCATCCACAACAAGCTGATCTGACATGAAGGGACCAGTCCCACCCGCTAAAATGAGCTGTGGCATTGTGGGTAATTTGTGAATCTGTTGACATTTAGTTCACAAATGCTTCACTTTGCCTGCCTGCCCAACTGGCGAGGTGACAAAAACAGCCCATCCTCCCTTTATGGCTGAGGGGTAAGAATAATAAAATTATTGAAGGGTCATTTGAGTGAGAGGTGACTTGCATGTGCTCCATTATACATACGCTGACCTTTACTGGTGGGAGTGAGCGGCACCAGTCGGCGGTGCATTTGAGTGTGCATATACTGCATGATGTGACAGACATTCATTGGAGTACAGCTTCAGGATTAGCAAACAATGTTAAGTATTCTGCTAACCCTGCCCACACAGACTGAACACCCTCACCATAACCTGCTAAAATGCTAATCCCACAGTGCTGGCAATTTGTTTTGATTGGTGATGTCACACAGCAGATTTCAGAGACGGCACAGCCACAGCATGAGGAATGAATCCAGCAGAAAATGGCTACAGCAGTACATTGGAGGGGCTCGTTTTCCAATGCACTATTGATCATTTGAACCCCAGGCTGCTGTTCTCAGTGTTATTTACAGCACAGTCACTGTGTATGCTGAGGATCCTGAGGGTAACCTGGGCTTCTACATATGCATAGGCAGTTATGTGCAAGCAGTTTAGTTGTCATGGATGTTACTACTGCTTTCCTTTGAAGAAATTAAGCATACATGAAGTTCACTTCACCTGTTTGACATGAAAGTAACCTGTGTATAATATATTACTGCATCTACTCAGGATAGTATCACAGACAATTTTGTTAGGGGTCATGTACAGTGGGGTGAAAGAAGTCTTTGCCGCCTTCCTGATTTCCTGGTTTTTGTATGTTTATCACTATTAATAAAGTGTACACCCCCTAAACCTAATAAATGGTTGGGCCACTCTTAGCAGCAACAACTGCAGTAAAGAGTTTGTGATACCTGGGAATGAGTTTTCCATAGCGCTGTGGAGCAATTCTGACCCACTCATCATCCATGCAGAATTCTTGTAATTCACACTCACACTGGAGGGTTTTTCGAGCATGAACCACCTTTTTAAGGTCATGCACCTCAATTGGATTCAGATCAGTACTCTGGCAAGACTACTTCAAAGTCCTCATTTGGTTTTTCTTGCTGGTGTGTTTTGGATCATTGTCCTGCCGCAGAACCCAAGTGTGCTTCAGCTTGAGGTCACTAACAGATGGTTGGACATTCTCCTTCATGATGTTTTGGTAGACAGCAGAATTCATAGTTCCATGTACCACAGCAAATCTTCCAGGTCCTGCCCAACTTTTGCACAAGTGAGTCATATGCGAGCTTTTTTTCAAATGCCATGTCCAAATTATGCAGAACACAGTTGCATTCCTGCTCAAAGTCTGTGTAGGTCTTCTCGCCTGCATGCCTGAAATGAATTAGAACTCAATAAAGGCAATAAATGCAATGCTGTTAATAAAACTGCATCAACTGTTATCATTGATTATTCTTATACAAACCGATTATATATAGACGCATTCATCCAGCACAAACCTGGTGTGAAACAGCAGATACTACTTACACTGCTAAATACCAGTCAACAAAGCTAGTGTCAGCTAATCCCATGATTTATCAGCATATCTGTATTCTCTTCGAGATGGTGTGGCGTGAGGACAAGTGAAAACACCAGACTTTCAGGTTCTTTGAAAGGAAAGTTGATTTTAACAGCCAGTGTTAAAGAACAAAAGTGTGGTCTGTAACAATAGTCTTAAGTAACAATACCACCAAACTTCAGTACTGCTTCTTTTGTAAGACTCGTACTACTCCCTCACCTAATTTTCAGTAACTATGAACCTTCAAAACCACTGAACACACAGAACACCAAATTATGTATAAGCAAAACTAGTATGGTTCCTGCATCAAATCCATCCACTGATTCTGCCTTCTGTTAGCTGAAAAGATGGAAGAATTGCATATGGTGGTTACCAAAGCTGAGAACTGGGGAGCAGAACTTGACAAATTATACTCAAACATCGATCAGATCCAATTAAACCTCGATGAGCTCAAGTTTAAAGTTGCCCTTTGTATATTTGATTTAGAGCTGCGACACACAGCAGCCAGACTTGAAATAAGAACATCAGCATTTATCATTTAGTTGGTTTGAGTTCACCCAAAGATGATGATGATGATGATGATGATAATAATAATAATAATGGATTGCATTTATACAGTGCTTTTTGATGCCCTCAAAGCGCTTTACAATTCCACTATTCATTCACTCTCACATTCACACACTGGTGGAGGCAGCTACAGTTGTAGCCACAGCTGCCCTGGGGCAGACTGACAGAAGCGAGGATGCCATATCGCGCCATCGGCTCCTCTGGCCATCACCAGTAGGCGGTAGGTGAAGTGTCTTGCCCAAGGACACAACGACCGAGACTGTCCGAGCCGGAGCTTGAACCGGCAACCTTCCGGTTACAAGACAAACTGCCAACTCTTTAAGCCATGATTGCCCAGCAAAGGTGGAAGGAATGCAGAGATGAAATTAGTAAATGTGTTTACCCAAGACTACAGGGTTCCCTTATGCTTTTACTAACATATTTTCATTATCAGCACTTCATGAGGACACATTCTGTGAAACATCTGTGCATGCATGAATAAGAAGGATAAAAGTCAAAGTTTACCACAGCATATACAAGTCCAAGGTTTTTTCTTGCATAAAGACATTTTTGATACTCCCAAAGCTAGCTAGCTATATATATATAGCCATGTTAATGTCTGTGTGACATTGGTGAACGTGGAAAGTAAGGATCGGAAGTAACTTGTGAAAAGGAAACTAGTTGTAGTTGTGATCCTATAAGATCTATGCAGTCTTTGCAAACTCATAGTCTGGGGGTCCAAAACCTCTGACTTACAGCACATACTCTCCAGATGTAACAAGGTACCAGACTTATGTGTCACACACATCTTTGTGTCTCAGCCAGTCCTGCACATTGCACCGCTGGCGCCGTCGCATGAGTGTCGGTTTTTACCGTCACTTTACTGATGTTCCAGCACAGAAGCTCAGAGACATACAGATATACAGAGGGAGATGATGAAACAGTATTGAAAACTTGAGCGTTTGTGAGGGGGAAAAAAACAAGACAAAACACAAGACAAAGTCTCTGACTTCTTCTCCTCCTTATCAGAGTTTAGGTGGTGATATTGTCTGAGTGGCGACACCTATCATTTAGCAGAATACTCCAGTGACTTCTTGCTCCTTAACGATGGGTATAAATACAAGTGACTGTGACAAGAGGTTGAGGTGCAGAGCGAAGTGGGTATACTGGGGCCTTTGAAGCCTTGAGACAGGTATGAGCTCTCACTGTAGCTTCTGACTTCATTACCATGCCAGTGTGTGCATAACATTCTGTAGCAGGTTTAGCATATATATCCATGAGCCATTGCAAAGTTAAATATCATGGAACATTTGGCACCTGCTGAGCGAATCCTAGCAGCAGATGTCAACATATGAACACCGTGACGCAACAACTTAGCCTTAGAGTTTGGATAAACATTCTCACATGTCTAAATCATAATTTGTGCAGTGTCCACAAGTTATGATTTACACATGTGCTTTCCAACCCAACAATCTAACTAGAGACACACACAAAAAAAGCTGAAACTTGTGTAGTGTGCAAAGGACAAACAGGAAGGTATTAACTTGCCCATGCAGCATTAAAGGCCTCAGTTTAGCAACATCAGACTGAATGAATTCCTATCAATTTAGCAGAACAAGATTTAGCTCATATTGTTGATCAATACTTAGTGAGCACACTGCTCAGATTACAGCTTATTAGAAAAAGATGCAAGTGTGCTAAACTATTAAACTCGTGTGTATGGTGTGGAGCTCAGCTCCGCACTGTCTTAGGCTTTTATTCTCCAACTAAGTAACAGAGCAAGTTCAAACAGTCCACAATAAAACCTACCACCAAATAGGAACAAGTGATACAGCCTCAAAACAATATTTTAAGAATATCTGTGATAACAATTCTGATGATAGAGAATCGATGTGTGCAGCTTGCAGGCAGTAGGATTTATGAGAGCTACTGTCACTGGTACTTGCTAAATCAAACTGAATTTATCGAAACAAGGTACCAGCTGCAGCAGGATTATAGTGCAATAGTAATTCAATTTTATTTATTTAGCACCAAAGCACAACCACAGTTGCCTCAAGGTGTGTTATATTGTAAGGTAAACATCCAAAAATAATACAGAGAAACAGATAAAACCTTAATGAACAGATGACTCCCTATGAGCAAGTGCTTTGGGGAAAGTGAGATGAAAAAACTGCCTTTTAACAGGAAGAAACCTACAGCAGCACCAGGTTCAGGAATGGCTGGCCATCTGCTGCGTCTGGTTGGGGGTGAGGGGGAGGAACACAGGACAAAGACACGCTGTAGAAGAGAGATCAGCCAGAGATCAATAACTGATTATTAAATGCAGAGTGGTGTATAAACAGTGAGTAAAAAAAAAAGTGTGTGAAGAAGAAGAGAAACAAACAAGCAAAAAAGAAAAAAAAGAGTGCATCATGGAAGCCCCGAGATGGGCTCTCTGGCTGCTGTCCTGGGAAGCCCAGGTGGCAGGCGGTGTGGGCAACCTGGCATCTCCATTGGGACTGCCCATTAATGAAGGTGGGACAGGTGTACTGTGTCACTGGCCCCCTTACGCCCTCCCCCAGTTCAGGAGAGACGTACCGTGTACCAGTAAGGTGCCAAGGGGGTACACACCAGGCTCTGGTGGATTCAGGCTGTATGCAGATCCTGATCCACCAAACCCTGGGAAGTGTGTGCATGGGGACATTCATAAATATGCCTTAGTGTTAGTGGAAATTGGATATTGGGGAATTGGCAGGGATTGGCCCGGGTTCGGTAGGTTAATGGGGCAGTGTGTTGGAGTGCGATCGTGGCCGGTAGGGACATGTGGGGCACTGGCCCCGCGAGAAGAAAGACAGGGGGGCCTTCTCAAGAGGCCCCACCGGCTCCAGTAACCCACTCCACAGATGATTTTCCACTGGAGCAGTCTTGGGACGACACCCAATGCTCAGCTTTCGACCAGGTAATAAGCATTAATAGTTGGGTGGTGCACCCTGAAACGGGGCTGACATTCCCGCACTTCGTGTTAATTAGGGACAGGTTATATTGAGTGAGTTGCGATGCTCGAAAACAGGAGGAGCACACTCGGTTGTTGATGCCTAAAAGCCGCCAGAAAATTATTTTCCAGGCAGCTCATTACAACCCAATGGTCGGTCACATGAGGTGTGACAAAACACTGGATCGAGTCATGGTCCGATTTTATTGGCCGATGTGCAGCGGTAGCGGTGATGCATGTCTTGTCCAGAGTGCCAACTAGTTAACCAGCTGGTCATTCCAAAAGTGCGCGCGTTGCCATTGATGGAGGTCCTGTTCAAACGCATTGGCAATGGGAAGGATGTATAAGCAAACCAAATTTATGGCATGCACAGAACCCTGTGGAACACAATATAATCCTCTATGTAATAGTGGAGATTTTTCAGTAATTAGCTAAGACAGCTGCGTCGAGTGATGGCTTTTTAAGTAATGGTTTATCTGCTGCCAGCATGAAGGCGTGTGATATATATCCCATTAACAGAGATAGGTTGATTTAAGATTGAAACATTAATCAATGGTAGGATTTCTTTGAGCAGTCTTTTAGGATTTGGGTCTAAAAGACACATTGATGGTTTGGAGGAAGTAATCACTGAACTCAAAGATCAACTGGAGAAAAAAAAAGTATAAGTAAGTATCAATGGCACTGAAAGTTGCTGCATATAATGTCATGTCTGTGAGATTGTTATGAGTAGTATTTTCTCCAATTTTACTTGTAAAGAAATTCATAAAGTCATTATTAGTTACGGTTGGCTCAACAGAGCTCACACTTTTTGTTAGCCTCGCTACAGTGCTAAAGAGAAACTTATGGTTCTTATTTTCTTCAATTAGTGATGAATAGTAAGATGTTCTAGCTTTATGGTCGGCTTTTAACAGAGGAATCTATTTTTCCAGTCTAAATGAAGATCTTCTAAATTAGATGTCATTTCCACTCCAACTTATAAGTTATTTGCTGTAAGGTGCCCATCTGAGCGTTATACCATGGAGTCAAGTATTCCCACCATGAATCACATGCAGGGAAGATGTAAAACTATTAATAAAACAATCAACCTCTGCAGGAGCAGAGTTCAGGTAGCTGCTCTCCTGTGTTGGCACATGACATTGAAGAAGATGACAGTGGATGAATTATATTCTTAAACTTAGTTACAGCACTTCCAGACAGACAAGTACTGTGATGAAATGTATTCCCCACTGCTGTGTAATCATTATTTTAAACTTAAATGTTAGTAGGAAATGAGCAAACATGAGGGTTTTCAGGGAATACTATTAAATGTTCAATTTCTATGACATATGTCAGAGCAAGATCTCGTGTGATTACTCTAGATCTTGCTCTGAAGTGGTGGGTGTGTTCTTTTAAATTTTAAAAATTAACCAATTGAGTATAATAACATATAATACATTAAATGCCGTGTTGAGGCCATTATTTTCAGCATCTACATGGATGTTAAAAATCACAATAAATATTTTACCTGAGCTTATCAGGTCCCATCATCTCTTAATGACCTTACAGTAGAATATCACCCCATTAGAGCACTTTGCTCTCACACTGCAGGTTTAGTTGTTGTTCCGAGAGTATTTAAAAGAGTGGAAGGAAGAGCCTTCAGTTTTTAGGCACCTCTTCTATGGAACCAGCATGCAGTTTGGATTCAGGAGACAGATACTACAATACTACAATATTTAGAAAATGGATGGCAAAAAGCACATCTTATTTAACCTCTACAGTTCTTACAACCATGTTTCAAAAGCCAATGGAAAAATACTGCCTCATTACAAGAAAAAAAACAAACAAAAAAAACCCCAACCTAAAAACCAGAAATTATGTAGTGTAACTTGTTTCCTTCTCCCTCCTGTGACCTCAGAAAAATGACAGGCTGTGGCCGAAGACAACCCATATATCAATTAACAGCAGATCTGTATTTGTATGCTGAACCTTTTTCTTGAATGCTATCGTTAATAACTGTGGAACATGAGATTTTCTCCTTTCTTAAAGGATGCTCCAGTGTGTGCTCTGCTAAAGCTGCTGTAGACAGGAATGTGTAAGACAGCACCAATAAGTCCATTTTAAATGCATTAGTGCTACTTTCAACCACACAAGATAGTGTGTAAGTAAGTGCAGTGATACATGCAAGCACACATGCACACATGCAGTTCTGACAGGTGGCTCAAAGAGTTGGCAGTTCGTCTTGTAACCAGAAGGTTGCCGGTTCGAGCCCCGGCTTGGACAGTCTCGGTTGTTGTGTCCTTGGGCAAGACACTTCACCTACCGCCTACTGGTGTTGGCCAGAGGGGCGCGATATGGCAGCCTCGCTTCTGTCAGTCTGCCCCAGGGCAGCTGTGGCTACAACTGTAGCTTGCCTCCACCAGTGTGTGAATGTGAGAGTGAATGAATAGTTTATTGCCTCTACTGAGGAGGTCATAGAGTGTTCATATTTGTCTGAAAACACGCATTATAGACAGATTTGGAGTTAATTGGGAACCAGAAATATTCTTTACTACTGAATTGGAGATGGTTTAAAATATAGATACTGTGTGCCATATGTTTGCAAACACATATCAAACTGAAGTAAGAACAATAGGCAAATACATTGCTAATGTTCTCAAGAGACTAATCCAGCTGCAGATATAGAGCGCTGGTGGAGGTCGACTGTAAGACTGCTCGTGGTTAATTCCACGTTGCAGGCCATGTTAGAGGCTTACAGCTGTGTACAGCTGTGTTAGCTCTACCTACACACGCTTACAGAAAGGACGAAAAATGGTTTTATTGCTGTTTTTTTTTCTTTACTAAAAAAAACAAAAACATCTTATGTATAAAGTTGCTATGCAACTGGAGTTTACTACCATCATAATTAAGGGTATGTTTAAAATGATCATTACATGGCAATGGCAGTAAATTTGTACTATAAAGACATGACATTAATACTTATCCTGATTTTTGCTGTGGTACATTAATTAACTGCATGTCATCAGATTCCTCAGATATGAAGATAGTGTGACTGGACTGGAGGCGAGGACAATGTGTTGACACGCGCGCACACAGACACACACACACACACACACACACACACACACTCCTATCGTGGACAAATGCTGCATTCTGGGAAACAGAAACAGGAATAAATGTTGTTCTGCCCATTAGAGCTCTCCTTTCACATCTTCCTCTCCATTTCCCCACTCTCCAATTCTCATCACCTATTTTATTCCCCCTTTAATCAATTTCATTTCTCCCAGTCGACAAGAAAAAGCAGCAGTTCTGGTGCCGTTGCTGTGGCAACTGTAGTTGCTAGGCAACCCACAACTCTCCATCATCCATTCCAGAAGTCTGACAGATGGAGAAAAAGAATGCCAAGGCAAAAGTGAGAGAAATAAAAGGAGAAGGAAGGACTTTAGGAAAGAATGAAGACAAGGAAAGGGCTCAAAAATGAAGATGGAGCAGGAGCTGAAAGATGGAGGGTCGCTGTAATGTACTTCACAAAAAACACAGCAATTCCAATAAGCTATTCAGATGTCCTCTCTTCATTTGAACACCCTCTTAGCCTCCAAGTACAAAAGTCCATACGTTCATTTTTTACTTCAGGTTATTTATTAACACACTGTGTTAGCGTCAGGTTTTAAATCAATGTCCTCTAAAGCTTTAAATGATTTTACACGCATACAGGTCAGTCAGGTTGAAACAGAGATACCACTAACAGTCATGCTTTAATAGTGGAAATCAGAGTGCTATTCCCCTGATGGCAACAGTTCTAAGTGGTGCAGCATTATGACACAAGCTAGAACAAGCTAGTGTTAGCCTTGCTGCTTGTGGAATGGCACATGTAGTAGCTGCTGTGTTGGCTCCAGTTTCAACTTTACACGAGGCTGATCAAAGCACAAGGGCAGCAATCCAACACAAAAGGCAACTGTATGGCATCTGTCCTGACCAGTGGCTGTTTGTTTGCTAAATTTGTGCTTAGCCTTTTCCAAGCTATAGCCACCAACCAAACACTCAAACAGTACACTATTCTGATTAGGCTTGATTCCTGTGGCCATCTTTTTTGATTTCAACTGACACAAGAAACTCTCTCCCTCTCCAGCGATATTTTTAGACTGGTTGCCTACTGCTGGTTAGTACCTGCACTGTTCTCAACTCTTTACTACCCCTAAAGTATTGCCAAGTAGACAGAAACTCTCCCAGGGCTTCTTTTTAGTAGGACTGCCCAAAACACCTCAAAGTCTAGAAAGCAGTCCTTTTCATGGCGAGAAGCAGCAGATCTACTGCCTACAAAAATATGGCACCAGCTGACATAAAAGGAGGAATGGACTGGTACTTGTATAGCGCTTTTCTACTCTGAGCACTCAAAGCGCTTTACACAACTTGCCTCATTCACCCATTCATACAAGCACTTTTTTCTATGCTCTTTCCATGCAAGTGCTTTCCATTTTAACATTTACATGCATTCATACACTGGTGAATGCATTGGAGAACACCTTCAGGTTAGTATCTTGCCCAAGGATATTTAACATTCAGAATGGAGAAGACTGTTATAGAACAGTATGTGATGTGGCGCTGTCACTTGGTTTTCGCTCGCTCTGTGGTATAGTATCACTTCCTGTTCCTGCTCAAACACAGTGGTGTTTCTGAGTAGCTTATTTGCTTAGCAGTTTAATTAACAACTTTTAAATACATTCTTTTTTCATAGTGTAATCTTCACGTGCTTCATCCGAAGCACACTTTCTGTGTACTCACTACCTAATTTATAGCCAAAGTATTCACTCACTGTCTCTGTACTGTTTCGCTAGCTTAGCTCGTAGCCGACCCGTTAGCACCATGGCTACTTCACCTGTCCTTCCTGCACTTTCTTGCTCATTGTGTCAGATGTTTAGTTACTCCTCGGCCTCCTTTAGCAG
Source organism: Neolamprologus brichardi (assembly GCF_056152115.1). Taxonomy (NCBI): domain Eukaryota; kingdom Metazoa; phylum Chordata; class Actinopteri; order Cichliformes; family Cichlidae; genus Neolamprologus; species Neolamprologus brichardi. Next base: position 60,101,862 of record NC_142110.1, read on the forward strand.
TAATGATATATGGAACAAATGTAGCATATTTGCAGCTCTGGAGGCCAGGATTACTGATCTGGAGACTCTGCTTCGCACCCTCCACTCACCCTTAGCTAGCAAGGCCCCTGTAGCTGGTGCAGCCGAAGATAGCGTAGGCCCCGCTAGCTGTTCCCCGGCAGATCCCAAGCAGCTGCGGAAAGAGGGCGGCTGGGTAACGGTGAGGAGGAAGCATAGTCCTAAACAGAAGCCCCAGGTACACCACCAACCCGTTCATTTGTCTAACCGTTTTTCCCCACTCAGTGACACACGCGCTAGGGGTCAAACTCTGGTAATTGGTGATTCTGTTCTCAGACATGTGAAGCTAGAGACACCGGCAACCATAGTCAATTGTCTTCCAGGGGCCAGAGCAGGCGACATTGAAGGAAATTTAAAACTGCTGGCTAAGGGTAAACGTAATTTCAGTAAAATCATAATTCACGTCGGCAGTAATGACACCCGGTTACGCCAATCGGAGGTCACTAAAATCAATATTGAATCGGTGTGCAACTTTGCCAAAACAATGTCGGACTCTGTAGTTTTCTCTGGTCCCCTCCCCAATCAGACCAGGAGTGACATGTTTAGCCGCATGTTCTCCTTAAATTGCTGGCTGTCTGAGTGGTGTCCCAGAAATGATGTGGGCTTCATAGATAATTGGCAAACCTTCTGGAGGAAACCTGGTCTTGTTAGGAGAGATGGCATCCATCCCACTTTGGATGGAGCAGCTCTCATTTCTAGAAATATGGACAAATTTATTAAACCCCTCAAAATATGACTATCCAGAGTTGGGACCAGGAAGCAGAGTTGCAGTCTTACACGCCTCTCTGCAGCTTCTCTCCTCCTGCTACCCCCCCAAAAACCCATCTCCATAGAGACTGTGTCAGCTTCCAAAAAGACAAAAAACAAACTAAAAACCAGCAACAAACAACTTAAACATTTACAAAGAAAGAACAATACAGTATCCACATCTGAACCAAAGAGTAAAACAGTGAAATGTGGATTATTAAATATTAGGTCTCTCTCCTCCAAGTCTCTGTTAGTACATGACTTAATAATTGATCAACAAATTGATTTACTCTGCCTTACAGAAACCTGGTTGCAGCAGGATGATTATGTTAGTTTAAATGAATCAACACCCCCGAGTCATTCTAACTACCAGAAATCTCGAAGCACAGGTCGAGGGGGCGGTGTAGCAGCAATTTTTCACACCAGTCTATTAATTAATGAAAGACCAAGACAGACTTTTAATTCATTTGAAAGCCTGATGCTTAACATTGTCCACCCCAGCTGTGAAACTCAGAAACCAGTCTTACTTGTTATCATCTATCGTCCACCTGGGCCTTACACAGAGTTTCTGTCTGATTTCTCAGACTTTATATCTAATTTAGTTCTGAGCTCAGATAAAATAATTATTGTGGGTGATTTTAACATCCATGTAGATGCTAAAAATGACAGCCTCAACATGGCATTTAATCTGTTGTTAGACTAAATTGGTTTCTCTCAAAATGTAAAAGAACCCACCCACCACTTTAATCACACTCTAGATCTGGTTTTAACATATGGCATAGAAACTGAACATTTAACAGTGTTTCCTGAAAACCCTCTCCTGTCTGATCATTTCTTGATAACATTTACATTTACAATAATTGATTACGCAGCAGTGGAGAGTGGACTTTATCAAAGTAGATGTCTTTCTGAAAGCGCTGTAACTAAGTTTAAGAATATAATCCAGCCACTGTTATCATCGTCAATGCCCTGTACCAACACAGAGCAGAGCAGCTATCTGAACGCTACCCCAACAGAGGTCGATTATCTTGTTAATAATTTCACCTCCTCACTACGTACGACTCTGGATACTGTAGCTCCGGTGAAAACTAAGGTCTCTAATCAGAAGTACCTGACCCCGTGGTATAATTCTCAAACACGTACCCTAAAGCAGATGACTCGTAATCTGGAGAGGAAATGGCGTGTCACAAATTTAGAGGATCATCATTTAGTCTGGAGAAATAGTTTGTTGCTTTATAAGAAAGCCCTCCGCAAAGCCAGAACAGCTTACTACTCATCACTGATTGAAGAAAATAAGAACAACCCCAGGTTTCTCTTCAGCACTGTGGCCAGGCTGACAGAGAGTCGGAGCTCTTTTGAGCCAACCATCCCTTTAACGTTAACTAGTAATGACTTCATGAACTTCTTCACAAATAAAATTTTTATCATTAGAGAAAAAATTACCAATAATCATCCCACAGATGTAATATTATCTACAGCTACTCTTAGTTCCATTGATGTTAAGTTAGACTCTTTTTCTCCAATCGATCTTTCTGAGTTAACTTCAATAATTACTTCCTCCAAACCATCAACGTGTCTTTTAGACCCCATTCCTACAAAACTGCTCAAAGAAGTCATGCCATTGATTAATTCTTCGATCTTATATATGATCAACCTATCTCTAATAATCGGCTATGTACCACAGGCCTTCAAGGTGGCTGCAGTTAAACCTTTACTCAAAAAGCCATCTCTAGACCCAGCAGTCTTAGCTAATTATAGGCCAATCTCCAACCTTCCTTTCATATCAAAAATCCTTGAAAGAGTAGTTGTCAAACAGCTAACAGATCATCTGCAGAGGAATGGTTTATTTGAAGAGTTTCAGTCAGGTTTCAGAGCTCATCACAGCACAGAAACAGCTTTAGTGAAGATTACAAATGATCTTCTTATGGCCTCTGACAGCGGACTCATCTCTGTGCTTGTCCTTCTTGACCTTAGTGCAGCATTCGATACTGTTGACCATAATATCCTATTAGAGCGATTAGAACACGCTGTAGGTATTACAGGTATTGCACTGCAGTGGTTCGTATCATATCTATCTAATAGACTCCAATTTGTGCATGTAAATGGAGAGTCCTCTTCACACACTGAGGTTAATTATGGAGTTCCACAGGGTTCAGTGCTAGGACCAATTCTGTTTACATTATACATGCTTCCCCTAGGCAGCATCATTAGAGGACATAGCATACATTTTCACTGCTATGCAGATGACACCCAGCTCTATCTGTCCATGAAGTCAGATAACACACACCAATTAGTTAAACTGCAGGAATGTCTTAAAGACATAAAGACTTGGATGGCCACTAACTTTCTGCTTCTTAATTCAGATAAAACTGAGGTCATTGTACTCGGCGCTGAAAAGCTTAGAAATATGGTATCTAACCAGATTCTTACTCTGGATGGCATTACCTTGGCCTCCAGTAACACTGTGAGGAACCTTGGAGTCATTTTTGACCAGGATATGTCCTTCAACGCACACATTAAACAAATATGTAAGACTGCGTTCTTCCATTTGCGCAACATCTCTAAAATTAGAAATATCCTGTCTCAGAGTGACGCTGAAAAACTAGTTCATGCATTTATTACTTCCAGGCTGGACTACTGCAATTCATTATTATCAGGATGTCCAAAAAACTCACTGAAAAGCCTTCAGTTAATCCAAAATGCTGCAGCAAGAGTACTGACAGGGACTAGAAAGAGAGCATATTTCTTCTGTTTGGCTTCCTGTTAAATCCAGAATTGAATTCAAAATCCTGCTCCTCACATACAAGGTCTTAAATAATCAGGCCCCATCTTATCTTAATGACCTTGTGGTACCATATCACCCTATTAGAGCACTTCGCTCCCGCTCTGCAGGCCTACTTGTTGTTCCTAGAGTATTTAAAAGTAGAATGGGAGGGAGAGCCTTCAGTTTTCAGGCCCCTCTTCTGTGGAACCAGCTTCCAGTTTGGATTCGGGAGACAGACACTATCTCTACTTTTAAGATTAGGCTTAAAACTTTCCTTTTTGCTAAAGCATATAGTTAGAGCTGGACCAGGTGACCCTGGATCCTCCCTTAGTTATGCTGCAATAGATGTAGGCTGCCGGGGGATTCCCATGATGCATTGAGTTTTTCCTTTCCAGTCACCTTTCTCGCTCTCTATGTATTAACAGACCTCTCTGTGTTGAATCATATCTGTTATTAACCTCGGTCTCTCTTCCACAGCATGTCTTTTATCCTGTCTTCCTTCTCTCACCCCAACCGGTCGCAGCAGATGGCCGCCCCTCCCTGAGCCTGGTTCTGCCGGAGGTTTCTTCCTGTTAAAAGGGAGTTTTTCCTTCCCACTGTCGCCAAAGTGCTTGCTCATAGGGGGTCATATGATTGTTGGGTTTTTCTCTGTATCTATGAAGCGCCTTGAGGCGACTTTTGTTGTGATTTGGCGCTATATAAATAAAATTGAATTGAATTGAAATTGAATATATGACCTTCTCTACAGCCGCAAATGGAGGTCAACATTATTTTGTCCCACTTTGACAGCAGTTGAAGCTGCGTGCTTCAACCTTTCTTTACTAAAAAAAACAAAAACAGGAGAGTGCTCTGAGGAAGGAGGGAAGACCTAGGACTCCAATAGTAGGGCTGGGTAACCAGCTTCCAGTTTGCATTCGGGAGACAGGCACTATCTCTACTTTTAAGATGAGGCTTAAAATGTTCCTTTTTTTCCTAAAGGTATCTTAGCTAGGTCTCCCTTGAACAAGAGGTTTTTAATCTCAATGGGATCAGTAAAAGGAGATCGTATGATTTGGGGTTTTTTTTCTCTGTATGTATTATTGTCGGGTCTACCTTACAATATAAACGCCTTGAGGTGACTGTTGTTGCGATCTGGCACTGTATAAATAAAACTGAATTGAAACTAAAATAGTTTTGAAATGGGAAATCAATTTTTTTTTAAACCCACACCTACCCGATAGGTCTAATATTGTTATCAGACCTGTGCCATATCATATCATTCGTATGTGTTTACATTTACAGTGGAACCAGCCCAAATGTGTCTGGCACTAAGCAGAAACGTGGATGCAAGTGAGTGATGCGGGTACTAGGGTTGGGCCATATCATACTGTTCATAGTAATACCGGTATAATGTTAGGCAATAATTAGAAAATGAAATATCACAATAGAATATGGGTTAAACGTGCATGCGCAGTGCCTTTGTTTTCATACACACATCGCGGAAAAAGCATGGCGGTGATGGAGAATGAGAAGGGCGAAAGCGAGTCGTTGAATGAAACAGATGAACCAGAATTGGTTTGTAAAAATGGTGCAACTTTAGTGGTGTGGAACTGGTTTGGCTTTCGTCCATCAGATACACACCAAAGCACAATTTATGGTAGAGCATGCAAGCGCCGTGGTACACGGTGCTCAAAAATCTGTCAAAAAATGTTTTAGTACGACTTTGGTAGGTTACGAAGCTTACCAAAGTCACTTGATGGATTGTCGGAGCATTACGTCTATCGTAGGCAGGAGCCTCGCAGAGTGATACGTACTGTGCTTCAACATAATATTACCGTATTGTGTGTGTATAACCTCTTTTTAAAGTTTTGTGGATATTATACATGGTTATGCTGAGGATATGTCGGTCAATTTCCACTGGAAATCCCTTTTGGTTAAACTGTCAGCAAGTTAAAAAAACAAACAAACAAAAAAAAAAAAAAAACACCTGCTTGTTTAAGTGAAAATACATTGATGGGGTTTTTTTGCACTAATAAAGTTGTAAAGTATTTTGTCTCACGTCAATTATATCGTCAGTTATATCATTATGGCAAATTTTCAAATATATCGTGATAAATATTTTTGACCATATTGCCCTACCCTAGCGGGTACACTGAGGAAAAGCTGCAGTTACTTTAGAAAACTAAAGTTTTTTTCATACCAAAAAGCCACTGTCACAGGCATCATCAGATGAAACTTTCCTTAGTCAGAACATAAGCTCCAACTTGGTTCCTACTCGCATTAACTCACCTTGGTTTGCTACGGTTTTCAGGGTTCTTCATTAGGTCATAGAACCTGGTCCTGGTACCAGGTACTAAAATAGTACCTACTTGGCCGGGGTTCCAAGCAATCCAAGCAGGTACTAAAATGTGACATTGACAGACTGCATGCCACCGATTGACTGGAACGTCTCGTTCACGAAAATCAAAATGGTAAATGGTAAATGGCCTGTATAGCGCTTTTCTAGTCCCTAAGGACCCCAAAGCGCTTCACACTACATTCAGTCATTCACCCATTCACACACACATTCACACACTGGCGATGGCAAGCTACATTGTAGCCACAGCTGCCCTGGGGCGCACTGACAGAGGCGAGGCTGCCGGACACTGGCGCCACCGGGCCCTCTGACCACCACCAGTAGGCAAACATGGGGTTAGTATCTTGCCCAAGGATATTTGGCATGCAGCCAGGAGGCAGCCTGGGATCAAACCACCGACCTTCTGATTAGTGGCTGACCTGCTCTGCCACCTGAGCTACAGCCACCCCATTTTTGAAACCACCATTTTTGAAACCCGGCGTTCTGGGAATCCATCCTACCTCACAAACCATCCCTACCCGTTGTTTCTGCGCATGCGCACAACACGAAACCCAAATTTACTTTATTTTTTTTTAACCCATTGTGAATATTTCGTATGGTTATGGTTAGGGCTGTGGTTAGGGCTAGGGGTAGGATTACTCAGAAGTAACCATCTGATAGGACGATTTGCCAAAGTAGGACGGTTTCTCAGAACCAGCAATGAGGGAAATACAACGCTGTAGTCCCCGAGCTTGACAAAAAGCCACAGACCCAAGCAGCAGATATATCGTTGCCTCGACATTCACCCAATTTCGTCACCAGACGCATTGCTATAACAATGACCCAATGACATTGGGCGGTACTCGACTGTAATGGAAAACAAATGATTCGAATAGGTACTAATGGAAAGAGGCTATTAAGTACCATAAGCACTAACAACTGTACTAAATATAAATATCTAGTACTATTCTCATCCCATGCTTCAGACCATGTAGAAAACCAAATATATGCCTTTAAAAACATATTCAAGATGAAGTAGTGAGCAGTATGCCTGCTATATTTAGAGAGGACATCATGTCCATTACATAAGGGTCCATCCTGCCTGACCCTGACTGTGTCTGGCCCAGGGACATCGCAGGGAGGAGTCACCAAAGCCGCGCTCTCCAGCTGATGCAAAGCCAGGTAGACCTTCTCAACACCCTTTTTTTCAGCTTTTTGACACAGCCTTAAAAAAAAGCCACAGAGTCTTACCCCCTCAGGGCTCAGAAGTCATGGACTATGAAGACAGCAAAGGACACTCACAGTAACCTTACACTAGTTTGATCCATGTAAAGCACAAACCTCAAGTCCTCTCACTTGTCAGTATTAAATTTTCTTGCAGAGAAAAGTCTGAACCACAAAACAAACTAGCTGATACGGTTTCTTCATCGTGAAGTAAAAGAATTCCAGCAACACTGAAGTGCTTTCTTCCCGACCTTGGTTGTCATGACAGTCAACAAGGCTTGTTGAGCCCAAGGACGAGGGCTGTTGAGGGTGCTAAAATCCAACCAAATACTGCAATGTTACAATTGCTGATTAAAAATCCACTTCCTTTTCTGATGCCAAAAGCGTGGGAGGCAGCAGGACTGACATGTGACAAAACCCAAAATGAATCCAAAAAATACCTGGCACCCATGTGAGCTGAATCCCTGAACACACCTCAAACGAAAGTGAAATACACCAAACTGGTTGTGCCTGATAGATCTGTGCCAGGATATCACAACAAATTTAAAGCCATTTCTCACTCTGGATGTGGAACAAGGCATCATTTTCCTAAGAATCAAGTGAGAGGACAAACTGGACTTTTGTCATAGAAGAACATTTCTGCTGTGCTCACACAGTTTAGTGTGATCTAAAATCATGGCTGCAGAGATTTATCTGAGGCAGGCTGATAACTAAAGTACGTGCAAGTCTCTGTGGGAAGACCTTACTTTGACAGTATGCAAATGAAAAGTCCGTAAAGTGAAATCTGTGTTAAAACTAAGGACTTGTGCAGGTTACAGTCACTGTTTTTAGAAGTGCATTCCTCAGAGAAGCAGTTAACACACGTAAAAGGGAGAATTTTATCTGCTGCACTTTTTAGATAGTAACACAGCAGCTCTGGGTTTTCTGGATATTATACGAGTTGCTGAAACTGCTACGCTGACACCTCCGTAGCCAGGTGATGCTCAGTTGGAGTCTGTGGACAGCTATCTTGTTACTGAAACATGCAAACTTACACATTTGCCATTCAAATGTGTACAGCACACAGCTGACATCAAGCTTCACGCCTTGCAACTATTTCCCTAAGCTGGCCTGGCTAACGCAGTGCTGTTTGAGAGGCAGTACTTCCACATGCGAGAGGACCAAGAGAACTAAGCAGAAAGGAGAAATGAAGGACCAAAAAGATTCTTCTGCAACATCCTGTGAGAATGATTTGACACACGTAGATAAAATTAAAACTTGACTCTGGTCATTATCAGTGATGGGAAAACACAACAAAGGCACTAAAATATAAACTGAGATTTCAACGCCACCACAGATGACACCAGAAGGTATCTGCAGCAGCTTCACTCCGATGAGACTTTGCTGTGTTTTTAAAAAATATAATCCTGGTTCCAGTGATTGAAATGATACAGTGCAGGCCAGGCCGGTCACGTCAGGTAAAGCAGGCTGCATACGCCTGCAAGTGTTTCATCATAACAGTCCTCTCAAGAACTCAAGAGTTTCTGTTCACTGACACATACGCGCTCACTCTTTTCACTAATGCCTAGTGTGCTTTCTCACGCATTTTGATTTTTTGACATTACCACTGTCCCAGCCACCCCACCCCCCACCCCCCTCATGCAAACATTTTACTCACATTTGCAACTACAAATAGATGTGCGAGGACTATAAAACGTATTTAACAGCACGTCCGTGAATATCATGTATTCAGTATTGTAGCTTATGATGGAGTCAGAGCACCTTTTCTGACAAACATGCCAGGATCTGAAGCGCCAGCATTATGACCAAGACAATGAAAACCGTGGAGAGGAAAAAATGATTTTTCACAGTCGACAGCAGCACTTACTGTGATCACAATCACAATAAGTGCTGACAGTAAGAAGTCCATGAGAGTCCTTAATTAAATCACCTGTTCAGCAAGCGTGTAACTGTGGTGACTGCATCTAACATACTAAAATACAATGAATTATACTCATCAAATAGGAAATTAAGCTTGTGATATTATATGATTTTATCTGACTGAAAAATTTTAAAGGGATTTTTATGTTAGTGTGAATTTTCATAGTCAGTTCAACTAAACAACCTCATTAGACCTATTTGGTAAACTGTGTGTTTTTGGCATTCATGCCAGTTCTGCCCACAGGTGCTGATGTATAATGCAAGCTCCAAAAAGCATCCATCACAAAGATCTTCAGGCAGGTTGTTTGTTGTAGGTATAATAGTGAAATGCCATGTTGGCTTAATATGAGCACATGGATTTTATTTCTATAAACTAGATTGATAGATATAAACAGAGTGAGGATAAAGCAGGGTTTGTTTTACCACGTGATTGACATGTTGCTAGCCTCAGTGCATGCCGTGTGTCAGCCAGACAGTGCATGCTCTTTGCTTATCGTGTCTGGTTTCAAAACACTAACCACATCCCTACACTCATCTTGAGCCTTAAAAGCAGGACTCCACTAAGCACTGGGTCACAGTGGTCGTGGTGGCTGCAAGTGTGTAGACATGTTTCCCACTGTTTTTCCAGCAGTGTCCAACTTACTGAAGACAATTAACACACCGGCCAAAATAAGGATTATTAAATTACTGCAAGAGTGTTAAGTTTCACAAAGGTACCAATAAAGCATGTGCACACCCACACAATGTGCAAGAGCCTGAGTGATAGTATGAGGTGGCAAAGAGAAAATAAGAGAAACTGCGATAAGGACAGCAACAAATCTGACAGAGAAGAGACCTGAAGACAAGGAGATCGAGGCAGAGAAAATTAACGCAGTCTATTCCCAAAGAGGGCACAGATCAGAGAAAAGTAAGTAAAGCTACTAGAAGCCTGGAGGGCAGCTGTGGTCCCCTGGTACGCCACAAATACTGGCACACAGCCCGTGTGCTCAGAATGGAAACACTCGGAGGAGCCAGCACAGCGACGCTGCTACCAACTGGAGGGCAGGAGGAAACAGGAAATGTGACACTCTACCTTGAGTCACTGCTCTAAACACAAACAAAGCTGCCTTACAATGAATAACTCCATACAGAGAAGTGACAGTAAACATCTGCACAACTAGCACAGAAAAAGAGTAATGCCACACTGAGGCTGAACACAATCCTGATTTAGACCCAAGTGCGAGAAGCCTTTGTATTACAAATTGCTTCTGTGGCAAAGGAGGACTGAAAAATTACCTCAGGAATATTATTAGGTGGTTTATTTTGAACAACACTGGGGAAAAAAGTGGTCAACAGTTATAAGATCGTGTTTATTATCCCATCACTTTTGAGTGTCAGGATGTGAGGAAAAAAATGAAGCCTAAAACACAGAGTCAAGAAGAGGAATTTTACTGATTGATGCTATATAACATGGCTGAACACAAAAACATTCTGCATTAACCATCCAGTTATATCAAGTCATTTATCCCATTAATGTTAATAAGCGACAGCTTAATCTGCTACAGGCGATGATTTCTGTTTAAGAGTGTCTGACACAGATGAGCAGCCTTCTGCCAGATAAAATGCTTCCAGCTCTCTCAGAGTGTAGTTAAGCAAAGAGGGGCTTTGAGCTATGTGCTAACAAGTAGAGGATAGTATTTACCAGCAAATTCATTTTTCATGACAGCATTTGCTTTGAGCTTTAAAAGCGAGGAAATGTTTGTATTAGAGATGGACCGATCCGATATTACGCATAGGTCCGATACTGACGTAAATTCCTGGATCGGATATCGGAGATAAATAAAAAATGTAATCCGATCCATTAAATATTTTAAAAAAAGCACCTCACAAAACTTGCGACACGGCATAACTCGGCTCATAACCGTAGCACGTCGAAGCAGTGTGCTCACGTGATAGAGCGGCTGTGTGTATTTGTAGCCTGGGTACCAAACCAGCATTTCATCTCCAATAAAGTTTTCCCAGAGAGAAGTAAAGCAAGTGTGTAAGTTCATCTCTGAATGTTTGTAAAGCATTCCCACGTTAAGCTTAACAACCGATATATGGAGCGACTGCCTCTTCTTGCTGCTACTTCAATCGTGAAACTGATTAATGATCAGCTGATCGGCTTTTCTGTCACGAGTCCGTCTCTCTTGTCTGTTTTTGGCCCACTTCGCGCCAGAAAGAGGAAACCAGCGGCTGAACAGCAGCACGTTTAACCTTGATAAGCTGTTGTTAGAATTTATTTAATATTACTTTCTACACCAGGATCCTTTTCTACGTAGCTGACGGCTGGTAACTGTGCAGGGGCGGATCTAGCAAACTTTAGCCAGGGGGGCCGATAGGGCATGAACAGGGAAAAGGGGGCACAAAGACATACTTTTCTTTCTTATTCTCATTTAAAATGTCGAGCTTTTAATAAATAATTATCTGAATCTTACACCCAAAGTTTTAATCTTATGTAAAATATATAGAAGTCCATTACTGTATATAGTAACTGTTAAGTCTAATATACCCTAGTAAGATATAGTACTTTTTCCTTTGGGAAGATACCATCTGTGCAGTCTGCAGTTCTGTTGAAGAAAGACGTTTTAAAGATGATTTAATTATTCTTGAAAAATAATTGATTTCTGTGCATTTTCTTTTTCCCACACTGCATCAAATTAAAGTTGATTACGTCGATTAAGCATCATGAGGTGGGGGGTGGTTCCTTTTTTTTTTCTTTTGCTGGGAGTTTGCAACCCTATTAGTTAGGTTGCTTAATATTTCTGCTAAGTACTCTTTAAAATACCAGAATAGGGAGGATGGAGTAGGTTTAAGTTTATTAGATTGATCAGTATTGCTGAACTATGAAATATTTTGGGTGCAGTGTATTTTTTACATACAGGTATAACAGAATAGCTTTAGTGTTGTTGTTTATTTAAATTTGAGTATGAACTTATACACAATGCAGCAATATATTAAAAAAAACAGTTTTATTGATTAAAAAACACTATATCAGATTCATATTGGTATCGGCAGATATCCACATTTATGGTATCGGTATCGGACATAAAAAAGTGGTATCGTGCCATCTCTAGTTTGTATGCAAATATGCAATAGAAGGGGGAAAAGCACTGACAGTGGTGCCTGCATTTCTTTGGTCTGAAGTTGTGTTAGGTAACATAACATATTTGAAAAACAATGCTGTCAACACGTGCTGAGTGAAGTATTGTATGTGACAGTCATGCCTATGTTGAAGCTGCCTTTCCTGCCAAAAAATAAAAATTTTTGTCCTTAACAGCTCAGTGTTACTTGTTCTTTTATGGAGAAAGTCTCCTTAGATCATGTAAACAGTGCACAGGAACCCCACTGGCTTTTGGAGCAGTGACTTTAGATAGAATCTCGCTTGACCTGTAGTTTTCACCTGGAAAAGGGGCGTTACAATGCAAACAGTTTGACAGACAGCACTCAGACAGATTTGGCTTGGTAGATAAACTGAGACAGTTGAGGCAACACCAACTAGCTTTGCTGTGAACACACGGAGTGGTTACTGTAGTTCTGCAGTTACTAAAAGCCTTTCCTTTCAGTAAGACAAATAGTGAAGCCTGTTACACATATACTCACAGAGCTAGAGTTAAATCCAGTATCTCTTACTTCACTCAAATTAAATGCTGACAATAACAGTGGAGTGATTTATTCATTTTTGTTTATAATTAACGGCAAACACAACTAACCGTTCTATTTTACTGGGACATTACAAGTGGTGGAGTGACAAACCAATCAAACAGTGTTGGACCACGGTAGCAAAGCTTTAGAAAAACTGAAAAACACCTTCAATAGGAAAAGTGGCAGTGTGTATCTGTTAGTAAATCTGTGGGTGGAAGCTAAATGAAACCTCAAAGCAGAAAGTGTAAAGTGTAAAGCATGCCTAAGTAACTGGTCACAGGGCCCATATGGGGTAGATGCTAATGCTTAAACACACTGTACCATAAGTAAAGTGTTAGCTACCATTAACAGCCTGTTCACACATCATGTCCCAACAAGTTCAATGAAACCAAAAGCAAAAGCAGCTCCATTAGAAGCTTCAGCCACTGGAGACCAATGGCGTTTATGTTCTCAGTTTGACTTCAAAAATGAATGAATGAATCATCATTACAACAAAAAAATAAATATAAATAAATAAAACATTCCAACAATGCATCCTAAATGCATACACATCACAATATGTTCTGCTATACATTCATCCACATAGTTTCTTTGTTGGTTTTCTACACTGAGGGAGATTTTTGGAGTAATAATACTGTAATGTGAGATGTGAAAACGCAGAACTTCCTGCTACAGGAGCCATCTCTTCCTCTCTAGAGAAATGCTGCTGAATCCTAGTAACCTACGGTATGCATTTCTTTTACGCTTTAGCAGAATGAAAAGGTTGAGACTTACCAATTTTCTGATTGAAAATTTTGTCAAATGTCAGTTCATCTCTCTCCTCCAGGTACTTCTGCATCACACTGCGAATGCTGTGAACACAAGGTGGTGGGGAGAGGAAGAAGCAGATTAATATGCAGCACAGTTAGCAGCTCACTAAGCTACATGCAACAGCAGCTCAGCGACAGCAGTCCCAGCCTCCAGTCAGAGATCCGTCCCAGGTTTGGAACTCTCCCGTCCCCACACAGCAGGAAAGGGACAAGGACACAAGGGAGGCTACAGCAGAACCTGGAGAGATACACGCTACCCTGGGAGCAGGTGTTAATGAAAATGAGAGCAGGGAGAATGAATCAATTAGCGCCCCCTCCATAGGCCCATTAACACTTCACCAGCTCACTTGATACACAACAACAGCAGAGGAAGGCTTCACCTACAAACACCTCTGCATGCACACACACTGAGCATGTGCGAGGTGAACCCTTAACTGCAGTGGCCAAGATGATGATACAATAGCAGCGACCTTATCAGACTTGTGCATCATTTCTCAATGCATTACAGTGCATAACTCATAAATGGGACACACCACAATAGTTAGCTTTTCAACAATGTATCAGTGTAAAATACTGAGCACTCTCCTATTGAAATTGTATTTTCAGTCTATTTCTAAGCATGTGAATGATTCATATTCAAGAGTTAACTAAAACACATTAGAATATGTAAAAAAAAAACGCAGGCTTTAAATTTTTTCATGTGTAAAAAGGAAATGATGCGCTAAAACGATAAGTCGATTAACATCCGTCGTTTCTGTCTACAAATTAAAACAACAAATTAAACCTCCAGTGCACACACCCAGCATCAACCAAAGCACTGTCCACTGGCTACAAAGGCACTTCCATCAAACATTTGCATGAATTACAGCATACATACCATAAGACAGCCACACACACACCCAAGCTACGACTACAACTAAACGACTTCATGCCCACCTGAAAAAAGGGGTGCTATGCAAGCTACAATTCAATTTTCAATTCAATTATATTTATATAGCACCAAATCACAACAACAGCCGTCTCAAGGCGCTTTATATTGTAAGGTAGACCTTACAATAATACATTCAGAGAAAAAAACCCAACAATCATATGACCCCCTATGAGCAAGCACTTTGGCGACAGTGGGAAGTAAAATCTCCCTTTTAATGGGAAGAAACGTCCAACAGAACCAGGCTCAGGGAGGGGCGGGGCCATCTGCTGCGACCATTTGGGGTGAGAGAAAGAAAACAGGATGAAGGACATACTGTGGAATAGAGCCAGAGATTAATAACAAGTGTGATTCAGCAGAGGTCTATTAACACATGTTGAGTGAGAAAGGTGTCTGAAAAGGAAATACTCACTGCATACAGACTTCCCAGGTCTTATTCACACACAACTTTATCTAGTTATGTTGTAGAGCAACTTAAAAAGGCAAAAACTACAGCAGGCTGAACCCTGAATAAACGAGCACATTAGCAGTTTCTCCCCATAGAGGATTACTCTGAAAATACAAAAACAGAACCTATCTGGACCAGAGAGTGGAAACACTAACAGGCCACAGCAAGTCAGACACCAACAACAAGACTAAGGTATAAACAAATTTTGTTCAACGTTACATCACACCCAATATGGTGGACAACTCTCAGGCAACGTGAGCATGACATTACGTGAGAAACATGCTGTAACGGCCAGAGCTGAGATGGTAAAATTAGCCAGCAGCCCAGTGCTCTGCATCCTGGGCTTGTTTGGGCTAATTTTCATGGGAAAGTGGGAATGAACATCAACTGCAGCCACAGCAACAGGAACAAGAACCTAGGAAGTAGACACTTCCTCTTTTAGAGGTTTGTGTGCCCCACTGAATCATTAGCAGCTGACTCTGGATTATTCGCGCTAAACTGCACCACATAAAAGCAGCTGGTAATATTTACTGTACAAGTCATGCCTCATTGGACAGTAAACACGTGTGTGTGGGGTGGGGGGGGTGGGGGGGTGGGGGGGGGAAGACTGCTACACTGTATCTAGTTAGTGAGGTTAGCATTGAGTTTGCTAATGAAACAGTGCATTAAAATCAAATGAAGAGCATGTTGGAAGAAACCAAGCTAGTAATCTGCATTTGACTGCTCAAGATTTGAAAGATCACCAACTGCAGTGCCACATACAACACTGAGCAAACACACGTTTGTGGCAGAAAGATAAACCCTCAGAAGCACAGTCTCACAACACTGTCATGATGGTGTCACAGATGCATAGACATCGATGTGAACAGCTTTCATTGTTTTTTACCAGTGCAGCCCCCAATAACAGCAGCAGCATTAGCTCACGGGAGCAGATGACCGGAGCAGATCAGAAAACAAAGAGCCTCCCAGTGTAGAAATGCAGTGTGACTGACAGTGACTGTGGGCAAAAAGACAGAAATAAAGCAGTATTATTTACAGGCATCCCCATGACACTGACAATCTGTGAGTGGCATGGTGTCAGAAGGGTATGAATGTAGCGTTAACGCTTGTAGGCACTACCTTCACTTATTGTGCGTCTTTATCCGCTTTGTCCACAGTCTCAACAGTCCCCACACATTTCTGAGGAGGACCGTGGCTGCAAGAGGCGGTGTTTAAAAAGTCTAGAATGGCAGGTATCAAAATAATAATACATCCTATTTCTCCATCTTTAAGCATGATAACCAGCCAGTGGGACCAGTACATCCAGGTACTGAGGATCAACCAATGAGCCACAAAGCAGAGATACTAAAAACCCGGGACACTCTTAGGTTTTTAGATGACCTATAACAATGATGGATGTAGCTGACAGAAGACGACTGATATCAGCCTAAACGTTTCTGACTCTACTTTCACATTAAACCTGTTCAAGTATGCGTTCAGGTGTAAAATAGCTGACACACATCTCCTCCAGTCTTGTGTCAGTGTGTCACCACGACCTCACCTCACACAACTTTTTTTGGAATTAGAGACGAGATAAACAAGCGTGTCTACATTACACTCCAATTTCTTTTTTTCAAGTCAGTACAGCAGACAGAAATATCACCTCCTGATTTCTCACTGATGATGATTGATCGATCACCCGTACGCATCGAGATACATCCGTGTTGCAAGTGTCGGACGTGTTTACAGGTTGAATATGCCCCTGCTGTGAGGAAGCTTTCATTTCTTATGAATCTCAGAACTTAAGACCTCAAAGAGGAAATAAGACAAACATCACCTTAACTGGCAAGCTGTTACCACTCACCCTGACCATCATCAATCTCAGCACCCACTAGCACAACCATTACAACACAATTCAACAAAATCTTCTGCTGCCTCCTCGGCGACCTTTATCAAAGCCACTCAACGGTGATTTCTGCAGCGACAAAGTAGCGCCCTGGAGGCAGAGACCCTCCCAATGTTAGGTGACCTGATTCTTTACCTCGCTACACCGCCTGACTGCATTTCACTGCAGAAAGAACAGGTTTGGTACACACTTGCTATTACATTTAAGCTCAGCCTGTACTAAGCAGAAGTGATGCTAGTTGCAGTAACAAGCTGCAGGTGGGTAAAGGGGTTACAAAACCAACATGTGTAAGGTCTGACTTTCAGCTCTGCATTAAAAGGTCACACACAGGAAAGGATTCTGAAATAGGTTAACTCGGATCATGTCTCTGCATTTGCTTTGGCCCCGTTTGGCGGTAGGCCAGTGCCAGTGTAAGAAGCACAAACGGCCTGCTTTCATTAGCTGTTAATCTGCAGTCTGACGCTATAACAACACTGTGCTGGTGACCATTCCAGGCTCCAGGAAGTATGCACATGTGTAAATATTTAACATATTAACAGCTTGTCACTAGCATTTCTGTAGCCGGCTGTGTGGGCATGTAATTGAACTGTGCTGATAACATACTGCACAGTGCCAAGGTTCTGACCCAACTCAAACCTGCTTCAGACATTTTCAGCCCATGTCTGTAGTTCTCACGCTGTGGGAGAGCAACAACTAACATTTTATTTGCTCTGTCAATATTTCTCAAGAAAGCTTAGTTTATACCTGACAATACAAACAGGACCTGAGTAGGTGGAAGGAACACTTGTTTCAGCTCATTTGAGCCTGCAGACATGTAATTACTGTCTTTAACAGGAAAACTCACTTTGCCAAAACTTGTTTTTCTGGCTGCTGCTCAGCCTCAAGTGGATTCAGAAGGGGCAAAGACAGCCACTTATAAGAAAGCCTGAGCAATTTTCAGATCTGCAATCATTCTCGATTAATTCACTCTGGAAAAAGTGGTTTTACTCTATAACTGGGTAGAAATAGTCCATTAAATGCTGTATTAAATAGCAATATCTCAGTGCTGTCTGAAAAGCAAAAATATTAACAATGGCACTTTCGGGATTAAGAGCTTATGGGATTCTTGCACAATTTACTGTTTGGCTCAACAACAGATTTTAATGACATCTCAATGCAGAGTACAAACTGCAAAATTAAAAAACTGATCTGCAACAACTGGTTAGCACAGTTGAAATGATGCATCTATCAGTGAAAAAAATCACTGGCTGCAGGAGCCTGGCAGAGGGGTCGTAAGTCATCATGACTAGAGCAGGGCGATATGACCAAAAATATTTATCACGATATATATTTGAAAAGTTGCCATAACGATATAACTGACGATATAATTGACACTAGACAAAATACTTTACAACTCCACAACTTTATTAGTGCAAAAATTAAAAAAAAGAAAACACCAATGTATTTTCACTTAAACAAGCAGCTGTTTTTTATGTGCATTAAAGTTATATAAAAATTTAACAGTGCAAATGCAAATTCCTTGCTGACAGTTTAACCAAAAGGCATTTCCAGTGGAAATTGGCTGACATATCCTCAGCATAACCATGTATAATATCCACAAAACAATACGATAATATTATGTTGAAGCACAGTACGTATCACTCCGCGAGGCTCCTGCCTACGATAGCGGTAATGCTCCGACAATCCATCGAGCAGTGCAGGTGCGTAGCTTAGCAAAGTCGTGCTAAAACATCTGACAGATTTTCGAGTGCCGTGTACCACATAAAATCATTTCGAGGTCAGTAAACACAACCAGAATTCATACATAAGGCACACGGGATTATAAGGGGCACTGTCGATTTTCAGAAAAATCAAAAGATTGATTTTAAGTGTGCCGTATTTTCCAAAAACACGGTAATAACAACGGCCCACTAGCATGCTCTACCAAAAATAGTGCTTTGTTGTGTATCTGACGGACGAAAGCTAAACCAGTTCCACATCACTGAAGCTGCAGCATTTTTACAAACCAATTCTGGTTCATCCGTTTTATTCAACGATCCGCTTTCGCCCTTCTCATTCTCCGTCGCCGCCATGCTTTTTCCGACATGTGCGTATGAAAACAAAGGCACTGCGCATGTGCGTTTTACCCATATTCTATCGCGGTATTTCATTTTCTTATCGTTGCCCAACATTATACCGGTATTACCGTGAACGGTATGAAATGGCCCAGCCCTAATCATGACTCAAGCGTGACAAAGACATCAAAGACATGCTCCCTATTTTTGAAACAGCAGCAGGTGGAGAACTGGTCCATGTGGCAAAGCATGCTCAACTGAGCTGCAGAGAACAACACAGACTACTGACAATAGAGGCAGTCTCACCAGAGACCAACAATGACACACAGGATGGATTTTATTCATATGAAAACTGTTAAAGATTCCACTTATAGGTCTGATTCCTTATTGACTCAGGAGGAATCCTCCAAATGTCAGCATTAGTGGAGATGTTTTGGGGTTTGGGCTGAGTCCACAAACAGTATGTGTGCAACTCATCTAAGTCCGACCTGCCTGCATGACACTAACATTAGGCTAACCAAATATTTCTTCTCAGTAACAACCACAATGCTCAGCTGGGAAACAGTGGGGCTCATGCAGTGTTATCAAATATGAGCTTTTCATTTAGACTCATACTGTGTTAGCAAGGATGCTTCGGCATATTGACGTCTTTTTATACTGAAAAGGAAAACAGTGACATGTACTAACACTGCTGTCCACTGTAAAAATGAGCCCGTCTTTGCTCCGCTCCCTGCTGCATGTTCCCAGCAGCACAGACCATGGGAAAAACAACATAAATAAGATCAGAGGAACGGGATTCTGAATGACGTGCTGGTCTATCATTTGACTATACAACAATGACCAGCATGCACCACTGCAAAAATATAAAAATGTTAAATAAGTGTGTTTTTCCCTTCATATTTAATATTTCACGTCTGCACACATGCACAGACACCACCCTGAACTCTGTGTCTCATAGAGAGAAGGCAGTTGTTTTTTGTACTTTAGCTGGAGACAGGAATTGGAAGATGTGATTGGCTGAGGGCCGTTACTGGTGAGGCCAGATCTGGCTAAGACTCGGTCAGCATTAACTTGATCTCTGTAACATAACAGCAGGTCATCCTGTCGCCATCCCCCACACTTTTCTTCTCAGCTGCCGCCAGTGTTGCCGTCAAAGTCTCGCCTCACTGCCAGAGGACTCAGCGTGGCCCGCTGAGAATGTGGCAGCACCATGCTATCTCCAAAGTGCCACATTTAAGTGCAACCTTCCGGCCTCTGCAAGTATGCTGCAGGAAGCTTCACACATGCACGACTGTTACAGCCGTGCATGCATTACTGGTTGCCCATTCCCACGCATGCACGCACGCACTTTTAATCAAGTTCTGCTTTTTTTAAAAACAGAAAAGCCGGTCTCTTTTACTTGCCCTTCACATTTGTCATGATTCATTCCATTCAACCATTCCACATTCCTCTGAAAACATTCAACATACGCACAATCACACTCCAACACATAGACAATACCTGGGCTTCTGTGTATAAAACATTTTTACTCCCGCAGAAAGGAACATCCCCAGCACTGTAGTAAAACTGAGGAGAATATTAGTTGGGTTGTTCGTGAACAAGACGCTCTCACGACTTGTTGAGTAACACCACTGACGTCTGACGACGTCACATTTTAGTACCCGTTCGGATCGCTTGGAACCCCGGTCGAGCAGGTACTATTTTAATACCGAGTACCAGGTACTATGACCTAATGGAAAAGCCTAAAAACCGTGGCGAACCATGGCGATTCAATCCAAGATGGTACTAATGGAAATGGGGCTTTTGAGTCACTGAAGCAGACCCCATCACGGTGTGTGCTGTTGGTGCCTGTTTGAGTGTTTCTAAGGGCTCATCTGAGATAAGTCATGCTTGCTGTTTGGTACAGACCATCCAACAAGTTGTGCTACAGTATTGCCAGGTCACATTTCTCCATTTTATTAGTTTTGCACTTGCATTAATTAGAAGATGTGTGTCTATAAATCTCCTACTCAGTTCCTGCATGCAGCTGCGAACATGATCCTAATGAGCTCACTTCTGGCTCCAAAGAACCATAATGGCTGCAGCTGAAAGAAGCTTCAGAAAGTGTGTGATGCCACAAATACTCTGTCCAGCTCTTATGCTCTCTATAGTGCACGCGTACACACAAACAAGTACTGGCTGTATGTAATGGTGTGGACAGGAAATTAAAAACTAGGAACTAAACAAAAGATAAATGTATAAATGAAGGAACAAACTAGTTTTAAAAGGCATATTAAATTAGCAATCTCCATTTGATCACTATCCTCTAGCTTGTTGTTCAGTGGCACAACCCAAGCCTGCAGTCACAGACTCTACCAGGTATGCGGTAGTTAGGAGGAAGGGCTGGAAACACTATGACCTACAGGCACATCCAACGGTCTCACCACTTTTTGAGGAAATGCAGTAATCGAGGATGCACATGAAGCATGTGGGTGAGACACAGATACAGCCCTGTTAGTCAAGTCCAAGTTTATATCACTGAATTTTGTCAAGATAGCATTCTGTGTCAGGCTACATAATAGTCTGATCCTTTATTATTTCCAACTCCCATTAACTTTGTCGAATGGGAGATATAAATGAGTGTATTCAAGCTGACTTCATGAGCACTTCAGGAAATAAGCAGTGCCTCTGCAGGTCCACTTAAATACAAACCAGAGCTCTTCATCACAAACTTGTTTGTGTTTACAGTTATAATTCATGCAGTTGTATTGGACAGCTTATTCTCTTAATGTCCTCACTGACATGTTGGAGGCACATTTTCAGCCTGGCTTCACTGACTGGTTTACTCATCAGCTGTGTTACACTGCTTTCACGGGTCCATTAGCTGAACCTTTTATCTCTGCGGCTCCTTTATGGTAATGTGTAATGTAATAAATAATAAAGCTCATATCTAGCACAGAATCATTTGATAAACCACTCTCACAAAAACATTACACTAATGATCGATTGTGCGGTTTGTTTCCTCATACGGAAACGCCTCGGCTTGTTACAGGATTCAACCTGGTGTGGTCTTTACATGGAGCAGAGCTGCCAATCCTTGGATTAACTTGCAGCCTCCATGTTTCCCTGAAGACTAAATGTCTAATGAGTGAACTCAATTAGCCCGGCATACAGTTTCACTGGCAAGTCTACACTGAGTGCTAAAGCTTTGCTCTGTTTGTGGAGACGAGCACAAAGGTCATCCACTCTAACAGAGTGCTCCTGTGCAACCGCAGAGCAGCTCAGTTCTGATCAATAACATACCAGCACCTGGGTTTGCCATTTCATTTTTCTAAGAACCTCTACAGCTCCTCCTAATACAGATTTACAGATTTGAAAAAAAGCAGCTAATGGTCATCCAATCAAGTAAGGGTCTGCAATTTAGAAACGGCACCATGGCTCTCCACCTGCTGGAAAATCAGCATGTTTATGGAACCCAGTGTTCAAGTGATTTTAATCCCAGCAAAAATGGTTGCTGACGATTTGATTTTATTATGTGTATACACCGCACCACACTGTTTTAATAATATACTCAGCTCGGTGCTTGGTCTCGCACACACAAATATGAATTTGGAACTCATCAGCGCATGTCAGATGTTGCGTCATCCGTCATCAGTGGGGTGGATGCTGGGGGCTGTCAGTTTAAAGATTCCTTTTCACTCCCAGGTGAAATTGAAGATACAGGCTTAATTATGGCTAAATATTATTTTTCCACCACAAGGTGATCAGGACAACTGCAGACTAATTTACAACAGTAAATACATTTGAAAAAAAGAATATAGGTACATCTCAATACAGGTCTATATATGATCATTTCATAGTCCCTGTGGATGTTATGTTCTCCATTTGCATTTCTTTAATGTGTCAACGTACGCCACCCATATGTAACTCAACATCACCAAAATTTATATGTGACAGCATTTTGTTCGACTCATGCCTAAATACAGAATGAAGAATCGGAAAAAGCGTCACATCTCTACGAGGTAAATGAAGTAAAATCTCAGTAAAAATCTGACCACTCAAAACCTTATGTGCTACAGAAAAACACAAATATGGAAAATTAATTCTTTGGTGAGTTCCAAATACATAGAAATTAAATCCAGAAAAAAAATGCAGAGCGAGAACCGTGAGCTGTTCCAGGCTAAGTGAGGGGAGAGGAGACGTCACACTTCATTCACCTGTGAGACACAGGACTCGGTTGAGAAGCCACCAAACCAAGGACTCATGCTAAATGGCCACTAAGCCAGAAACAGAAAACACAGAGGTCCAAGGGAAGCTGCAACACAGCAGCTAATATTTATCTTAAAACAAGAATTGCCATGTGATAGCAATCTTAGAGCCATGTGTGGCAGTTATTTGGGCATTTATTTAGAAATTCCATATGAATGAATGAATGAATGATGGGGGGTGTCATTCATAACAAAGACTATACTCCACAATTACCAGTCATGTCTGAGATTACAACTGCAGTACTGTGCTGTAAATATGTTTGAAACACAGAAGGTTATACTTTTGTGCACGCAGGTAAATTACACACCATACAGAAACATGGAAAAGCTTCAGAATGAAAAATCAACACAAAAAGTAACTGTTTCAAGACAAACTCAAAAATCCAGTTAACTGACCAGACCTACACTACATGCTGCACACATGATCACTAAGTCCTGTGTTTGCTTTGTGTTTCCACGCCCAACAAACTGCAGCAGCTTTCACATTACCACACCAGGAGAACCAAACCAAACCAAACAGGCAAACGCACCAGTTGTTTGGACAATACCACAAAGGTTAATCACAAAAAACACTTTAACCAACGCACAAACCAATGTTTGAATGAATCACCGCAAATACACAACTGGCTAAGACCTTTTCTGAGTCTGACTGCTGAGCGGCTCTTTTGAAGGAGGAAAGCTGCCATGTCTGCCATGAACCGACTCCTGCTATAGATTTGTACAGTGCTGTGTTTCTCTCTGATCCACCTACTGAGGACTGGGTCTTCTCTCCAGCTGATGTATGGATCTCCAAATATACCTGTGGCCTGGCTAGGTAGAGTCTTTGTATGGGAGACGCACTTACTGTTGTAGTGGTACATGTTAGTGTTCTTGTATCATCACTGACAGTTGCCACGCAGCAGTGCACAAACAATGAGCCAATCTGCTGCTATAAAATATAAGTGTGATATTATCTAAAAGCCCTAAACAGATTTAGTCCTCTGCAAGGTTTTGTCTCATTTATTAAACAATGTTCAAAGCAAAGACTGGAACACACATTAAAATAAAGCAAAAGCCTATGTTTTAAAATCTGTGACAGCCACAAAGAAGGCCCAAAAGTTTAGTAACTGACACACGTGTATGTGCTACTGCAAGACTGCAGTTTGCTCTCTTTGGCTCTGTTGTGTATATTTGTTCATGTTTTCTGAAAGTGCTTCAGATTTAGCTCTCTGGACCAGAATACACTTACTATCAGCTTGAACTTTAAGCACCATGAGAGAACTGTTATTTTGATTTGGTGTTTTCTAAAATAAACTGCATCGAAATTAAACCGGAGACAAATTATTTCGCAATTGAACTATTTTGTTCTGGGGGGAAAATAAAATTGGACAAAATTTGCAACCAAATGATGCCGGTTCTGATCTTTGGGTTTACATTGTTTTTAATTCTCCTTCACTGCCAATGAAACAAAGAGCGTTTCACAGTTACTGGTTTCCACAAACACCGTCTCTGAATCGCCCTCTACTCAATCGTGTACATTTAGAGAAGATAGAATGAGCATAAATAACACCCAGATAACTTATTTTCCATCTGCCCTTTTTAGCCACACCATCACGTACACAGAGTTAGTGCAGGGTTGGGTGCTTAAGGGCCATAAATCTCCAAGTCATAATTATTGTGTTATTCTTTGACTGAATGCTCAATGTAATGGATTAACGGTTAAGACGAGCTTCAGGTTCTGCGAGTTACACATCTTCTACGTTTTCAGTTCATTCCACACTGGAATGAACTGAAAACAACAAGCACATCAACTTTCTTACAACCTTTTACAACAGTGATGCTTCAGAAACAACATGAAGCTCCTGATTCACTTGGTTAGGTTTGTTACAAATAATGAAAGTGCTTTAATTTGAGCCCATTTCAGAAGCACTGACAAGCTGACTGTTAGAGGAAATCACCGGCCACTGCTGCCAGACCTGTCAAAGGTGGGAACTCTCTGCAGAGCGTCAGAGCCTTTGTTTGTGCACTGAAGGTGTCTAAAGTCTGCCAAGAGGGCGGGGCCCTCCTGCTGTTATGGCATGTAAATACATCAATGAGTTACAGGGAGCAAGGACTGATTTTTGACCTAATTCACTCTACATGAACAACGATCAAGGTACACGCATTCAATTGGTTATCAGAGAATATGCTTTCATGTAATCATTTCAGCTGAAAAAAAAATTAGCAGCACGTATTCAAGTGTCTTTCTGCTGGGCCGCCAGATTAACAAAGATAAAGTACCAGCAGAGCAACATTATTGGACACACAAATTCAAAATTATGCTTTTTTGAACTTCTACTGCTAACTCAAACTTTACACACCTCCATCACTGAATGAAGAAAAGAGTAGGATAATATTTCTCACCGCACTATGAGGTGCAGATTTTCCTATAAATGACAGGACTGATATTTAGTTCTACAACTGTTTATTGATTTCTTACTACTGAAAGTCTTCTTTTCCCCTCAGCACATCAGCTAGTCACAGGCACCTGCACTATGAAATGACTTAAAGATACCCCGGGTATCTTTCTGTTATCTGGATCCACTTACACCAACAATGGCAATCAGGATAACTCTTACATGAAGCTGGTTATGAACTCACTAAGGCACAAGCGTGTTCACATGACAGGCTTGGCGCTGGCAGCGTCTGACCAATTACACAGATTATTGGAAGAGGATTAAAGGGGATTATTACTTAAAGCTGAGCAGCTAAATATATAAAATTTACAACAGTAAATATATTTGAAATTATTAACATAGGTATGTGCAAATACAGATCTACATATGATCCTTTCATAGTCCCGTGGATGCAATGTTATGTTCTCCATTTGCATTGTTTTAATGTGTCGCATTCAATGTACGCCACCCATATGTAACTCAACATCACCAAAATTTATATGTAACAGAAATCTGTTCAGCTCACCCAAAAAAAATACAGAATGAAGAATCTGAAAGTGTCAAACAAAGACAATTAGATAAAATGTTAACAACTGACAATGTGTTTCAGGGCATTTTAAAGAGTAACATGAAAGTAATGTAATGAGTAGTGTAATGAATTACTTTCTCCTGGGAGTACTTAAGTAATATAGTGCATTATTTTTGAGAAAAGCGTTATTTTTAATACATTTCTTTTTTAAATAATGACCCCAACACTGATTACGCCAACATGCAGTGGTGAAACGTGTTTTTGTTTCCACCTTTAATCGGACCAGATTTCTTGCTCATTTCGTAAAGCCCTGTGCTTTGGTTGAGGCTGCTGTAGGAGCTTCTTCTGTTGGTATTACATCGTCACAGGACACTGACACAGCTCTTGCTGTCAGACATGGCCAGGCCTAACTCGTTATTGTGCACAAACACATGGTGTCGCTATAATATACATATATACACAGATGGATCTATCTATCTATCTAGATAGATAGATAGATAGATAGATAGAGAGATAGAGAGAGAGAGAGAGAGAACTGTATATATACACCCTACTTCATATTAAGATTCTAGATTAAATGTTGCATTAAAAAAATAGACCTCAGAGTTATACTGTGTACTACGATAAGAAGATGTATTAATTTTATATTAGTTATAGCTTGTATTTAAAGCTCACTCTGAATATGTCAGCTAATTCTCATGTCAACAGATGGACAAAGTGATCTAAAGGAGGAAGAGTCATAGTGGACGCACTGGGGTGTCAGATGTGACTGTGTCAGCAGGAAAGAAGAATTCTGAAAGGGACTACAGAAGTCAGCACCAGCTCTGAGTCAATCTGACATTTGCAGCTTTCATATGCAAAAATAACATGGAAATAAATACAAAACACCCCAGAATCCAGCCTCAAAACCGTAAGGGAAAACCCGTTTGTGATTAAGAAATGTGGAGCACAAGGTAATAGCTGGAAGCACAATGAGCTCAGATCAGATCAGTGACAGTGGTACAAACTATCCAGCTAACATCTAATCCACACATAACTGCTGTTCACACAGTTAGCATTTGACTGAACTCAAATGGTGCTGTGAAATATTCACAGACCTCATATGAAAAGCAACCATGTCAATAACCAAATTTCAACCACATCCCCTTCAATGAACTTGCACGCTACAACCTGGACTGAAGCGACACTTTCAAGCAGGGACAAAAGGATGTACAATTATATACAAATGGTAAGAGGTGGTGGGGGTGTACTATTTCAATAAGACTCTAGCTTTAGTCTTGAGTAACACCCTCCTCTGTGAGCTGGACGCTTGCAAACAGCAAAGATGAGATCAACAGCTGTATAGAGTGATAATAAAGATGCATCAAAAGGATTTAAAGCAGCACCGACAACACTCAGCAGCTTCAAAGAATGAATTACACTGGCTACAAGACACAGATTTAGGATCAGACCTTCAGTCAAGAAAGCCCGGGAGCAAAGAAAACATGTCTGACAAACAATGGACACCAGAAATGATGGCAAACAAAATGTGCAGGTAGCTCCAACACTGTGGATCATTGGATTAACTTCGTGTTAACTTTAAGCTCTATGAAAATGATGGTTGAAATGCAGATTTTACGAGGCCAGGGTTTGCTGCATGTTCTTAGAAACCTAAAGTGAGAAAAAGCTTTACAGTCATTTCAGTCCCCATCAAAGGTAAGGCACAGGTTTGAGAGGAAGCACGCCTCCATCGCCATATATGGTCGCGTAGCATGCACAGAAAATGTCATCCATTTCACAAAAACACACACACACAAAAGCCCAGCATCAAAGCCCCCATGGATGTGCTTACCTAGGCTCAGGCAAAATGATTTTCTTGCTCGCCCGGGCCGCTGGAGTAGATTTGCTCTTCTCCATCGCCATCAAGTAACTGACATCGGCGAGCACCGCTTCAAGGTCCGCCATCTTTCGACCCTGGGACGACCAAATCGATTAAATAACCGGGCCGGGAAGGGTGGCTTCTGATTTAGGGGCTTAAAAACAACGTCCTCGGCCAGATGTGACCCACATCAAGGGCCAAGGCGCGCTGTGGGGGCCGGATGAATGGACGACGGCGCTGACCGTCTGCTGGGAAACGGCGGCGTTGTCTGCAGCTCCAAGTCTGTTCAAACTACCATCGTTGTCACGTAAAAGAGGAAACTTACGAGGGAAGACATAGGGTAGGGGTTAGTCGAAATATCTGCAGTAAGCAGGCCCGCTAGATCCACCGTCCTTGCGATTCCATGTAGCGCAAGGGGCGAGAGTAAGGACCTGTGATGTTTCTCACACAGGTAGGTGCGATGCACCACACACGGGCTCTGTCAGGCTCTACAGGTCTCCGGGGACTTGCCTGGTCCTCCTGTGTCCAAACGACTGGTCTGTCTCCAGTGCGGCATGTGCTTCAGGAAGAAGGGAATGAGGGAAGGAGGGGGCAAGGGGTGTTCCTTAAAATGTAAACACTACTGTCGAAAAAATGTTCTAATCTTAGCGGACTGCCTGCTCCTCTCTGCAACACAAAATCAGCCACGCCGTGAGAAGACAGGCTTAACGATCAGTGCAGAGGGGCTGGTGAGACACTGCTGAAGGGGTTAGATGTGGATCATCAAAGTGCCCGTTTGTAGTCTTATGCTCCTGCAGCAAAACGCTAATCTGTCAGGCGCGACCTGGCGTAAATAAAAGCGTGCAAGCCGAGGTTAGAGATAAGCCAGGATTCATGATTTGCATTCCAGAGTATCCACACAGCGCTGCTGTTTGTGCCCCTGCTGCTGCTTTCCTGTGCAGCGTTAAGGCTCAAACCTTCCTTATCGTCTCGTCAATCACGCACAAAAAAGTCACCGGAAAAGATGCGGTTAAACTGCTGACAGAGGTTTGTCGCCAAATTCTGTCCAGGTGTAAAGGAATTGAATCAAGCGATCACAAACCAAATCCAGCGGTACATAGCTAACTGGTTTCTAGCCGCTGCCACTAGAGATATTTGGGTTCGTTCGCTAGTTAGCTACCACGCTAGCTAGCAAAATGAAACCTGCTAGCCACGAGGCTAACTAACCACCAGGATACAGAGCGGCCAGTCAGACACTCTTATTTTAGGCTATTCCGCTTCAGCAGACATATAAAATCAATCCCGTTGCAAAGACAGTCACTTGCAGGCAGACAAACAGCAGCGATTTTCTCAGCAACGTTAAGCTAACGGCCGAGGCGAGGACACTGGAGACTCGTATTGGGGAAGTCTTGCAGCGTTTCCGCTAAACAGTCTTCGACAGTCCGGTGAAGTCAGAACGAGGATAGAGATGCAAAACAATAACCCATAGCTGCTTCCTCGGTTACCCCGAACGTTAGGGGGACCCTCCCTGCCTAAAGACCCAGCACAGAGTTACTGAGTGTGGGGGTGAGGGTGACGCTGATGATGGAGGAGGGGGAGGGAGCGCTGGCCAGTAGTCTGCTTGGTAAACGCTAACTTTTCTTCCTCTCTGTAAACGCTGGCTGCCCGACTGCGCGGCGAGGCAAACTGTCAAATTCTTCAGTCCGTGCAGTGTTAAGAAAAAAAAAAAAAAAAACAGAAACAATATTTATAGTGATGAGGTTAACAGTACGCTGGCGCGCGCCTCGGAGGTGTGAAACTGAACGTTCAGATCAGGTCTTCTTGCTCCGCGGCAGCCCCGCGCGCCTCCTGCCAACCAGGTTCTCGGCGTTCGCAGAGCCACTCGGCTGCTTAAACGCTCCAAGCCTCTGAACGAGTCTCCTTCCGCAGCCTCTGACTGAGTGCCAGTCGGTCAAGTCCGCTTGTTTC
This sequence comes from Neolamprologus brichardi, assembly GCF_056152115.1. Lineage (NCBI taxonomy): Eukaryota > Metazoa > Chordata > Actinopteri > Cichliformes > Cichlidae > Neolamprologus > Neolamprologus brichardi. The sequence continues at coordinate 60,131,670 of NC_142110.1, forward strand.
AATTAAGGTGTTCGTCGCCTCTAGTACGGCACATGTGTGGCTTAAAGCCCCCTTCTCTATATTTTTTTGGTGTTTTTTGCTAGCACAGTGGCTCTGTCTGCTTTGTAGTTCGACTTCCTCCCACTGCGGCGGGGAGAGGCTCGTAAAACACGGAGCGGCTCTCTCGGCTGTTGGAACGGAAGCGCGTTATTAGAGGTGCTTAGAGAGGAAGGTGTTGTTTCGCTCTGTTTATTTACGTATTACAAACAAACAAGGCGCAATCCGCGCCTATTCATGCACGTGCAGCTAACCTAATCAGGACGCCGTGTCCGCGGTGATTAACGATGCTCACTGAGAACAGCTTGGATTGGCCTGTAGAAAAGAGAGCTCTTTGATCGGGCCTGCTCTGTTTCCGCTGCACTACATTACCCCGCTGCCCCCCACGCCGCTGCTGTTCGCACTGAATTGGAATAGTCACGAACAGTAGCTTCCGACAGTTCATATTACAGCAGTGTATTTTGCGTCAACGTACCCGCCAAGGGATGCGTGCGTTGCTCAGGTGGAGATGCAGTGCCGTTGCATGGCCGCACATGGTAATACTCTTAGTTCAGTGGACGGGCCAAGAGGCTTCAGCTGGCCAGCTCTCTGAAACACTTTGGTAAGGTGGGCGTCAGGAGCAGGGCTGTTTTGGATGAAAACTGCATACAGGGGCCATCATAGGGTCTGAGTGACAAAAAAAAAAGACTCACTTAAAATGTAAAGGGAGGGTGGCAGCACAGTGAGCTTCATTAGACCTGTGACATTGTTCTTGTCATGGCATAAATCCCCCTCTGATTTATGTCATGGGCTGTGAGGTTAAAGATCAAAATTATTACCGCTGATATTTCTGTACTGGCTTCTATCTCTCTAATTCTCTTAAAGAGGTTAAATTACACCAGAACACCAAAACTGGACTAAAACTCAGTGGCAGCAGGTGTGATGGAGGAATGGATCCAAATTGCAAATTTTTGATGGAGGCTATCAGGAGAGAGGTCCAACAGTGAAAGTCTGCAATCATCTGAAAAACACGGTGAGGACTGTCATGGTTTGGTGCTGGAGGGCTTGTCAACTTTGTACCATCAGATTTGCATCCACCATATTATAGCATCTGCAAAATATCTGATCTTTCTTTTTTTTCAGCATAAGAGTGGCCCCAAACACCTTTCAAAGCAACGTCAACATTATTGAAGCAGTGTGGGCTCATCCTGGCTGAGAACAGAACAAGAGGCAGAAGAATCCAAAGTAAAGCTTTTTCCTTCAAGAAGGAAACGTTCTTGAAGGAAAAAGGAAGGAAACGTTATTTATTATCTATCAATTATCAATCAACTATCAATTATCTATCAATCTATATCTTAAAAGATATTTTTTCCCTTTTTTGGTAAGAATCAGAAAATGGCTTTATCACTTAAAAAACAGATATTTTAATCATTTTTAAATGGCTAAATTCAAATATAATTTAAACCAAGCTATGACTGTCATATTTATTTAATGTACAGACTAATATCTTTGTGATTTTTTTGATTCCTTTTTTTTATCATTTACTTGACAACCACCTTTCCTGTTGGAAGGCGCTCTTAATGCTAAACTATATATAACGTGTTTGGAATGTCACACTGCCATCGAGGCCTCTTTTTAGAGGGTCTTGCTTATTTCAGCAAATTTTGCATGAATTCCAGCAGCACTGTGGTCAAGGTCCCCAGTGGAAACATCTTTGGGAGTTTCCAAACAATGACAAGGTGTATGAAACTGAAGCCAAACAGAGGGAAAAAGTCCCAGCGTTTTATTTTATTTTCCTCTGTATATAATTCTAATAAATGCAACTGTATTTCTGAGTTTTGCACAATGTCATATGTATAGGCAGAAGGTTGTGTAATTTTCTTGTGTTGAAATGTGGTGAATAAATTAAATGGGCTGTGGTAACCACATAGAAATTTTGAGAGCAGCTGAAAGGACTGTGTTTCACCCCCATGTGCTGGGAGGTGTTGCCTTTTATTCTAAATGAAAATATGTTTTAATGAGCTGCCTGGTTAAAGTCCACAGGTTAATGTGATTCGCTGCTCTTGTGGTGAAGTGTGGTATTATACAATAGTGAAGCCTGGCTCTAGGACAACTGCAGGTGATATCTTTAAAGCACATTTTGAGCATAAAATCACAACAGTTTCTTCTTCATAGTTCCTTGATAGCTTTCGTGAATTTTAAGTTTAAAACTATATTTCAAACATTAGAATACTTACCATTAGTGATTACTGACTTATCAAAACTGATTATTGAATTATCAAAGATAATAAGACAGCAGCATTTGTCCCTCCATAGTGTAGTGGACACAAATCCCCCCTGGAGTTGTGCCAGGAAGGGGGGATTCTGCCAAATCAAACACACGGGGCTGCCCACTGTCACAAAGGAAAGCAGCTTCTTCTTTAATAAGACAGCAATGTTTGATTAGCACATATCTTAGAAAAAGATATGTGAAAGGACTTGCAAATATTTGTTACAGTTTGGTTCACATTTATTAATCTGGTTGACATCGAGCACTTACATAATAAGCTAAAGACTTGGTTCTAAATCACTTTTTTTTCCTCACATTCACCCTTATTAGCAGGTAACCTCTGTACACCGTCATGTGAATTATACAGAGGTGATCGCAATTCAGAGGAAAACACAAGTGTGTGATGTATAAGTGATTTAGTATGTCCATATGATAAGCACATACACTGGTGGAAGTCAGTAAGGTTTAAGAAAAACAGTTTATTTAGCACGGGCAAGCAGCAGGGGTCAAAGGTGAAGGGTCACATGCTCGAAAGGGTTTGGTGTAAGTTATTACTGCTGAATACGGCGGATGGACTGGATCTGAGGGGTCTGGCAGTGAGAGCCAAACTCCCTGAAGTGTTTGTACTCCCCACAGTGACGATCGCACTCCATGATATATTGGTATCCACGATAACCAGGATACTGGTAGCAGACAAATCTGTTGAGAATTGACAGACGTGGAAATGCAAATGTTATGAAAGCATATTGTGAAAATCTGAGTAGGGTTATTTTTTGAACTGCTGAGAGGATGAGGAGGGGGAAATAAGGAGGCAAATAAGCAGCTGGGGACACTCACGCTCCAGAATGGATCCTTAGAGAGCCAACTTCATTGTTGCACCAACCCATGGCCTGGAGGGAGGGGTAATCGTCGCTGAGCTCACCCTTACGGCCCAGGAAGTTCTCACGCTCATAGATAGTCATACGACACTCTCTGTGGTTCTGGAGGTGGGGGGGTAAAGAAAGAATACATTTGAGTAGTTTTTCAGATCAGGCAAGTCTACATTATTGATTTGTCCGTCACAGCAGCATTCACACACAATGGAGCTTTTTCAGTGGAAAAAAAAGCTGAAAGATAACTTACAGCACAGGCAATGGGTCTGAAGGAGGTCAGTCTCTCAATGTGATAGGCATTGCTACCTCCAAAAGCATCACACTGGGGGTACTCTCCCCGCTCCAGGACAAACTGCTGTCCCTGATAGGAGGCATGCTCATAACCCACCCAGCTGGAAGGAAGCATAGAAAAAAAGAGATCATTCCATCATCCCAAAAGTCCTTAAATCCACTTATACAGAGGTTAATAACATCCTGTCATGTTAATCGTATGTCACTTAATGATGGTTTTCAGCTGCATGTAAGACTGCTCTATCTGTGCGCACATATCTGTTTACTCACGCTCCACTCTCCACCCTGAGGGAGCGAACGGTTTCAAAGCCAAACTCCATCACATTGCAGCACTCAGAGGTGAACTCATGGCGGCGTCCCTGGAAGCATTCCTCATCGAAGACAATGATCTAATGGGAAAAAGGACATGCAGCTGATGGCTGTACACACCATCCACTTAAACTTGATGTGTGATGTCTGAAATCACTTCAGCAGCTCACCTCAAACATATAAAACTACGTTAGCTAAGCTAATCGCTCTGAACTGGGAGATAAACCACTTTTAACAAGCCCTAATGCACAGCTGTGTGATATTCCAATCCTAATGAAGTCTTTATAGCGTCCTAATGTGGTGTGACTTCATTGGGTACTCTCCCTGATGCTCAACTGTATGAGGCGCTTTACAACAAGCAGCTCGTGGTCACATCTGAGGGAAAATTCAAAGGTGCTGATGAATAAAGCTGCTCTTCCATCTGCAGACTCACCTTCCAGTGGCCGGAGAACTTGGTGCAATGGTGAGTCATCTTGTCTGGAAAGAAGAAAGAATTTTATCCACGAGTGCTAACAATGAATAGACATAGTGACAACAGGGAAGCCACACAGTCTGAGAGGTAAGCAGTCATTTTATTCTGATACAGAAACTAGCCAGAAGCTAACCAGTAAAGACAGATGTGTGAACCAGAAATCCAAAAAGTGAAGAACAGGAGATCGGTTCTATTGTCAGACCTATGAAAAAACAAGTCTGTGTCGCAGGTACATTATGTACTTTACACATAATGGGCAGGATACTGGAAGCAGCCTGAATTTGTAATTGCTAGATGGAAAGCACCAGCGTCTATTTATAGTTTGGATACCAAACAGAAGAGGGTCACAGAGGCCACAGGCTTCATTTGGCTACTCTAACTTTTTTCTCTCTCTTTCTAGTTTTTCTGCCCATTTCTAAGATTGTTCCATCATCACCACTGCTCATCGCAGCCACTGGGTGCAGTGATTTCAGCCTGGATGGTGTGTGTTTGGAGTGGGAGTAGATATGGATGTGTGAATATGGGGGATGCTATACCCTGGCTGTGGTACGCTGGCTGACCGTGCTGGATGGCTGTGGCGGCTGGGCGAGGGACAGGAACTCACCTTGCTTGATGCCCTTGGGTTGTCCTGCCGTGAGAGTGAGAGGAGCCACACGCCCCCACCCTTTTAAAGCCTCCCCTGGCAGGGGTCCATGCTGAAAGCCCCGGCTCAGCAGCAGGGAGGGGCTTTTCTTTGTCCCTACCTGACAAAAGCATCGTTAATCTATGGAGGGCCAGAAGTGCAGACACCACATTATCACTGGGGGCAGTGGACACAGAGACCAGGAATATAAGAAATGAAACATAGAGTGCAAGCGGAGAAAATACTGAGAGCCAACGGCATCAGAGAGGGAAGAGAAAAAAGCTGGAGCTGGAAGCTCTTTAACTCTTTATTTCAATTTATGTCTGCAAGTAAAGACCAGTCATTTTCTCAGTTAACTGGTGCTTCATTTTTGCCATTAAATGTGTGAAATTTGCAAATACAATAATGACCTGTCATACCATTAGAATTTGTTGATGATGTGAGACCAACACACACAGACAGAACGAGCTCTGTGTGCATGCCTGTTCATGTTGGTAATAGCAGTGAAGCGTTGATGGTGACTCAGAAGATGTTTTTTTTCCACAATATGTTTGAAAATAGTTGAACAGAAAGAAAGTTAAGAGAATCGCAAGATCCTTTGACGATTTTAGTATGGGACATAAAGACCTTAATTTGTTATATCTATTAAAAAAGGTTGGTACCAGAGTTAAAGCACTAATTGCGACGAATATGTTTTTTTTTTTTTTTTTGCAATTTAGTGTCAGAAAATAGGAAGAGTACTAGATGGCTCTGTCTGATATATAGCTTATTTAGCCTAAAGCTAAGTCTTAAGGCAAAAGACCTCAAGTTTTTAAAACGGTTATAACAAAGGATTTTTATTTGCAAGATCATTATTTGGAATCTGTTCTCAGTCGCTTTGATGTCACTTTCAGGTGAAAAACCCCCCAGAAAAAAAGCAACCTCATGCATGTGTCAAGGCAGATTTTCAGTGCAGATAGTATTCTTATGAAAGCCTCCAATGTGTGCAGTGAGAAATCTAACCAGTACAGAGGAAGTCCTTCATCCAATTATGGAAAACACTAATACTTACACCAGAATGCTTTCTAACATGAAACACGTCTCCAAATCTCAAATCTGATTATTTGAAATGTTCTAGCAAGAATATGTGGTTGATCACACAGATCATAGCAGCACTCTTTCTTTGTGTGTTTTATTTATTTTTTGTTATATTCATAATTACAGTAACAAAGCCTTGTTTTTACGAAATGTTCAACAGTTTAATGAAATTTTTTTTAAAAAAAAGCCCTCAATAGTAAAAACAGGTTTAACCTGCATGCTGTAGTGTAATACACTAGCTAGGACTTGTGTGTTAGTGAGTGTCTTGTGTGTGTGTGTGTGTGTGTGTGTGTGTGTGTGTGTGTGCGTGTGTGTGTGTGTGTGTTTAAGTGCTTACATAATCAACCACTTGTAAACAGGAGCGCAGAGGCACTCGTATGGACAGCACAAATTTGTCCTTATTTCCAGTGAGCCTAAAGGAATTTCAGCTTATCTGCAACTTTTAGACATAATTCACTGCCTCAGATCTTCATATACAAGCCCGGCTTAATCAAAGTTCATTTCTCTGAAATCAAAACAGAAATTGGAGTTCAGAGAGACCAAAAGTCTCAATGAACGTTCAATCATCCAGATCCAGCAAATCCCAAAAAGTTGATCCTGTTCATCTGGATGTATCAGTGGGGAAATGTTTCATTTCTCATCCAAGTGACTTTTCCCCCATCATTATAAACAGTACCTTTGTATAATAACTGAAACTAGCACCATGGACTAACAATGGGCTGTGAGGTCAGCTTCATGATCATTAAGGTTGGGGAAACCTGCAGTCAGCTGAGAATAAAGAAGTCACTTATAAGAGTGACAAAACATTCCTCCCACTGAAAACACTACGTCCAGATTAACAGAATCAACTTTTTGAACCGAGACCAAAATGTTTCCTGCCTGAAAAGAGTCAAATTTCAAAATTATCAAACAGGTTTCCTCATCAGATTTCTTTTCTACACAACACAAGAAAAAACTGATCTGATTCATCTTACATTAGAAGGACACTGTTCACTTACCAGGGGAATTGTGTAATCAGCCATGATAATGATGAACCCCTCTGAAAGACAGACTAAATATTTTCTTCTTGAGAAAGCCGGGGAGGACTCCTGAGACCCCTGGCAGTCATCAGAAAATTGACCAACAAGAATGAAAGAGCCAAGGGCTGGTCAAAATCAATAGGTTCCTTTCATTTGGCAGGACATTTTGTGGCAGTGTCAGAAGATAAAAATGACAGTGGTCAATGCATTTAAAAGTCCATGTGTGTTTTCTGCCTAAAAGTGTAAAGCAGTGAGAACCACTCATCCAATCTCCTTCAGACTTGGCAAGTATCATCATCAAAATCATTATCATCATAAAATAAAGTCACAGATATAAGCTCTTTCTCTCTTTTATTTCCTCCTAATGATGTCAGCAGCACTAGCATTAGCTATCATTAGTGAGGAACGCTCACACAATGGTTTGTTCTAACTATTAAAGGAACAAATCTCTTTGGTTACAATATTTAAATTAAAGTGTGCTATGCTACGTTGTCAGCTTCACTGGCAAAAGGTACAGGTGTAACACACAGGTACACATACCTGTTAGTAGTAAGAGACTAATAAAATACTAGAATTTCACTCAAGCTTCATGTGTGTGCCATAACACACAGCAAGCCTGAAGTAGTGAAAGTTTCTGCTTTTTGTACCAGACTGTAAACCGGCTTTTTAATGCTCCTTACTTCTGCATTTGAAACTTCTGCATTGGGGATCTATGAAGATGCACTTGCTTTTGGTGCAGTCTTTAACATTATTTTTCCCACTTGATGCTAAAATGTTTAAAGTCAGCCCTGCCAAGTAGGATCAGATATGTGAGGCTAGAAGAAAAGATGTAAAGTCTCCATAATGGGACTGAATCACAGCAATAGTGTATTTTCTTTACAGTAAGCACTGCACCACTCTTTTCTTCTGTATGAAAAAAGACCACAGTCAAGACAATGTCCATTTAGTGACATGTTCGTTTATTACCCCAAACACATTTATTTCAACTAAACTCCACATACTCCATCTTGCTGTCTGAGTACTCACTAATGTCAGTCTCCTGTTGTCTTTATCAGTTACTTTGCTAAAAATGCTGGTGACTTTTCTTTCTTACAAATGAAACCATGTCTGTGTAGCATTCTGAAATATCAGGAAAAAGTCTGACTAAGATTAAAAATCCCTTTCTCAGGAAAGACCTGACCAAGAGGGCAGCAGAAATAACAACAAATATAATCACAGCATGGAAGCCACCCAGATTACACTGCAGGATTAGTTCACATATCAAACGCAATTTAATCCTGCTTCCACCGTGGAAATGATCTCAGCTGAAGTGATATAATCCACACATAATCCATTCGCCATAATCCCATAATTATTACCACCAACAATGACCTTTATTCAACCTCTGAAGATGACCAGGAGGAATTCTCATGCACAGCTGTGTGGCAGTGCTTTTTTGTCCAGATTACCCACCAGCAGTGTTGGTCAAGTTACTTGAAAAAAGTAATCAGTAATTAATTACTGATTACTTCCCCAAAAAAGTAATCCCGTTACTTTACTGATTACTTGTTTTCAAAAGTAATTAATTACTTAGTTACTTAGTTACTTTTTAAAAACACGATTTACAACCTGAATAGGTGATAAAGCGATAGATCTTTCAGCCCAATTCTACTTTTTCTACATAATCCATCATACAAAATGTAATCAAATGGAAAAGTCTCTTTTTAAAACTTGTTTTGTTAGTTTTAATCTTTTAACTTTATGCATGAAGCAAAATTTTAATTATATGCACCATTCTCTGACTGGAAGAAATTAGCACATAATCATAATCATAATCAGCACATAATATATATATATATATTACGTCGTAGCTACTCGGTGCTTGCTTGGAAGTTTAGGGGTTTTTTTTCGCTGTAAAAAGAAGTTTTCTTCCCACGCACAGCGGACACTAATGTTTTTGTCACTTTTTACGGAATCAAACTCAAAGTAAGGTCAGTACTTCCACGCTTTAAACGCTGCACGCTCATACTCTCTCCCGCACTCGATATATGATCCATTGTTGATCTGCACACAGCTGTTGTCACGAACATCACACTCGCTTATGTCACTGTCATGAGACATTCTCGCAAGAAAATCACGGTTTTAGTAACGCAGTAACGCAGCGTTCCTACGGGAAAGTAACGGTAATCTAATTACCGTTTTTGCAATAGTAATCCCTTACTTTACTCGTTACTTCAAAAAAGTAATCGGATTACAGTAACGCGTTACAAGTAACGCGTTACTGCCCATCTCTGCCCACCAGTCAAGAACTACTCAATATTATCCTAGCAAAGTTAAAGGAAGTGAACATGCTGCATATGCCCCCTTTATCTTTTAAATGTACCGGCTGTAAAGACAGTACTGTAGTTCATGGATAAAATGTAAAGTGTAAGGTTGGGGTGAGGCTAGTAAAACCCAGGCTTCTACCCTACTTGGCTCATCCCATTGCACTGATTTACATTTCTACTGTTGAGTTAACAGGATACCATAGAATAACTGAAGAAATGCTGCCCATACTCTCTTTGACAAACACCTGCTTTACACAGGCACTGGATTCATAATAAAAGTGTAAAAGTACTGTCAAAGCCCAAATTTATCAGCAGGTTCTCCACAAAAACATCTTAACATGGACACTGCAGAGAGAAACTGTGACAGAGAAAGGAAGATGTCTGGACATTCAGAGTGTTACACATGAGAAGCTACAGAAACAGCGCGCACAGAACAAAAACTCAAGTTCTGGCACTTTCCTTACCTATATAAGAATACATTATATATTGTATATGATGATGATGATGATTGTTACTGTGATATACGATTATTGTGTCCTGTGAACAACAACAAGAAAACACTGTCCTGTGTTGAGTAGCACAAATTGTCTTTGGTTTCTGGTACAAGAATTAAAGATTTAATATCTGGCTAAACAAACATGATGCTGATTTTGGAAAATGTCAGATGCCAAACCTGATGTTGATTGGAAAGATGCTTTTGCGATTTGAATGTGTTTATCATCTGTTAAGTAGTTGTTGGCTAACACTAGCCAGAACTAGAAGTAGATATCAGTAGTAAGTGTTAGTGCAGTGCCAAAGCATTTAGTGGAACAGCTCTGGTGAACCTGAATGTCAGTGGGAGAAAGAGAATCTCCAGTAACTCAATTATCTTAAAGTTTAATAATGTTTAAACAGCAAAATGTCCAAAAAACCAAAACACTTCATTTGAAATGCTGTTTGATTCTTTGTATGGAGAACACATAGAAGATCAATATGAACGAATAGATCACTGCCTTTTTTTTGTTTTCTGTCTGTTTCTGTTGTGGTGATTCTCCAAAATCAAGAAATGGCGGTGATTTAAAGTAGAAAGTCTGAGTTAAAGAATATGTTGTATTTGTGTTTGTGTGTGTTCCTTTTCTGTGTAGGTGACAGAGAGTGTGGATTACCTCTTTGTGTCCTGTGGACCTTTGCATTCCTCAACTCTACATGCGACTACAGCTCACAGGCCTACCAGCCCAACACACAGCAAAGAATGCTGTGTCAGTGGTTTCCTTTGACAGCAAAATGCTTACAGGCAGGCCCGAGGGGCCAGCAGTGTTTCCAGGCTATGCGATGACCTGCTGGCTTTGGTCCAGGGCAACAGTGATGACGAGAGGCTTTCTATTGTGCTGTGAGCCTCTACGTTTGGCCTTTGCCAGAGTATAAAAGCTTGGGTTGAGCGTTGAAGGGACCAGCACGAGCTAGCCTCCCTCATACGGCACTGCAAGCTATACTGACGCAGGTAAGCACACACAGACGCAGACATACAGGCCAGAGCATCCATCATGGTACAGTAGGACACCCATACATCCAGAGCCAGGGCCCACTCCCTGCCCACCGCTCCCAGCTTAAACTCCACCGTTCCGGGGAAAGGCCAAAACAACACCCAAATGAACCTCCAACATAAACTTCAGACTTGTGCTACTAGTCCAAAACCCTCCAAACACTTCTGCCTACCAACCCTCTGTCTATGTTGACACCTTGCCTGGGCCACATTTAACCTCACTTCTCCTTCCCTTTCACTTTCTCCTCTGAAACCCTGTCACTTCGATTTACACCTCTATTTCTGTTCATCCCCTTGTCTTCCTCCATCTCTCACCCAGACTCTCCTGAAGCCCCTCACCATGTCTCAGACTGCCAAGTCCGCCTCCAGCCAGGGCACTGATGCCAAGGACAAGGGAGCCCCAGCTCCAGCTGCCTCCAGCAAGGCCACCAAGACCGGCGAGCCTGGCATGGGATCCTTCAGAGTGAGTCATTGCAGAGACAGAATGTGTGCATTTTATTTTTTCCTAAAGGGCAAAGAAAGTAGACTACATGTTGTCCCATGTGTTTCATCTAGCAGGGAAGTTATATGTTTATTTACTTAAGGTTTCAATTAGACATTAGAATTTCAGATACTATGGAGGTGAATGATAAAGAACAGCAAGAAACTTGGTTAAAAGACCAAAAATAACCAATTTGAATTTAGATACTGATGCTTTGAGCAGTACAAAATTTGTTTTTATCCAAAATGTATTGAGGCTATTCTTTCTGATGTGAGTACCTATGTACTTTAGACTCTTTCTGTGAAAGCCACCGCCTCACAGGGCTTAAGAAATGTCTCTGAGATGGAGCAAAAATTAAATGACCTCATATACTATAGTCTAGTGAAAAATAATGTATATTTGTAAGCTCATAATCTTTAATACTGGCATCATTTTACACGTAGCCACGTTAAAAGTGACATGTTTCTAAAGTATAAGGTCGTTTTGGAAATCTAAGTAATTAGTAAGTTCAGTCAGTGCTGAGGACTTTAAAGGGGAAATTACTGTTTAAGAAGTTGCCTTTTTTCATGCTCCATCCAAAAATGATTCCAAATCCAAAATTTGTTTTAAACCTTCCACATGAACTAAAGCTATAAACATAGTGTAAAGAAACAGCTATGACTCTATGTGTCCTCTTTGCAGATCATGCTGTTCGACCAGGAGAACTTCCAGGGCAGGATGATGGAGGTCCAGAATGAGTGTATGAACGTGTGTGACCGTGGCATGGATAGAGTGCGTAGTATCATTGTGGAGTGTGGCCCGTAAGTGAATACACACACACTTGATTTAAGCAGCTGCCTGCATATCTTCTCTATTCGTGTATATGTCACTTTTATCTTTCTTCCAATTCTTTTCCTGTGCCTCCCCACTTAACCCTTTTGCCCCCCTCCCAATCCTGTCCATGGTGTCCCCCCGTTCTCCAGCTTTGTTGCCTTTGAGCAGACTAACTTCCGTGGGGAGATGTTCATCCTGGAGAAGGGAGAGTATCCTCGCTGGGATACCTGGAGCAACTCCTACCGCAGCGACTGCCTCATGTCCCTCAGGCCCATCCGAATGGTAAAATGAGCTGTTTTCTTTGTTTGTTTTTCATAAAATGGGAGAATATAGTGATTCAAAATTCTCAGACCCTGCATTTTGACTGACTAACAGTCTAGAGCTAAACTTACAGAAAAGAAAAGCAGCAAATCAGCAAATATGACAAACTGGAACCAGGAAAAAGTTTGACGTGTGTGCTTGAAAAAGCACTGAAAAGGTTAAGTGACTATCAACACAGTTCCTAAAGAAAAAAAATCAACAATATTTTTCACATGCTGATACTATAGTATATCACATCATCAGCATGACATTAGTAGGCTTTGGCCCCTAATTTAGCACAAAATCCATTCATGGATTCCACTAACTGCTCATGGAAGCGGTTCAACATTGCCACCCACAGACAATTTCTTACAAAATGCAATGAATGAAAAAGCAGAGAATGCACATGTAGTGTATGTTGTATAGAGACTACATTTTATTCTTCCTTTCCTACCTGCAGGACAGCATGGAGCACAAGATCTGCCTGTATGAGCTCTCTGACTTCAAGGGCAACAAGATGGAGATCCAGGAGGACGATGTACCCACACTCTGGGCGCATGGCTTCTGTGACAGAGTGGGCAGCGTGAGGGTGCCAGGAGGAGCGTGAGTAGACACGTTTAGTACTTGTGCTCTCTCCCAAAACAAAACACAAATTAGCAGAGTATCACGAATATCATCAACATGCAGGCCTGTGTTAAGGCCTGTGAACACACTGTGGAAGTCAGTTTTGTAGTACATCATATTACTATAGTAAAAAGTACATTTTCCATATATAAAATGGACTGCCAACATGGTTTCAGACACACCTAAGAGGATTCCACAGACTTGTTGGATTATACTACAAATAACAAGTGGGATGAGATGTCATTGAAAGGCTTGTCCTTTTGTCTACAAATCTTTTTTTAGCCAGAAAATTTGCTTCATTTCATTATGTCCTCTAAGTCGCCAATACAAATCTGTTCATTTGCATTGCTGACCGAAAGCCTCCAGAACAGCTTCAGTGCCTTTATCATACACCTTGAAAGCCTGTACTCTCTGGATTAGATAAATGCCATCCTGACCAGAACATTCACAAATCTAATTCTTCATTATTGGAGTTGGTAATGTTCCCATAAATCCACTTCAGGGGAACTCAGAATCTTCTAGTTACCACTGCAACCCCTTGAAGGACTTCCAGAACATTCTGTCAGACAACTAAAACGTTGTAAAAGAACCCCAGGTTCTCCTAAAAAGAAACTCAGAATCCTTTAAGAGATCCCTGGAAGGAGAACCAGGAACCTCACTGACGACTAACTGAACCTCCTTAACCGAACTCTTCAGGCTCCTAAATGTCCACTTAACCCTTAACTTAAGCATTTCTAGAACTCCCTTATGGACTCATCAGAAAACCTCATTAAGACTTGGTATCTCCAATGTCCTCCAGACCTCCTAATTTACTTCTGGTGTCTCCTAGGTGATCAGTAGAATCTTTTCACCACAAGAACTTCAACAGTAAACATTAAACTTCTTAGGACTTAGCATTATAACTGTCTTATTCTCTATTATATTATATCTTATATTCTCTATCATAACCCTATAATGTCATATACCATTTTTTTATTTTATTTGTATGAATATCATCCAGTAGTACACTACATGGACATCCTATAATAAACACACAACCATGACCTTTACCTTATCATGTCTCTCTCAGGTGGGTGGGTTACCAGTACCCTGGATACAGAGGCTACCAGTACCTGTTTGAGTGCGGTGACTACAGACACTACAATGACTTCTGCGCCTTCCAGCCCCAGATCCAGTCCATGCGCCGCATCAGGGACATGCAGTTCCACCAGAGAGGATGCTTCACCTTCACCTCCGCCAGCAAGTGAATGACATCTGCTGGCTGCCCGGTGCTGTTGCAGCCATGCAGCCCTCTCAGCTTTTTATCTCTCCAAACAAGCCCTTTCTCCAGTCTCCAGTGCTTTCCTTTATCTCCACATCATCGCTCCATCCCAGAGGAAAGACAGAATGAGAGCAAACACACTGGACAACATTAAGTGACTTTTTATGGTGCTAAAAATAAACATGTTGTGAAAAACCTAACCCTTCCTGCCTAGACTATCTTTATTCATTTTTCAGAAAAATGTTCGGATGATGTTGTAACAGAAATATATGAAGCGTAGGCAATTTTGATGTGCTAGATTTAACACTGCAATTGAGGGTCCTGTTTAGAGATCCGATATTACATATTGGTATCTGATACTGACCTAAATTACTGGATCGGATATCGGAGAGAAATAAAAAATGTATCCATTAAATATCACAAAAGCAGCTCACAAAACTTGCGACATGGCATAACTCGGCTCATAAGCATAGCATGTTGGAGCAGTGTGCTCAAGTGATAGAGCGGCTGTGGCGTGCAAGACCTGTCAGCGGTCTGGTTGAGCATTTGGAGCCTCGCTACCAAACCGGCATTTTTTCTCCGAGGAAGTTATCCCAGAGAGAAGTAAAGCAAGTGTGTAAGTTCATCTTTGAATGTTTGTAAAGCATTCCAGCTTTAAGCTGAACAACCGATATATGGAGGGACTACCTCTTCTCTCCCCCTCCCTCTCCTGCTGCTACTTAAATCATGAAACTGATTAATGATCAGCTGATCGGCTTTTCTGTCACGAGTCTGTCTCTCTTGTTTGTTTATCGCCCACTTCGCGCCAGAAAGAGGAAACCAGCTGCTGAACAAGAGCTTGATAATCTGTTGTTAGAATTTATTTAATATTACTTTCTACACCAGGATCCTTTTCTATATAGCTGACGGCTGGTAACTGTGCAGGGGCGGATCTAGCAAAGTTTAGCCAGGGGGGCCGATAGGGCATGAACAGGGAAAAGGGGGGCACAAAGACATACTTTTCTTTCTTATTCTCATTTAAAATATCTAGCTTTTAATAAATAATTATCTGAATCTTACACCCAAAGTTTTAATCTGATGTAAAATGTATAGAAGTCCATTACTGTATATAGTAACTGTTAAGTCTAATATACCCTAGTAAGCAATAGTACTTTTTCCTTTGTGAAGATACCATCTGTGCAGTCTGCAATTCTGTTGAAGAAAGATGTTGAATCTATTTAATTATTCTTGAAAAATAATTTATTTCTGTGCATTTTCCTTCACCCTGCATCAAATTAAAGTTGATTACGTCAATTAAGCATCATGAGGTGGAGGGTGGTTCCCTATTTTATTATTTGCTGGGAGTTTGCAACCCTATTAGTTAGGTTGCTTACTCTTTAAAATACCAGAATAGGGAGGATGGAGTAGGTTTAGGTTTATTAGATTTATTAGTATTGCTGAACTATGAAATATTTTGGGTGCAGTGTATTTTTTGCATACTGGTATAACAGAATAGCTTTAGTGTTTGTTTGTTTTTAAACTTGAGTATGAACTTATACAAAATGCAGCAAGATATTAAAAAACAGTTTTATTGATTAAAAAACACTATATCAGATTAATATCGGTATCGGCCGATATCCAAATTTATGATATCGGTATCGGTATCGGACATAAAAAAAGTGGTATCGTGCCATCTCTAGTCCTGTTATATAGTTGCACTATTTTTACATTTCTTTTATTTGCATGGCTTTTTAAATTTTTTAAAAAGACTTGACAGTATTCAGTTTATTCTCGAATCTTAAAATACAAGAATAGATATAAATGCAGTATAGAAGAAGAAGTGGTAATTGAATTTTACACAAATTAATACCAGGAATACGGATAATTAAAAATAAAGTAACTAGAAGATATTCTTCATAGTAAATAAACCAATGGGTTTACAAAATAGCTTGCACTGACTTTCAGAGTCAGAATCACCTTTACTGTCATTGCACAGTGTGATAAAAACTACAGCACAACGACATTGGCTTGTGCATCCTCTAGATCAGCACCCACATTCACACTGATCTATTTACACAAAAGTTTAAATACTTAATTTTTAACTAAATTTAATCCAAGTTATAAAATAATACTTAGAACACTGCAGTTGTTCTGGGCAAGGGAAGACTCCACGAGAGGTGGAGTCAGTTCAGTTTTGTAATGGTAGCTACTGGGCAAATAAAACTGTTTTGCAACCTGGTGCACGGTAAAATCGAATTAGTTCCCAGAATGTGTTTTGTCCTGAACAATATTGTTTGCAGAGGCAGCGGGTCATGAAAAGAACATCCAGTGAGGGCAGAGGGAGTCCAATTATGTCTTTCAGCAGTTCTTATTACTCGTTTGAGGGATTTCTTGTGGTTCTCTGTGCAGTCAGTACCATGTTGTTATAGAGGTTTTGCACATGATGTCATGTGCATGTCGCTTAAGAGCTGTCCACCATACTGGACATAACGATCACATCCAATCGCTCATAGGTACTTTACATAGAAATTATCATTGCTTTTTCCCCGCTTACAATGGCTGTATTCTGCTTTGTAGTTGGGTGCACACAGCAGAATACAGTTTCAATTTAAAAATGGTTACAAAAGCCTTAAAATTAAGACTTTTGATAGTGATGGCCCATGTGTTTGTTGAAAGTATCACTTCAATGTAAAATCGGACGGCTGCTGTTAGCCTTCAGCAAGTTGTATGATTTAACCAGTCTAGTATATCTGTAATCTGAAATCTCCATATTTTAATGCAACTTCTGGAGGCTTACTGCAGATTTTTTGCTGCGTAAAACAAACTGCGGTTTGCATTAATTCAGTGATTACAAGGCCCAGTTCAAAAGACTCTGGTAAATACAAAGGAAAAGGGGAATCCTTGCACCTGGAAATGCCTAGAAGCAGCAGGTATGCCCCAGTTGAAACTGGGGTAAAGTGGTCACATGTTTTGAATCACACTTCGGAGCAGTGTTTCAAAGCATCTGTGCTTCTGAAGCTCGATACAGTATCGAAACGTCTGTTTCAACTTTCCCATCCCTACAAATGAGTTAAATCTGCAACATATAAAATATAAAGCACCATGTGACTGAGTAGTCATGGCCCAAATGAAGCTTTCTGAAGCATGTATTGAAAAAGGGTTCATTACTTGAAGCTCGTCAACATAGTCCTATATTTGGTGTCTTCTTGTAGCCAAAAGCAAAAGCTGTGTGAAGAGCAGCTTGAAATGAACTGCTTCATTATGACTGCCCATTATACAGAGCTCAGTTGACAGCATCTGTGTGATGTCAGGCTACCAAGGTGGTGCTTTGAACATCTTTTTGTGTTTTTTTGTGTTTCTACAATGGTGTGGTCTCCCATTGTTTGACTCCTTGACAGCACAGTCTTATAATACATTGGGAGTATGCTTGTGCTGTGAGCAAAGTAGTCTGACTCCAGGTGGCAGGTAAACATACTCAGCAAACATTTTGATAGTGATGGCCAAATAAAGGTTTCTGAAGCATTGACACTTGTATTAAAAAACAGGTAAGAAACACCCCTCCACTTGGTTTACCCTAGTGATATCAGACATGACATCATCGGTACTTGAAAAGTCAGGAAATTCTAGGCGGGCACTTTTCTACAACTGACCGGGGCCGGGTCGCGGGGGCAGCAGCCTAAGCAGAGAAGCCCAGACCTCCCTCTCCCCAGCCACCTCCTCCAGCTTATCTGGGGGAACACCAAGGTGTTCTCAGGCCAGCCGAGAGATATAATCTCTCCAGCATGTCCTGGGTCTGCTCCGGGGCCTCCTCCCGGTGGGACATGTCCGGAACACCTCACCCAGGAGGCGCCCAGGAGGCATCCTTGTCAAATGCCCGAACCACCTCAGCTGGCTCCTTTCGATGTGGAAGAGCAGCAGCTCTACTCTGAGCCCCTCCCGGATGGCCGAACTTCTCACCCTATCTCTAAGGGAGAGGCCAGCCACCCTTCAGAGGAAGCTCATTTCCGCCGCTTGTATCCGCGATCTCGTCCTTTCGGTCACTACCCACAGCTCGTGGCCATAGGTGAGGGTAGGGACGTAGATCGACCGGTAAATTGAGAGCTTCGCTTTTACACTCAGCTCCCTCTTCACCACGACGGACCGGTGCACCAATCCGTCTGTTGATCTCCGGCTCCCTTCTCCCATCACTCGCGAACAAGACCCCGAGATACTTGAACTCCTCCACTTGGGGCAGGAACTCATCCCCGACCCGGAGTGGACACTCCACCCTTTTCCGGCTGAGAACCATGGCCTCAGATTAAAGAACTATTTGACTGAATTTTTGATTTAATCTGCTGTATATTTGATTTTGACAGCAACGTAATGCTTAAACAAACAAAGTCAGGATAGTAACCATAGCAATGTTACTTTGGCAATAGTGCTTAATGTGTAAAACGTTCACATTTCTGAGACATGTGGAGAGTGTACCAGCTGCTCATCCACTTTGTCTTTGTCTGGTTTCTTTGTTGCAAATGTGAAACACTTGGGTTTACGTCATTTAATACATTAACGTGCTACAGAGGTGTGCATTAAACAAAGTATTGCATTTTTTATAACCTAATTATTTGAATTACTCGATGAATTATTGCTGCCCTACCTGCCATGGTTGTGTCATCTGCAGTGTTGGGCAAGTTACTTTGAAAAAGTAATTAATTATAGTTACTAATTACTTCTTCAAAAAAGTAACTGAGTTAGTAACTGAGTTACAAGATTCTAAAAGTAATTAATTACTTGAAAAGTAACTATTGCGTTACTTTAAAAAAAAAAAAGTTTAACCCTCTGGGGTCCAGGGTCTAATTGGCCATTTTTGACTACTTTTGATGTTTCCTCTGCATTTCACCTTTAAAATCTATTTACTTTGCCTTGTTTGGTATCATTCTTTTCAGCACAACCTCACATGTCTGAATTTATAGTTATATTTTCATTTTGACATACTGTATTAACACAATTGATCTAAAATCAGACAAAAAACATAAAATCTGAGTAGAAAAAGTTCTATTTTTTACTGTAACAACCACAAACATGTTTAATGAATCATATTTCATAACTTTAAATGCAAATATAAATTGTCAATTTTAAAGTCATATGCACAAGTTTTGCAAACAACAAAGTTATTTGCAACCATTTACCTTTGACCCTTTTTTAAATAACCATTTCAAACTATTTACAGAACAATCAGCTGTTCTGCATTCAATAAGATGTTACACAAATTATTTGTGCCACTCCAAATATTTCTGTCCACTATAAAGGAGAACATCACAGCCTGATACCTGCAGGTCTGACAGCAGCAGGTGTATCACTCCTGTTTTTCACCTGGAGACAGCAGTCGCCTCATTGTTCTGACACACAACACAAAACTATCCACAACACTACACACTAACTACACAAGACAACACATTAACTACACACTCCAAACACGCTAAACATCATAAATCTCTCAAAACTCGATCTCTCTCTTTTTCTGCTGTCTTTCTTTCTCTCTCTCTCCCTTTCTTTCTCTCTCTGTTGCCGTCACTCCTAAAACTTTCCCCTCTTCCATGGTCGACATGGTGCATTTTTCCACCAAGTGGGCAGTTTTTTGTTTTGTTGTTTAGACCTCCATGGTCATCCAGGGCTTCCTGTTAGGGAAGGTCCCGATATGCAAACCAGGGAAAGATGAAACAAAACCAGATAATTATAGACCAATAGCACTGACTTATAAAATATGCAAAATAATAGAGAGAATGATTAATGATATATTGGTGTAGAAATACCAGACATTTTAATTGAGATTAAATATGATGGGACTGACAATTAAATTCGTATGGATACCAGCACATTATGGTGTTATTGGTAATGAGGTGACAGATAAAATTGCAAAGAAGGCTGCTAAAGGAGATCCAGTTGATTTAAATATCAGTATTAGCAAAGCTGAAATGCAGAGCATGTAAAACAGAAAATGAGGGAAAGATGGCAAAAGCAGTGAGAGGAGGAGGGAGACAGGGAACATGAGAAGCACAGGGAGAACCAGGAGAGAAGAGACAATTATATCTCGATTCAGATTTGGACACGCTGGGTTAAACAGCTCACTATTCATTATAGGGAAACATCAAACAGGGAAATGTAGTCACTGTGGAATTACTGAAACCACTGAACATGGTCTGTTGCACTGTCAAAATTATCAGGAAGGAAGAAGCCAACTAATTCCAAATCCTGGGGGAAAACAAGCTAGATATAAAGGATTTATTGCAAAGGAACTCCAGTTGTGAAAGTTTTATTGCTTTATTTCAGTTTCTAAAACAGACTAATTTATATGGAAGGCAATTTTTAAATTTTGTTTATTTTCATTTTTATTTATTTTTTGATTATTTGGTATGAGCGAATTCTTGTCCACACTCCAAGGCACTTGGCGGCGGTAATGCACCACATCGTTGTTTGCCAATCGCCTAAAAAAAAAAAAAAGACGACGAAGAAGAAGAAGAAGAAGGAAGAAGGAGAAGAAGAAGAAGTAAAAGGGGTTTATTGCTTCCCCCGCAATAGTAATAATAGTATCCG
The DNA here is from genome assembly GCF_056152115.1 of Neolamprologus brichardi. NCBI lineage: Eukaryota > Metazoa > Chordata > Actinopteri > Cichliformes > Cichlidae > Neolamprologus > Neolamprologus brichardi. The sequence continues at coordinate 60,152,475 of NC_142110.1, forward strand.
ACAGTACGTGAATGCAGCAGTGGGCTTCATAACAGTGCTGTTGAACTCGAGGACTGTGCTTCGAGCAGAGAGGAAGGTAACATGGCTGCACTTTTCAAAGCAAGAAGAGGTGGGTACATTATGAAAGAAAAGACCGAACAATGAAGGACTTTCAGAAGAAAATTTACCTGTCACTACAAGACGATATTTCTGTAATGTTAGCTGTGCACGAACGGCAATATCAAACCAAGTTAGCTTAGCCCAACACATAACCACTGGTCACACGTTTCTGTTATGCCAAACATATGTTTCCATCATTGAACACTATATATGGCAGTAAAAATCCACACGTTTGCCAGCTTTGAATAACTGATATAAAAGGCGACGTATCTTAGTGGTAAGCATGTTTGTTACTGTTAGCTCCTCGGCTAAAAGGGTTACAAGTTAAAGTCGTCTAGCAGTGATCAATAACTCTAACAGCACCGACTCCATTTTCGAGAGGAACTTCTGTGTTACCAGAGTCTGAGTGAGAGAGATTTCTTTCTGTCAGGATTTTTAGAAGTGTCCAACATGCGATGGTGAGCTCGACCTTTTACCTAAATAACGTGACGTTTACTGGTGAGCCGGTGTCCTGTCTTCTTCTTCCGGCTGCTCGCTGTAGGGGTCGCCACAGTGGATCGTCTGCCTACATCTCACCCTGTTCCAGAATCCTCCTCTGTCAGACCAACCCTCTGCATGTCCTCCTTTACTACATCCCTCCCTGAGAAATTCCTCTTTTCCTCCTGCCTCGCGGCTCCATCTTCAACGTCCTCTGTCCAATGTATTCATGATATGCATGTCGAAAACCATCTCAGCCTTACCTCTTTAACTTTATCTCCACATTGCTCAACCTGTACGGTCCCTCTGATGTCCTCTTTTCTAAGCTTGTCCATCCTGCTCACTCCCAATGAAGATTTGTACATCTTTAGATGAGTCTCCTATCTTTGTGTCAGTGCCACTGACTCCAAACCATCCTTCTGTCACAAATCCCTGACACTGGTCTCCACCCTGTTCACAGCACTGCATTAAAACAGAGTATGATTCTGTGATGGAAATCAATGCATGGCCCAAGAAGACTTCCAGAAATTGCTGTCTGTGAACACGGCTCACTGTGCTGTCCAAATGCAGAGAAGAAGCCTTTTATCAAAAGTGCTTGTGGAACTGGCAGCTGCTGCACAGGTCTTAAACACGGAAGATGATGCTGAACCACATCCTGCATCTATTCCAATAGCATGTCCTCAGGAGTTCAGCCTTTCACCAACTATAAACATTTGGATGTGAACATGAAACCAGAAATGGGACAAAGTAGACCCAGGACTACTGAGCAGCTAGAATCCTCTATCAGACAAGAAGTGGACAAAGGTCCAGCATCTGCTCTCCTGAGTTCACAGGAAAAAAGAGGGGATGTGAAACAGTGGAACTATAATCCCATCCTAGCTTTTTTTTTGACAAAATTTCCACCAAATTCTGATGCATTAAATACAATTGAATTGAACAGATGGAATTTGATGTGGCGGTAAGATACCTTCTTCATAATATGGGCTGTTAAGGCTGCAATGTTTCCAGAGCTGTGTTATTGTGAGTCTGCTACAACAAGCACTGTTAGTGCATCATGGCACTGATGAAATGTCAGTGTAGTTAATGAGCTTTGCACTTTCAGCTGTCCTTTGTCCTGACAGTTCACGTAATAGCATAGCAAGAAAATGGAACTTTATGAATCATTACACTTGTAATAATAACATGTCACATCTGGCTCGCCCGGGGTATGTTTGAAGCTGCAGCTGGGGCTCATTATTAAGTCTTACCATCAAACCAATTAATTAAAGGGTCACATGACCTTTGGGAAACGTGCTTATGTAACTGCTGCTGGCCCTGAATGTCCTTCAAAGTTAGCAGGGTTCGTCCTCTGGGAATCATGATGGTTTCTACACTCACTATGAAGTAATTTATTAACTGACTGCTGAATGTCTTAACAGCTTTTGAGGGTTTTCAGTCTGAATCCAAGTGGCTAGTCGGATGATGCTGTCACCTATAACACACACCACAAGCATGACTAAATATTGATAAAGTTGATTTATTGAGTATTCAAAACCTCTTTCTTCTTCTCTTCCTCAGCTCTCAGCTCGTTTTTCACTGGTTGTCGAAGCCTGTCTCAGCTCGCAGAGTTACCAGAAACTCATCAGATACTCAGACAGACCTGCAGAGACTACGCTGACAGAGAGCTGTCCCCCATCGCTGCTAGACTAGACAAAGAGCATGTTTACCCTGCTAAACAGGTACCCACACAAAGCTGCACAGTGACTATTATCAGACAAAATGTGTCGTTCATCATAAGTTTGTGTCTAAAGATACCAACACTTCAATTTTTTCTCGAATCCTGAAAGAGTTCATCTTTAATATCCATCTGTCCTGGTTCTTAGACTGTGAGTAGGCTGCACTGGGACCAGGAAGTTCATGAAATACACAACTTTTAAAAATAATTATAAAACTGAGAAGTGGAAGAACTTTGGAATAATGAAGAATAATAATAGTGCGAGATAGTAATAGAGATTCAGTGCATTGGTCAGTAAATGCATAGCTGTAAATATTCTTTTGGCCGTCCAGATTCAAGAACTGGGGGCAATGGGTGTGATGGCCATGGAAGTACCAGAGGAGCTGGGTGGAGCTGGGATGGACTACCTGGCGTACAGTCTGGCTATGGAAGAAATCAGTAGAGGCTGTGCCAGCACCGGAGTCGTGGTCTCTGTTAACAATGTGAGTACAATCTGTCAGCAAAGAGAGCCGAGCGTGAACATGGCTGTGTTTGTCTTCTGATTGCTGCCTATTCTGTGTTATTTGGCCTATAGTCTCTGTACATTGGACCGATACTAAAGTTTGGTACAGAAGAGCAGAAAAAGCAGTGGATCCAGCCGTTCACCACAGGAGAGAAGGTGGGCTGCTTTGCCCTCAGTGAGCCAGGTAAATGCGACCTGTCTGACACAAAAGTCTGCTTTAATTTTGAGTCGTGTAGTAGAAGAAAAACAGCCCAGTCAAAGTCCAGATCTAAATCCAATCGAGAATCTGTGGCAAGATCTGAAAACTGCTGTTCACAAACGCTGTCCATCTAATCTGACTGAGCTGGAGCTGTTTTGCAAAGAAGAATGGGCAAAGATTTCAGTCTCTAGATGTGCAAAGCTGGTAGAGACATACCCTAAAAGACTGGCAGCTGTAATTGCAGCAAAAGGTGGTTCTACAGAGTATTGACTCAGGGGGCTGAATAATTACGCACACCCAACTTTTCAGTTATTTATTTGTAAAAAATGTTTGGAATCTTGTATGATTTTCGTTGCACTTCTCACGTGTACACCACTTTGTATTGGTCTTTCACGTGGAATTCAATAAAATTGATTCATGTTTGTGTAATGTGACAAAATGTGGGAAAGTTCAAGGGGGCCGAATACTTTTGCAAGCCACTGTATGTATATATTGTATACACTCAATTCATTCAGTTCAATTTTATTTGTATAACATCAATTCACAACAACAGCCGCTAATATATGTGGATGTGATATATGTTTAAGGGTTGTCTGGACACATTTTAGCACATATTTTTCTTTCTTTCATCAAACTAAAGTAATTGAATTAAAATTCCAGGCAATGGCAGTGATGCAGGTGCAGCCTCCACCATAGCACATCAGGAGGGAGATGAGTGGGTGGTGAACGGAACCAAAGCTTGGATCACCAACAGCTGGGATGCCTCTGCTGCCATTGTCTTTGCCACCACAGACAAGACACTGAAACACAAGGCATGACGCAGCACATTTCCACATTCTCACTGCAGAGATGATGTACACCTGTAATGATGGGGAATGCTGTTTCTATTCTGTAGGGAATCAGTGCTTTCCTTGTCCCCATGCCACACCCAGGGCTTTCTCTGGGGAAAAAGGAAGACAAATTGGGCATCAGGGCCTCATCCACTGCTAATATTATCCTGGAGGACTGCAGGATACCACTGGGATACATGCTGGGCCCACGTGGATCAGGATTCAAAATCGCCATGGTTAGCTCTGGATATTTTCTTTGTAGAGATGTAATGAAACAGACAATGATGCTTTTTTTTATGTGAAAGGCTGGTGGAGGCAGACTTTGCATTTTTAGAATTTCATTCAGTCTTTTTATTCAATCTTATTTGTGACTCACTCCATTTTGGGTCTTCCTCTTTTTCTCCTGCCTAGTAGCACATAACACGCGCATATAACAACTGGGAGACTTGTTTGTGTATATACTGTCATTACAGTGAGAACAAAGTTTATTTGGACTTGACATACCATATGTATGTTGTGTAGCTAAGTTACTGCTAGCTTGTATTTCCACTAACATGTATTTGCTGGGAATCATGTTTGCAAACAAGATGGGTTCATTGTCCTGTAACAACAGGAAATGAAGGACAGGCTTTATTAGAAAATACCTGACATTTCCTGGCTACTGCTAGTTAATGTTAGCTTACCCACTTACACAGCATGGGTAGATGGCAAAACTTGGTCTACTTACTCACTAATGTTAGCAGCAAAATACTGACTGAAGCCACATCAGTGTTTTTTAAGTTACATTGTAATGTATTCGGATTTTAGCAAAAACCATTCAATACAGGTAATGGGCCCTCGGAGGGCTGCAGCTATCAAATATTTTAGTAATTGAGTAATCGATCTATGAATGGAGTAAGTGGATAAGAAATACTTTTGCCTTATTAATCAGCAATGATAAATATTCAAAAGAGAAAAAATACAGGTCTTTCAAAACAAACTGGTCATTGATTTCCATTTTAGAAATGGTTTTTGTTTCATTCCTCATCTGATTCATTTGTCAAAAAACAAACCCTTTGTGGTTATCTGCCATGTTAAATGTTATTTATTTATTTGATTTTTTTTTTAGAGAAAACTTTTTCTTAAATGCAAAAATATATACATGCTCTCAAGTAGTGTCAAAGCCAAATAAAATAAGGTAAATATGTAATCTAAAATAAGGCATAAAGCATATCAACATTCTGGAGTTTGCCCTGTGTTTGGAAAGTTTTTGTGCCACTGAAAGCAAGACGTTATGATGGTATTTAATTTTTTTTTTTTTTAAATATGAAACGTATTGGGTGTGAGTGAAATGCTTGCATTCGCATTTCCATGATGAAAGTGGCGCGTACAGAGACGTGCATTAAACGCAGCATCGAAACAAGATTTTTTTTTTCTTTATAATCAAATTATTCAAAATACTTGATGGATCACTGGAGACCATTGTATACTTGGACATGGCTCCTTGACATGGTTTAATATAAATCAAGGTGAAGCCTTTTCTCTCTTGGCTCTTTCAGAATTGTGTGCATTGTTACAGTTTTCCCATTTTATACAGGGGGGGGAAGTAATCGTAACCTCCCATCTTTGTGTTGCACAGCAAACGCTGGACAGCGGGAGGATCGGCATTGCAGCTCAGGCTCTCGGTATTGCTCAGGCTTCTCTGGAATGTGCTGCTGATTACGCACACAAACGAACTGCATTTGGAGCTCCCATTGGCAAGCTGCAAGCCATTCAGGTAACAGGAGAGTTATAACAACTGTTATTTTACTGTATTTAAAACCCTTCTAAGTGATGTTCACTTCTGTTACTTGCCAGGATGTTGAGAAGTTTATCTTGGGACACATTTCCACACAAAGCCCTGATTTTAGCATGTAGCAGTTGTCTCTGAAAGAACATTTATTCGAGTTCACGGGAAGCCTTGATGTCACATTTCCTCTGACAGTAAGCTAAAAACACAAAGCTTTTTATTTTAAGATATTCAAAGTAAAGCCAGAAGTATATTTATACTGGAAGACCAGGTTGTACTCATCAACTTTAGATGCTCCATTTCTCATCTAATGTATCAGTCTCTGTTTCCACTGTGTTATGGATGGTGGGGGCTCATTTATAAGCCTTTTTTATATATGAGAAACATGTTGTTTGGAGCTTTATGATTGATATCTCATTCTTTATGGTTCAGGATGCCGTGTCTTATTTGAAAATATCTATACAAGTCTTTAGAGGGGAGTTGGAATTGTTCCTAAATGACTTGAGCTTTGTTTTGTTAGATAATTGATTTATTGTATTAAGGAGATTTGTGCATTTAGCATATTAAAGGTATGATTTTGGAGTATCTCCTGAATTTAGTGCATAAACGCAAACTACGCAAGGACTAGATGGGCATTTGCTTGTGATGCTGGGTAGCTGGTGAATCATTTGGGTTAGCAAGTAAGCTAGGATTAGCTAATATAAGTCAGACAAAGGTTTATCCAGTTTAGTTGCTTACACAAAGAAATCTTCCAGGGTTTTGAGGCAACTGTTGTTAATTGGAGCTATAGAAATAAAACTAATTTGAACTGAATTGAAAACAAATTCAGGGCAAAATTAGAAACGGCATTAGTACAGTATTCTGCTGCTGCATTCAGATTGCAGGGTTAGAATGGTCCATCTAGTTTCTAGCAAGGCATAGCTAATAAAGTGGCTGGTGTGTGTGTGTGTGTTGTATACCTTCCTCCCATTCACTGCAGGGCATACAGTATATAAGGTGCTTGGCAGTGTTGTGCTGAATGTAGTTTTCTCGATGCTTTTAATACATGCAGTTCAAACTGGCAGACATGGCTGTGGCAATAGAGAGCGCTCGACTGCTCACCTGGAAGGCTGCGCTTCTTCGAGACTCAAAGAAAGCATTCACTAAGGTACTGTCACCTCTGAGTTAAGGTTTGCATTTGATAGAGAATATCAGACATCACTGTTGGCTCTTCTTCTCCTGCAGGAAGCTGCAATGGCCAAACTAGCAGCATCTGAAGCTGCAACTTTCTGCTCACACCAGGTAACAAAGCAGTAGTAATGCAGAGTCAAGAAATGAACACATACAGACCCTTCTTCTTATCGTCGTATATTCTTTTTGCACTTCAAATCAGGCGATCCAAGTTCTGGGTGGGATGGGTTACGTGACAGACATGCCTGCTGAGAGGCACTACCGTGACGCCCGCATCACGGAGATCTACGAAGGCACCAGTGAGATCCAGAGACTGGTGATCGCTGGCCAGCTACTGAAAGAATACCAGTTATAAATGGACTGCTATCGCTGTCTGTCTACCTCTGATGTGTGATCAGTCAGCTCAGACTCCACCTCATCCTTTAAGACAAAGAGGCCTTTCTCATCTTACTTGACAGCTTTGAAGCAACTTTGACGCCAGTTAGATTGGAGATGACACTTTTCAGGGTATTTTATGCCGTCATGGCTGGAGGAAAAACGGGAATCAGTTCAAATCTACTAATCTGCCCACCTAGCCTGACCTAAGCGTCAGTTCACCCACATTTAAAAGAAGGCTGAAAACACACTCGTATCCAATGATAAAAGTAGATCTTCTTCCTAAGTGATTTTAGGATATGAACCACCACAGAGAACCTCATCAAAGCTGCTAAAGGACAGCACTCCCCACCACAGTCAAAAAACAACTGGGGATCTCTTTTGGATATGAATGCAGTTCCAGAGACTTGGAAAATCCACGCCAAGAAGCATCAAATCTCAAACAGACCTGAAATATAGTAGAAAACTTTGAGCTTCAAATTTCAGGAGAGGAATTGTGGCACTGTAGAGTGGTTTACAAATACAAATAAAAGTATGAAAATTGCAAAACACTAAAAATTACAAAATAATTGGTGAAATGAAAATGAATAAAGGCAGAGTGTGTTCCAAAAGTATTTTGCTTATAAAGGTTCCTCACTGAGAGATGTGACCCAGAAGTATCTGTGTGGTGGTCATAATACTAAGATCATGTACATAATAATACAAATACTAAGGAAAGGAGCTTCTATGCTTCCTTTATTGCTTCCATGTGACCATTAAAACCATTAAAGGCAATCAAATAAGCCATAAACATGGAGGAGGAAACAAGTTCCACTGGATTGCAGCAGGAAAATATAAGAAAATAAGATGCATTCTATTTTATAGGAATTCACCTGACGTCGCAGGGTGAACCGCTGTAATTTCTATACAAAGATGCAGCCAGTTCACTTTAGTGAAAAGCAGCATTCTGCTTAGAGCAGGGAGAGGCCTAGTGACCAGAATAATCCAGTGTGACCTCATGTTTAATACGAGTGCCTCTTTGAAAACAGCCGTCCCTGTCACTGTATTGCTGAGCCATGTGTGTGAAGTAGCTGTGACACACTGGTACTTTTGTCACAGACTTTTTCATTCACATTTGCGTGACTCGATTAAAAATTCTCCTGAATGTCAAATTCATACAAATACATCTACCGTATGACCGGCCACAAAAATTCTGTTTACAACTGTCAGTCACAAACAGACACTGAGTCTCTTTATTAAACCCAGCAGATTTTTAACGCGCAAAGAAGGCTTTCGTTTGCCGTAGATATTAGTCTGGCACTAAATCTTCCTCCTCCTTTAAATTGCCAAACTTTGTAATCGTGGGATATTTTTCACAGGCTGTTCTGGTTTATTCGACCTCCATAAACAACAGTGTTCAAACACATTGTGGCCATGTAAGGTGCGCATTTTGTAGTCCATCCTCTGCATATTGTAGTTTCAACATAGCGGACATTCGTCGTCACACCAATGAGGAGAAACAAGCGAAAGGCTGTTCCAATTCTCAGCTCACCACGCTTCACTTTTCCTAAGTCCTTAGCAATTTTCCTACCTTTAAAAAAAGGAAAAGTAGTAGGAAGGAAGAGAGGCTGGGAATAGGAAAAGGAAGGGACTTTTTGAACACACCCAGCGCGTATTATGTGTATTGTACGTGTTTGCAACCCTTTTGAGACATATTTCTTTCTCCATACATGACGACCTTTACTTTCATTAGTTACTATTGGACTTGTCAGTGTGGGTTGGTGCTATGAGCAAACACTGTAACGAAACCCTCTGGGATCATGAATATTACCCACCTTTGATGGGGTGTCATACATGAACTGGAGGACAAATGACTCTTTTTTTTTTTTTCTTTTTCTTTTTTTTTTCTTTGGCCTCCTATGAGGAGGTTAAAACACCAGTGGGCGACAGAGTGCCTTCATCTGTGGCTCATTAATTACTGATTGAGTCATCAGTCACTGCACTATAATCACAGACACAAGATCAGCGAACTCCCACTTGCCGACTACAGTTTTGTCAAGATAAAGGGTTGAAGGAGGTCACTTTTTTGAGTTATGTGTGAATGTTAGAGGTTGTGTAATAAAATCCTGTATATTTGCCTCACATACCTCCTTTGCCTCAGTGGCTTGTACATATTTTATTGTAATGCATAGTGTGGAGATGTTGATAATAAAGAATTGCTGATGCCATAAAAATGATCTGTGAGTGAATGAAAACTGTCAATTTTGTCCCGTCACATAAAAGACGTCAGCAACAATGCTCCAGTAGGCTGTGGGGTTTACATGATGTTCAGTTGCTACCAAGGGTACAAAACTGCAACTACTGCCAAAAACTTCCACCCTAAAAGTGAATCAGTCCCCACAGACTCTCATGTTAGTATGTCCAACTTTAAAATTGAAGCTTCATAGCTCAAAAATTGGATCGCAGACAGTTTCAGTTTTTAAATTACTCATATTAAAGTTTGAAGTCAGTCATAATTCTGATCTAGAAGTTATCATGGAGCACAGTGTCCCTGTTTCTTTACGACAGGCCTATGAAACTTATAAATGAAGTCACAGTAGTGATGGAGGGCGTGCTAGGGACAGCATGAGATGGAGACATGATCTGCTGTGGCAACCGCTAAAGGGAGCAGCTGGAAGACAAAGAAGACAGGGCTCCATCTTTTATATACAGTCCATATAAACATGCAAAACATTCATGACTGTCTTTGCTCTCTTAGGCTATTGTGAATGCTTTCTGAACACTGAATAATTAGTAGATCAGTGGCAACATGTTGATTGTGTGCTGAGCTTAGTCCCAGTGTTATCCATGTTTTAGAATGATGTATGGTTGGAAGCACTGGGAATGCAGGAGAATAGTGTTCTTGCCTTGTCATTTCTAGCTTTTATATCATTTGGATAGAATTCTGGCTTTAATGCGCTTAGACATGTGTTTAATCAAATAGTTCTTTTTTCAGGTTCTGTTAAAAACAGAACCTTTTATCTTTTTTCAGGTAATTACGTTCAGTTGTCAGGGGTTTGTTTTTGGGTTTTTTTGGTCTTTAAAGTTCTGAGCTAACTCCAAGTTTGCACCATTGATCTTCTAGACTTTGTTCTTTAAACACACATATAGTATTTACAGTGTACTGGGTTTGGCTGCTTTCTCTTTAAGCAACACTAAAACCAAAAACAGGCTTCTTTTTGAAAAGTGGAAGTTGTTGTTCCACTTGCTTGGAATCTCAGTCAGAGGGGAAATGTTCGTGCAATTGGCCACATACTGTGTGTGTGTGTGTGTGTGTGCGTGTGTGCGTGCGTGCTTGCGTGCGTGCGTGCATGCGTGCGCTGTGCGGGGTTGTTGTCCTGATGGTGTTTGTGTGCATGCTTTCCTTTTCTGTTTATGCACATGAGGGCACTAATTGCTCCACTCTCCCAGATCTAGGCCAAGCTTCCTGTGGCTGGAGTTGCACCCTTTTGATTGCACAGACCCTAATGATGTGCTGGGTGCACTGTTCAAATGGCTCTCCCATGTACCACTCTGTTAGGGTGTAAGAACCAGGAATCTGATTATTTGCCATCATTTTTCTATTTTTAGTTTCCTTTACAGACAAACTTGCTGATGACACTGTCACGCCTACTTTATGAACGTACCGGAAGACCTTTATAAAAGAAGTGAAGCTCATGGTAATATCAGAGAGTGTGGACCATCATGGTAGTACAGTAACAGCAACAGTCTAGATCTTTTTAAAGCACCCACTGAGATGCCTAAACCAACAGCCAGTAAACATCCCATCCCGGGTTAAGCTGCTCTGTGACGGAAAAGGTTGGCTTTGTTATACTCAACATTCTGGATTGGTTTGTTGGTCCAAATGGGAAACAAAACACATTAAAGCCCTGAAACTGTGAGTGCTTCAGTGAGAGGGTGTGGTGGCACTCTTGTGCTGTGGAGGGCATTTTGCTTGTGTGCTTTGGGTTCTCTTGTCCCCCCGAAAAGGAAGCAACATCTTGTTTTGGATTTTTCTTCAATGCCTCATCATCTGTTAGCTCTTTCAGTGTGTTTTCCCTACAGGATAAAATTAGAAAAGCTAGCAAATATTCTTATAAAACATACTGAGTGTAGTTAGGTGGGGGAGAAAACTGTTGCACCACCTTGTGTTCCAAAGTGGTATTACACGAACACACATCCTGGTCCTAGTTCAGCTTCATTTCTCTTCATCACTCTTGTTTTGGACAGAAATCGGAAGCACTTGTTTTGTCACATTATTTTAATCACTTTATTATGAAAGGTTTTAATTTGCTTTTAAATCACAGCCACTTACAAAACGGACCTTAGAATTTTCTGCAACTGAAATAGTTCAGATATTTTCCTCACGATTTTTTGATAACAGCAGGCAAATGGGTAGTGATTGATTGACCGAGATATAAATAGTGAAGGCAGACAAGTGTTTTTTCTTCTTTATTAGAAAAAGTACTCTAAAAAATACCTGAAGGCATAAGGAGAAATGCAAACTGTCCCCTTGATTAGAGCCTGGGTGCGCAGGGTTTGAATTATTGCCAACCCTGAGAAATCTCACAAACATGGAAATAAGTCCACTGACTGAGAGAGGAAGAGGAAAACATATTTACACTGAAGCCGTTCAGAGGCCGAGGCTCAGCACTCAGCCTCAGCAGCCACATGGTTATTAAAAGCTCCTGGCAACACATTCAACATCTTTTCAATCCTAAACTGCGTTTCTCAGGAGTGAACTGCTGACTACTTCCGCTATTTGAAAAATACTACACAATATTCAGAGCAGTAACTCGCATATGTGACACGATCCGGCTCCGGAGTTACAGTTACAGCCGCATTAAGCGTCAAATGAGCGCCCTCAGTACGTCACATGAGTATGTATAGAGGCACCGCATCTTTCAGAGATTCTGGCAAAACTGCTACAAATCAAAGTGTCCTGTATATATCTTCTAGTTTACACATACAGGTTCTTGTTGAACTCCCCGTTCACTGCGATCGTCTTGTTTGGAGTGTATTTCATGGAATTTGCGCCCCTGACCGTCCGGGAGAAGGAGCAGCACAGCAGGGTCCCGCCGAGCAGCAGCAGCGCGGCGGCCGCCCAGCCCACATAGATTGCCGCTCCGATCTCTCTCTTCTTGGAGGAAGGGATGTTGGGGTTGTTGAAGTCCAGTATGATGCGATGGGCAACCCAGCAGAGCGGGACGAGCACGAAGAGTCCGCTGATGATGTAGATCACTCCCCCGGCGTGAACCACTCTCGCCTTTATCGTCTCATCCCTGATGCAGTTGGTGCACTGCGCTCCTGCCACCGTGACCGCTAGGGCGACGATCGCCAGGACTGCGGAGATGACCGTCAGGGCGCGCGCCGTCTGATGATCCTGCTCGAGAGCCAGCATGGAGTCATGCACTTTGCACTGCATCTGGCCGGTACTCTGCACCACGCAGGACATCCACAGTCCCTCCCAGAGGGTCTGAGCCACCAGGATGTTGGAATCGATGAAGGCGCTCACCCTCCACATGGGCAGCCCGCAGGCGACCATCGCCAGCAGAGAGCCCGTGACGCACAGCGCCAAGCCCAGGACCTCCAAGCAAGCGGTGAGCATGGCTTCTTGTAGCTCTTCTGATGTTCTTTGAGTGGGAGGAGAAGTGAGGGAGTCTTCTGGTTGCTGACTGCTCTCTACTGTCCTGTTCTGACGCCTTTTACAGCGTGCGCTCTCAGGCTGCTCTTTTATCACGCTGCTGCTCAGCCTCCTGAAAAAACAGAAGCCACAAACTTTGAGCCAATCAGCTGCGAATGCATCTTTGTCTCAGCCAATTATAAGCGTGCATCAGCAGCCACAGGAGCGTTCAGTCTGTGGGATGGCTTGAACTCTAGAACCCATATATTGAAACAAATATGCAAATATATTTAATACAACATCTTCAGAAATTACTTGTATGACAACTCGTATGTGTTAATTGAAGGTCTGAATTTGTTGCTTTAATTTAATTAGTCATATTAAAGTTTGGGTTGAGCAGTTTAACATTTTGAATTCTGTTGATTCTCTCAAAGTGAACCAAACCTGCCAGTGAAATGACTGAAATGCTTACCCTGGATTCCAATTTTGTCTTTTCCTCCAACGCCCTCAGTGAAGTCTTTAGCAGTCAAATGTGGTCTTAAAAATGATCCCTCAGTTTGCTGTACATTTTACCAAGTATCTTTGTAAATACATCATTCTTCCTACTCTACAAAGATCTTTTTATTTCTAAAATATGAAGCCCAAAAGCAAAGCAGAGACCGTTATTGATTCGTCTTTATCAGCTTCTTAATGGAAAAACAGAAGTTAACATACCCTGTGTGTGTGTGTGTTTACTGTAGAGAAAATGATGCATGCTGATAGAAGCTGGACCACACCTATAGTAATTACTCTATCATCAGTGGGGTCCCAGAACATCAGTGTTTTAGGTTTTAGTTATGCCGACATTGCACTGTAGACAGAAGGGGAGCAGTGCTATTAGGGGGTGGGGGGAATGGGGGTGGGGGTAAGAAGGGCTGATTCACTCACTTGTATGCCACACAGTAAATAAACACAAACAGGGTGGAGGTAGGAAAGAGGCATTGTAATAAAGACCTTCTACAAAGCTCCAAACCACTAAAATAGTGACTAACACGATGTAGGGATTGCTGAGCTTCGTTGAATCAGATTGGACAGTTAATCTCTTAACATACATCAGGGACTTGGGGTGAGATTGAGTGTAGTTTTAGCCATGCGTTAAGTGGGCAAACTGTCTGATACATTTTGGTTGGGGGGGTTTATTTTTCAGGTGAAATGTTCGGCAATAAGTCAGACTCGTTCCCGGTGGGTGATGGGCTGATGGGCCCACGCCAGGGCTGCCCTTTGTCTCTGATTCTGTTCATAATTTTTATGGACAGGATTTCTAGGTGCAGCCAAGTGGTGGAGGGCTTTCACTTCGGTGGCCTCAGAATCTCATCTCTGCTTTTCGTGGATGATGTGGTTCTGTTGGCTTCATCGAGTGATGGCCTCCAGCTCTCACTGGAACGGTTCGCAGCCGAGTGTGAAGCAGCGGGAATGAGGTCAGCACCTCCAAATCTGAGGCCATGGTTCTCAGCCGGAAAAGGGTGGAGTGCCCACTAAGGGTCGGGGATGAGTTCCTGCCCCAAGTGGAGGAGTTCAAGTATCTCGGGGTCTTGTTTGCGAGTGATGGGAGAAGGGAGCCAGAGATCAACAGACGGATTGGTGCTACGGCCGCAGTGGACTTTGGTGAAGAGAGAGCTGAGTGTAAAAGCGAAGCTCTCAAGTTACTGGTCGGTCTATGTCCCTACCCTCACCTATGGCTACGAGCTGTGGGTAGTGACGAGATACAAGTGGCGGAAATGAGCTTCCTCCGAAGGGTGGCTGGCCTCTCCCTTAGAGATAGGGTGAGAAGTTCAGCCATCTGGGAGGGGCTCAGAGCAGAGCCGCTGCTCCTCCACATCGAAAGGAGCCAGTTGAGGTGGTTCGGGCATTTGACAAGGATGCCTCCTGGGCGCCTCCTGGGTGAGGTGTTTTGGGCATGCCCCACAGGGGGGAGGCCCACGGGGAAGACCCAGGACACGCTGGAGAGATTATATCTCTCGGCTGGCCTGAGAACACCTTGGTGTTCCCCCGGATAAGCTAGAGGAGGTGGCTGGGGAGAGGGAGGTCTGGGCTTCTCTGCTTAGGTTGCTGCCCCCGCGCGACCCCGCCTCGGATAAAGCGGAGGAAGATGGATGGATGGAGGTGAAATGTTCTATAACGAGGAAGGAACACTAATCCTAACCTTAATAGGTCACCTGGCAGAGGTTAAGCAGTTTCCAGATTCTAGCAGTTAAATCTTTTTGTCTCTACCAGCTGTAGTACCGTTACAGACGGGCTCAACCAGAACAGCAGTAAATCAGAGCTATACTGAGGGAGATTAATACGTGGGCAAGATGAAAACAGTCAAACAGAAAATGTTTGCTCTTACCGAAAACGTGATGGCCAATTCATGATCCCGTTTTCAGATTAAGGGCAGAGGTAGCAGGTGCTACTCCAGCTTGGACGTCAGCATGCCGACAAATGACCCTCCTCAGGAAAAACATAATCAGCTCTCAACCTGGGAAACTCATTACTACAAGAGCTGTTTTCTCTCTCACACACATACACACACACATGCATATAAAGGAGAAGAGTCATGATGTCACGTAGTAGGTGAGTGGGTCATGAAAACTGGGTTCCTGTTGGCTCAACAAACGATAGCAACCGCTGCTCTAATCAAAACTCTGACTGCTGTCCCTGCAGGCAGAAAGAATAGTTATTGAAAAAACTGTATGTGTGTGTTTGTGTACATAATGTGTGCAAAATGTTTGTGTCCTCAGAAAGCCAGATGCTTCCTCCTTTTTTCTGTGTTTACAGCCACACAGAAATACTTCCAGCGAGCATAATTTGCTGATGAACTGAGGTCTACTTTCGGTGAATTATATCACATTATGTGAAGATTAGTCCAACATAAGAATTATAAATAAATCCAAAGATGCCAGGAAACACCGAGGCATCTTAATTGGACTCTGATGATCACAACTCAGGTTACTCGCCTGTATTTTTCTGCACTCCTCTCCTTTCTGCTCTCTTAAATTCAGCTTAGCATAGCTAAGTAAGCTCTGCATATTTCCACTTCCTTTCACTGCACTGGACTCAGCCCAGCCTCAGATCTTTCCTCTAGGTCACAACTTCTCTCTGTGTGAAGCATGAGGTGGCTTGTGGTTTTGTGAAGTCCACTGTGAACATTTTCTTACTGCTCTTTTATTTTGTCTTTTTTCTTTTGCTGGATTTTATTTGTCTTTATTTGATTTGTCTTTGTCTGGGAAGCATGTTGGGTTCACTCCTGGCATTTTAACTGTGCTACAAATAAAACTGACTTGACCTAACTAACTATACTTACTCCACTTGCTCCTCACTTTAGTCAGCTCAGCTCAGCTTTAAAGTCAATTTTGAATTAAACTCTTATTCAGCTGTGCTTGTGCATTTTGTAAATTTGATTTAACACACCTTGTCTTAACTTTGGTTTACATGACTTTAGTTTAATCCATAGATCCCAGCTGAACTCATTTCCAGGTCTGAATTACTTCACTGAACTTGACACATTTCCAACTACAGCTCCAATTCATTTCACTTCACAGGGTGTGTGGAGGCTTGTCTAGAATATAATAACTTGAGCTTTAAAAATTAAGAATGAATATCTTTACAAGGAGGCATCTTTTTGGGCTTTGTTGTGACTGCTTGTATGCTTTGTCCTGGCAGTATTTTGCTGTGACGTGCTAGCAGCACTAGTACTGTCAGGATATCCTGTCTGTTATCACTTCCCTTTGTTGCTCATTGTTCTCTGAACCATTGTGGGGACTCTCCTCTTTTTCTCTTTAACTGTTTTATAATCCACAATCAAATGTAAGCTGCTGTGAGTTTTTGGCACTTTTAGAGGTGTAAGACCTTGGCACACTGTTGTGGTGCCAGTGTTTGCCATGTGAGCCAGCAGTTTGATTTCTTCGCTGTTAGTTGGTCATCCTGTGTGTGTGTGTGTGTGTGTGTGTGTGTGTGTGTGTGTGTGTTTGTTTTGGGCATAATTCAGCTCAAAGTATAAACATGAACTGTTTGCCCTGTCTAACAACAGTTAAAAAAAAACCTCCAAAACTTCGTGGCTCTAGATCCAGATCCGGATCTAAATTTACTCCATCCAATCAGCCCAAATAAAATAACTTCCTTTGCAGAGGTAATTAAAGACATATGAATATCATACAGCAAATTCATGAGAGTTAAAATTCTAGTGTTGGGCAATATTAAAGTAGAGTTTTGGTACTTTGGTGCTGCTTTCCTCATAAATAACTCCAGTGAGTGTTAGAGGTGGGCAAATTCATACAAATATTGATAGTATCAATAACAATGCTAGTATTGTTATTGGATCAATACTGGTGCTAGTGTGGGAGGATCAATTCTTTGTTTCTATTATCTGTGTTTACTGAATTTTGTGGAATTCAAAATGATATACGTCAAACAACCATAATTAAAAATATCTGAACCTTTTTGTGTTGACTGTCAGGTCTATTTTATTCATAGCTCATTTATAACTTGTAGCTCATACCCGCTCACATTTCAGGTCTCCAGGTTCTGTGAAAGGCTGAAAGATGTGCTTTTATTGTGTTAACTCATTATTGTAGAATCACAGTGATTTAGTAACAAGTAAAATGTGTTCAGAATTTGCAAACCTATGATGATTCATGCCATAAGTCATGATACACTGCTCTCCCCAAAATCAGCAGTATCGCACACCACTAATGACTGCTACAATGCAATATTATGGGTGTAACATCCCAGAGTCTCCACTCCATTACATATTCCATATGTATGGGAAATGACCCCCCAAACCCCACCATCAATGAAAGGTCATTGAGGTCATTGCATGGTGCACCTTAATTAATTTTGTCTTAGGTTATAGTTGTTTATGGCCAAAGAATCCTTGCACTCGGCATTTAAATTTTACATTTAGATGGTTTTGGTTAGAGCAGTGACGATCAGCCTCTGGACCAATTTTTCCAGGCAAATCTCTTTTGATTGTATTTAAGGTAGTTAATCTAATCTACATTTTTATTAACTGTCACCCTCTGGGAAAAGACTGACTCAAAACCTTCTTCTGTTTGATTTCTAGCTTTAAACTCATCGGGCACTCTCCATGGAACACTGATGGCATCCACATACCCACCTCCAGACTCTCAGGAATACAACTCCCATTTTGTTCTTCAGATTCCTCGCTCTTTACAGCTTGGGTCAGCTGCTTAATTTCTGGGAGGATAAAAAACTTGAAAGCCATTTTTAGGAAACTAGTGCACAGGTTCCTTTCCATTCCGGGGGGAGTCCAGCTCTCAGACTAATCTGCATAAACTAATCATTGAGGTAAGAGTCCTTAGCTTGTGTTATGTCCTGGGGGACATTGCACACGCTTCAGTCACGCAGGTCCTGACCTTGCCCATTCCTATAAAAATAGATATAATTTCCATGATATGTTTTGGAGGGGTTATGGTCTTACGGGTGGGTACAAATAATGCAAACAAGTTTCACACAGGGGCAGTGAAGTGCAAGCTAACAACCAGAGCATACATGCTAAACTAGCTGGATGCGCACGCCGCAACTAGAAACATTAGCTTGGCAGGCAGTCCAAAACACGCAATCTAACATTATTTTTGTCAGTGTAACCTGTCTCTAATGCGTTTGTTATGTTTATGGTCATTACTCCTGTGAGGTTTGTGGCATGTGTTGCAGTGTAAACTGGTGTGTAGATCCAGGATCTGTATCAGTATTTTAAACACTACAAATGGGTTGGTGCCTGATGCCCAAATGCCTAATGCATCCAACCCCCTGTCCCCTATTTCAGCATTTTTCAAAGATCTTATGACCCTATGTTCTTTACTTACTTTCTTTACAGTGGTGAGGTGACTTTTATTTTGTGTTTTAGCATGTATCCCCACTCATGACCTCTATTAGCTGCTAGAAACCCCATGCATTACAATAACATTTGCCTGTCATTTGACTTGTGCTGATATCTACTTAATTTAGTTCTTTGTCCCCCTTTTCTCCCACACTGTTATCAGACCTAACGTTACAGTCAGCAGCAACACTAAAATCCTCATTTCTTGATCCCTGCCAATTTACTCCCTCATCAGGGTGATCGCTGTGGACGATCTTTACTGATGTTGAGTTGTTGCCCCCTATTGGATTAGCTATGCTAGACTTTTGTTTCTGTAATTTGAAGTCATCACATTTTTTATTTTACTATTTTTATACATTATAAGCACAAAATAACACCTTTACTCTCACTTCCCAGCATCTAGTCTTGCTTCCCATCTCACTTGGTGGTCATCATCCCTCCTGCCCCTTTTTCCTTTCAGTACAGTCCCGTGCCCAATGTCGGCCCCCACCACAGTTGTAGCGATTTCTACCTCTAACCTTGCTTTGTCTTGGCCTGCCCCTGCTTCTTCCTATCCTCTGATTTCCCTGTTTGACATCCAAAAATGGAATTGGAGAGATTAATCTGTTGGCTTGGCAAAGGGTTTTGTATTGTTACAGAGCGTGTGCTGATAGGTGGTGGCTGTGTCCACTGCGGGCAGCTTACTGATAGCAATAGAGATTTTTGTGGTAGAAATAGATGCAATAGGGGAGTTAGTGATTGTTCCTTCACTGTTAACAGGGATGCCAATGGCTGTCTTCCGCTCCAGCTCGGGGAAGGATAAGGGCTTCGGCCTGGAGGGGGCTTGTGTAATCATCCTCTTGCTTCCCAAATGCTTGGGTGACGGGAAGATACAGTGTGGGTTGAGATTTTTGTGTGGGCTCAGGTGGGGTCGTATCTCCTCCAGCCTCAGATCGATTTTTGTCCCTGATTTTAGTTTGCTTCAGTTTTTCAGCTTCTTCTAACCATGCAATCATGTGTGCATGTCCAATTTTCTCTAATTTGCTCTTACTTTTGCTGCTTTATATTTCCCACTAACTGTTTACATTTCTCAGCATCTAGCTTCCTGTCAAATCTAAATTCTTTTTTGCGATTAGGGAAAAAGCACAACTGCCCTCAGGTCTCTGTGACACATTAATTCTGTCACCCGGCGTGGAGCACTTCCTGTTTCAGCTTACTGCAATTACTGCAATTATTGCAATTACAGCCTATCAACTTCCCTTTCCTTTTTTTTTGCCTGTCCTGTCCGGTAGTGTAGCTATCAGAACTATTGTTTGAAGGCCAAAAAAATGCCCAACAAATATGATGGTGATATTATATTAGTCAAATTATGTGTGTGAGCATACTTGTGTTCATAAGGTTTCTACATTTAAGGGTCTAATAGTATGTGTAGGGAGCTACAGCCCTGCCCCCCCAGGACACGAAGCAGGCATGGACGAGAACTGGTCCGCAGACATCCAGAGGCCCCCCAGAGCACGAGAGCCCCAGGAGGACCAACACTTATCCTGTTTTATTTTATTGTTTATTTTACCTTACCTCAGTATATCTTTACTTTATCTAATGTTTCTGTTTCAGAATCGACTCTGTATTTCAGCTTTTGTTTATTTTATCACTTTATTTATTTACTCATCTTATTTATTTAATCGTGATTTTTTAAGCTTTTAGAATTCAGTCAGCCCTTCAGCTGACATGACATAATGTCCAAGTAACTGGTCCTTACAGTGGGATGCGCCGATCAGTTAGCACCGCCAGGATTCAAAGGACAGCCACACTGGAGACACTGACACGTGCTTTCCAACCCTCTCTAGCTTTTATTAGAATATTCTTATTATACTATTTTAACGTGCACAACTCAGCGATCCTGGGAACCATTTTTTTAATGGTCCCTGACCATAACGCCTAGGGTCCCGGTGTTTTGTTTGTTTGTTTTTTTTTAAAATGAGAATCGCTTTACTTATTTTGATAAATAGTCTTCAGTGAACAGGATTTACAAAGGGGTTATATATAAAATAAAGAAATTGCTTGTTTTGCAAGTAGCTTAATGACTGCATTATTTTATCTACATAATAAGCAATACAGTCCTTTCTACTTAAATTATCTTTGTAGAACTAGTGCTATTGTTAATTTCTCCTGCCCTCTTGGGCAGGTCCCTCCTAAAAAACATTTTCAATGTCAATTGGCTGAAATTACTAATGCTGTTTTACAGCGTGAGGTTAGTTGATGATGGTTTGTCATAAGCTACTCCACATATGACCCAAAGGAGTACAGCTTCCATAATAATGACTTTAATTAGTTTAGTCACAGATTTAACAAGCTGGTGACTCACACTGGAGGAAATCCCAGCACTGGAAAGTCACCAACCTGCGCCGATAAGACACAGATGTTCTGCACTACTGGGTTTATCGTGCCTTCTGATCCTTTTCATCCTCTGGTTCCACTTGTTTTAACAAAAGGTGGATATGACACATTCATTTAGCTCACAGCACACTCATCCTGTACGAATTCAGCTCTGTACGTCTGTATTCTCATTATGACACCACCACACACCACAAGTACTATAACAAGGCTGTAGTCATGGATGGTTTTATTGTTTTCTTCAGCTTCTTTATGTTTTCATAGCAGAAAACAGTTTGAAATCTGCTCATAATTTTCATAACCCAAGATGCTGTATTTTCTTTAACTAAACCAGCAGTACAAAGTTCAAAGATTTTATAATAAATATAACAATATAGAATAAGAATATTCAAGAAAATAATTATGAATGTTTCCATGATGTAAATAATTTGTTTTCATTGAGTTTTCACAGACTATTCTGGTTGCAAAACAGTCTGTTTATGTATTATTATTGTCATGAACTGTGTGTGGAGCAGGTGAATTGGACCCAAATGCACTCTCAGACAGGACTTGAACTCAAAACACAGCTTTTATTGCTAGGATGTCATAGAAATACAAAACTAACCTAAACTGGGAATACTGAAATCTAAACTAACACACAGAAACACACAGCCATGAGTGAGGGAGATCCCAACCCAGGACAGAGGGAGATTGAGAGATAACACACACGAGGACAAACGAGGGGACAAACCACTGGAGGGAACAAGGCTGAACATGATCTAGCTAATGAGACAGGGGGAAACAACACTGAAATACACTGAACATGGAACACAAGACTGTCAAAATAAAACGAGAAGCACAAAGACGCAGACCTACGACTCACGGGCAAGACACCACACCAGGGATGAACAGGGAGGCAAACGGGGAAAAAATAGAAAAGGACCGAGAGGGGACACGAGAGAGAGGGAGAGAGACATGACAGGCTGGGGAGACATGAAATGAGCACGAGGAGGGGAACATGGGGACAGAAAAGAGAAACAAGACACAAGCCCACACACACACACACACACACACATAAACATAAAGAGAGAGAGACAGAGGACAGTGGAGAACCTAAATGGACAAGGAACCAAACAGGGAACATAAGAACCTCCAACCAGAACAAACTAAAGTCTACTAATACGCCTAAGACACCAAAACACACAAAACACTGGTTTAAATGACCCAGAACTATGACAATTATAACTTTTATTTTATTTGGTAAATCCAACTGAGATTTTAGATTTCATAATTAAGGGTTGCCTAGCCAGAATGGTGGTATTAAAAATGAATTAAACAAACTAAGAAAATACATCAGTATGCACCTTAAGTACTTTAAGTATTAAATTTGGCCTGGACACTTTTAGTCCAAACATGGACCCAGCTCAAACAGCAAAGTAGTTTGGAGACACTTTAAGCTGGCTCCAAAAGGAAACATGTTTTCAGCCGGCCAGGTACTCTTTCACAGCTGTTTGTTTCCTTTAGAGCATTTATAATTAAATTATTGGACTCACTAAAAATATTTGTGTTTTTAGTCTGTGAACTAAGAGTCATTTCTAGTGTTTTATTAGTGCATTACTCTGCAATATTAGGTTTGACTCTTTTGGCTCCAAAACCCCCACATAATACTTTCAATTTTTACAATATTGAAAAGTTACTGCCCCAAGTAGAGGAGTTTAAGTATCTTGGGGTCTTGTTCAAGAGTGAGGGGAGAGAGGAGCGAGGGATCGACAGACGGATTGGTGCTGTGGCTGCATGTTGATGTGGACGCTGTACCGGTCCATCATGGTGAAGAGAGAGCTGAGTGTAAAAGTGATGCTCTTGATTTACCAGCTGATCTACGTCCCTATCCTCACTTATGGTCAGGAGCTATGGGTAATGACTAAAAGAAAGAGATTGTGGTGGCTGGCTTTTCCCTCAGATATAGGGTGATGAGTTTGGCCATCCGGGAGGGGCTCAGAGTAGAGCCGCTGCTCCTCCACATCAAAAGGAGTCAGTTGAGGTAGTTCGGACATCTGATCAGGATGCCTCCTGGGTGAGGCCTCCTCCCAGTGGGCATGGCCCCGAGGCAGACCCAGGACACGCTGGAGAGAATTTACCTCACGGCTGGCTGGGGAACACCTTGGTGTTCCTAGGGACAAGCTGAAGCAGGTAGCAGGGACAGGGAGGTCTGGGCTTCTTTGCTTAGGCTGCTGCCTCATGACATGTTCCTTCATGTCAAGAACAGGGAGAAAAATTGTTGGATTGGCAGGATAAAGGGGCGTGGGGAAAATAGTGAGAGTGTGAGGCCTCAACTTTATGTTTACAAAATTAAGTCAGTTGCCAGTATTAATCTCTTCTTTGGACCCTTCCACAATCATGTAGTTGAGTTGAGTAATTGCATATGAGAGCATGAGGATGGGAATGGATGTTTGTATCTGTGTGTGCCTGTATGTCTGTATCTATATGTCAAGTTGGGTATCAGACGCCACCTCTCTGGGGACATCTCAGGTCCTCCAAGGTATGGAGGCCTATCTCCCCCACAACTTCCCCTGCCGGTGGCAGACGCCCTCAGACATCGGTGCGTTGGTGGTTCTTTGTGTCCGGGGATGGGCGTCCAGGTACACACCGGCTCACTCCTTGGTGGCTGCTTGTCGGGGCCTGGAGCCTGGGGCTTGCTCAGGCCACTTCGGGGGTGGGGTGCCCTCAGCCTCTTGGCCCTGGGCTTGGTCGCTCTGGCACAGCTGGCTGCCGGCGGAGCTCACGGGCACGTCACTGCAACCCCCCCTGGCTTCTGCTCCGCGGCTGCTGAGTGACCCCTCTGGGGCTCTCCTCAACTCTTTCTGTGATAGTGGCGCGGCTGCCCCTCTGTTGGTCTTCCTTGGTCTCTTGCATTCTGAGGGCCTCTGGATGTCTGGAGTTTTGATCTCCTCCATACCTGCTTCATGCCCTGGAGGACGGGGCTGTGGCCCCCCACACCCTCTAACAGATCATTAGATGAAGGAACCTTTTAAAAACAAGCGCGCTCATGCTCACAGGTGTACACACGGGTGCTCACACGCACAAACTACACCCTTTTTGGCTCCTACCTCAAAGCACACTGTGCGCTGTCGATCTTACGTGCTGCACAATAATATTCAATATTTAGTATTTACTGTTATATTCCCATAGATCATCGTGATGTTGTTTATTCTATTGCTCTCTTTTTCTTCTGCTTGTTTTCTCTTTTTTATTTCTCAACAGGTGATCCAGGTGATTGATATATGTATTTTTTGTCTGCTTATTTTGTTGGTTTTTGTTTTTTGCCCTTTATCCCCGTCCCTCTTCCCCGCTGTTTATCTTTCCCTCTTTCTTTCTCCCCTTTCTTTTCCCCAGTCAAGTCTGTCCTGTATTTAACAAGTGAAAATAAAATAAAATAAACAATAAAAGGTGAATCAAATAGACCATTACAGCAAGGCTGGGATGGTCCATTTGGTAAAGTAAATCCGTTGGGCATCTTTCTTTGTCTTTAGACAATAATTCTGATGGCAAAAGAGCCAAACGGGACAGGCAAAAAAAAAAATTGTACAATGAGGGATAATAAAGGACATTTCTGTTCTATTTGATTCTATTCTTCCCTATGTGGCCCGTGAATCACACTATGGGAGTGGCTTCAGATGTTTCTGTGAGCTGTGTCCCCTTCAGCTGTATCTGCCAAGATTTGTTTGGATTTCCAGAGACTTTATCTTTCTCATCAGGTCATTTCCTATGTGTAGCAGCACCATTTCCTGCCTCTGTGGAGCACCATCAGCGATTACAGAAAAACCAAACCGTTTTTCCCATTTTCATCTTTGTTTCTCTTTCTATTCATTTTCTTTTCTCCTACTTCTGTTTCTCTCTGCATCATTCATATTTAATCTTGAAAGATTAAACACTGGTGTGACAAATTAAAAATTAGTCTTTCGCTGTTATTATCAGTGGTTAATCATGGTATTTTGACCCACATAGTTCCTTTAGAGTGAGCAAGAAACAAAGCTTATTTCTGTATGACCCCCAACATGCTGACCGTAAATCTTAATAAAAAAATGTTCTTGGTCTTCCTGCGTCATTTACAAGAAACAAATAAAACTGTTTGCTTCTTGTGGCTATCTCTCCCCTACTCTCTACTGATTCCATTGTCCACCTGCCAGAGAGAGGGCGAAAATACTTGTTCAGAACAATAAGTACTTCCTCCTGCAAAGCGGTGCGCTCAGCAGCATCAGAGGAATCAACAGAAAACATGTGTGATCAGCCATTGTACTGAGCTATGCTCCAGCCTTCCTGCATTAGCCTGTTTCCTAAAGTCACCGTGTGACCTTGGACTGTACTTCTGTCTGTGAGGAAGAAACACGTATATGCTCACAAAGCTACATACAGTAAATATATGTTCCACCAGCACAAAAAGAAAAGGGGAAAAATGAAATGAACTTTGGTCATAACTTATACATAAATGTTCAGTTAGGGAAAAAATTATTTGAACACCTGCTGATTTTGTAATCAGTCTATAATTACAGTAGTAGGTTTATTTGAACAGTGAGGGACAGAACAAATGAATTTGCATTTTCATGAATGAAATAAGTATTTGATTTGCAAAACGTGCTTTAGTACTTGATGGAAAGCCCTTTGTTGGCAATCACAGAGACGTGTCTTGTAGTTGACCACAAGTTTCGCACACATTGCACACACTTCTGTGTGGAGGGAGCTGAGAGTTCGAGTTGCCAGACATCAACCATGAAACATTAATGACTTGGAGAGGATCTGCAAAGAGGTGTGGGACAAAATCCCCCCTGTGGTGCTCATGAAAATGCATCTTTCTGGATTTTTTTAATTGTTTTTTTGTTATTTTTCTCTCAGTAAGTATAGCTGTGACACCTAACGGTCACTTTAGGCAGCACCCTGTAAGCCATGCGCGCAGTTCAGCAGTGCTTTTTGGGAACTGATTCAATTAATATAATAAAATCAATGTAAATAACTGCCACACAGAACAACAGCATACTAATTCCACTTTGCATTTTACATGAAAATGCCATTAAAATATAATTAAATGACTGTTTTAAACAAAAAAAAAAATGAATTTAATACAAAATGTATTTAAATTTCACTAAACATTAATACAGTTTCTGTGTTCAGTAACAAACTTATCAGAGATCTTAGTGGTGCACTTTCAGTTTAGAAGTCAGCGCTCTGTAATGGTGTTTTCATGGTATTTTCTTCAAGCAGGGATTAAATCACTGAGCTCTAGGTTATTATGTTGCATCTCTGACCTTAAGGTCAAAATGGTAATCCCCAGTCATTTAAATAATATACAGACACCCCTGGCACAGTAGATAATGAGTGCTAAAAATGAAATTAAAGAAAGGATAAAGCTAAACATATATTTTCACTACAGTGGTAATCATTAACTAAAATTCCCAGTATTTCATTAGAAAAAAAAAACCTTACAATAAATGACTCCACACTAGGATTTTTCGTTAGCTTTCTCTCCAGCTGGTCAACCTTGCAGTGATAGGTTTGACCCTTTGAAAGCCTAAATCCCTGGGCTGGGAGCAGCTGCATTTAGGAGGCATAGGTTTGTATTTTGTTCATACCTGTTTAATATGCACATTCACACTCCTCCAAGCAAAAGATGCAAAGTAACCTGATATCACACTGACTCACCAACAAAGTGACAATCATTCTTTGAAAGCAACACAGTCTTTCTGAGAGCATCAATGCATTTCATTCCATCACCCCCTCTCCCTTTTTTAACTGTCACGTGATACCTGAGTCTGTTCGTCCAGTAATCCATTGTTTATTGGAGCTGCATTTTCTGTACTCATTTATCACACTGGCCGAAGTATGTAGCCAGTGTCACGTGACTGTGAGTCGCATGTGGGCACAGCAGAGCAGGCTAATCTGTTCACCTGCGCTTGACCCACGAAGGCAGCCTACTCGGCCGGACGTGCCTATTAATAAGCAGGGGCACATCATCTCAAAATGTGGGTCAAGGGGACAAAGGACAGTGGAATGGGGGACAGATGACATAGAACCTGACGTTCTTTGCGCAATAATGGGGTTATGACGCCTCCCCCTGGGGTTTCACGTGAACTGCAATCCATTTTTTTCCTCTACACAATAAATATGCTGCAAACCTGCGGGAGAGAGAGTAGAACACGACGACAGAGGGTTTTATGTATTTTATGTCTTATGATTTCTTACTTCTGCACATGTCAGAGCTCGTGCTGAAGCCCTCCGCCCACTGAGCTACGGCTCAGACCCTCCTCTCTCATTCACTCCGGACGCATCTTCCACCAGCTGTGTCCAGCATGACTGCCGACAGCAGGTACAAGAGCCGCGCGCCCCAGACAGGTAAGCTTTCTCAGCAAGGCTGCTTAGTGGTGCCTCCATGACGCGCGTAAGCGTTTTAACGTGTTTGCTCGGATTCTCTCCTCCTGCCATCCCTGCCTCGTGTCTGATGGAATTTGGCTTCACGTCTCAGATGATGGAGAGGTAAGAGGCACGCAGCAGATAAGTGTGTGTGTGTGTGTGTGTTTATACATGACTTACAAAATAAAAGCCCTATTCTGCGTAGCACCTGCACGGGTGAAATGCTGTAGTATTTCCTGACGCTTCTTCCTGTCTTAAAGATCAGTGGCATATGCAGCAACGACGCTGCATACTACAGGTCAGCAGTAACAGAGACCCCACTTCTGCATGGGTGCCTCCAGAATTTTTTCGCAGGGTGGGGAAAAATAACATAAATAATGTAGGACAGTCTTGCCAGGGAGGGGGGCAGTTTGTAACATCTGCACACATCTGTAAGCATGGCTCTGCTGGACAGCTCTGTGAACACTTTTGGTCTTTTATGCTGGTCTGATCATCATCTCATTGAGTCCAGCTTCTCAGTATTTGGGCCTTTTTCTTTCTTTCATTGGCAGGGCTGTCAAAGTTTTTAATAAAAATTAAAATGTTTCAGTAATGAGTCAGTCTGTTTAGTCCAGTGACGTCTCCACATCTTGGGCTTTTCCAAGTCTTAAAGATCCCGAGTTAATCCTGAGTGATGTGAAACAGAAAAAAACAAAACAAAAACCAAACCCTTGTACTAAGAAGCTAGAATTACAGAGGTTTTGCCATTTCTGCTTAGAAAACATCCTGTACAACTGGATTAGCTAATTATTTCAGCTAACTATGGTGGTAGAATTGAAAAGTTATTTCAGTTTCTTCCCCTTTAACCCACCTTTGTTCAGAGTGCCCCTTGTATAGATAAGTTTTGACAGCATGTGGGTCTAGCGTCTGTGCTCATCCAGAGCTGTGTGACTGAGACGACCATATCCAGCCCAATCTCGGAACTTGGAAAAATCATCCTATATTGTTCAAACTTCCTTTTTCTAACACAAAGTCAGTGAAAGTCAATTAGCTTAAAGGAGGATGTTATGGAGCATCTGGAGGAGGAACTCAGTATGAGATAAAGAACAATTTTTATGACCTAGGAATCAAGTTCATTTTTTAGTGTCCAAGCATGAAAGTATAGAGCTAATTTGAGCGGACTATATCCTTAGTCAGAAGTCAGAAGATGTGTGTTTTTTGTAACAAGCTGTTCAAAGCTGAAAAACAGTTAACATAGATGATTTGGATGAAAATTTCATAACATAACCAATGAATTCAACTCCAAAAATGTTTCTTATCACTTTATGTTAGTCTCTTTAGCCACTGCAATATGTTATTGTGATATTTGGTGCAGTTTGGTAAATGACTGCTTTTCAGAGATTCAGGGAACATTTTTGTACCATAACGACCTGATACTCAGCCAAAGAGTTGCAGTGATGACAAGTTTATTTACACTATGCACACGAGCACAGTGATTTTCACAGGCCGACAGTGTCTGGCTTATCATCCTGTCTCTGTTACTGCTTCCTGCTTACGGCTCAGCACCCCTCTCCAGGTCCCAGCATCTACTGTTAGGAGGAAATAGGAGTCGTGAAATCCCACAATTACTTCCAGGTGTATGTTGACCAGCCTCCCCTAGCCATGCCCCCTGAACTGCCGCTACACCCCTCCCCTGCAGCTGATATTTTCACAAAAAGATATTCTGACAGCTCATACATACAGCAGCTCTTCACTCTTTATTTTCAGATTTATATTTCCAAAATCCCACGAGTGGTTAATAATTTATTTTTTTTGCCTTCATCCTGCTTCACTGTTTTCTGCTGTGGTGCCATGTTGGACAGCAGCGCTGAGGCTGAGTCAGAGCAGCCGACACAGACGCAGCAGTCTGCATCTCTGTGTTTTATGATCTGTGTGTGGGTGTGACTTACAAACACATTCACAGACAAACTGTCAATATGCAAGCAAAGCAGTAACACGCACGCACACACACACACACACACACACACACACACGCACACACACACACACACACACACACACACACACACTCTCTCCAACTTCAGAACCACCTCTGCTCAGTAACACAGCTAATGAACTGTGTATAAGATTTGATATTAAAAGCTTTCAATATCCTCAGATGAAAACATTTGGAGAAAATCTCATGCATGATGGGAGAGCCTGGATTTATATTTGACCTGCTATTGAGTTCGTATCAGAGACATCTGTCTCTTTCAAGCCTCTGTTTGAAGGTTCTTGTTCCTTTCCCCCCCCCATCTTTCCAGATACGTGTATGCCCCTGCACTCACTATACACTCTCTCCACCCCCTCCTGTTGTGAAACAACTGCCTGCTATACTGTATTATGAATACTTGGAGATTTTGCACGTATAATAAGACAAGCTACAGTTTGTTCATGTAAATGGGGGATCTTATTCACACACAGATGTCAGTCATGGAGTTCCACAGGGTTCTATGCTGGGGCCATTTCTGTTTTGCTGTTTACATGCTTCCCTAAGGAAGTATCAATAAAAGGCATAGCATACATATTTGTTGCTATGCAAATGATACCCAACTTTATCTTTCTATGAAGCTAGATGACATATACCGACTAGTTAAACTATAGGCATATCTTTAAGACATAAAGCATATTGTACTCATTATTGCCCGAGAAAGATGAAAAATCTGCACTTCAATCACATCTTGTTTGTTTGAGTTGAAATCCACTGTGTTGGTGTACACAGGTGGTTCTTTGTCAACCAAAGTTTCTGGGTTAACCACTGCTGCTTTGTTTTCTATCTGTGTGGTTGTTTCCAGGAAAAAGAATATGTTGGTTTTGCCACACTGCCCAACCAGTTGCACAGGAAGTCAGTGAAAAAAGGCTTTGACTTCACACTCTTGGTGGCAGGTATGAGGTTTAAAAGGACACAACTTTGTCATGCACCAAAAGTGTCAAACCAAGACAGGATGTCATTATATCAAACTTTCACATTACACTTTCTGCACAGCCTGTTTAAATATGAATTGCCATCTAACAAGCTACATATTATAGGCAAAAGGCTAACAGTAGTCTGTCACATTTTATTTAAAAACTTTGACTAGTTAGTATATATGTGGGTATTTCAGAATATGTCCATCAACATATCAGGGCCAGAACTCACAGCCATCAAAGTTCATGTGAGGTATCATGCACATTGTTGTGGGAGCTTGGTGTAGTAACAGCTTGTTTTTTATTGCTAGCAATAAGTCAGACTCATTCCCAGTGGTACTGGACTCCACCAAGACTGTCTTCTGTCACCAGTTCTGTTCATCATTTTCAGGTGCAGCCAAGAGGTAGAGGATGTTGGGTTTTGTGGTCTTAATATATCATTTCGACTTATTGGAGATGATGTAGTTCTGTTGGCTTCACTGAACCATGACCTCAACTTGCACTTGAGAGACTTGCAGCTGAGTGTGAACTGCTGGAATAAGAAGTAGCACCTCCAAGCGTAAGGCCATCGTTCTAAACTGGAAAAAAGTGGAAAGCTCCCTCTCGGTTGGGGATGAGTTGCTGTTCCAAGAGGAGGATTGAGGTCATGTGGATTGAAGACTGGCAGATGGATTGGTGTATCTTCTGCAGTCTGTTGTGGTGATCAATCTACATTTGTACCCTAACGCATGGCCACAAGCTCAGGGTGGTGAAGAGTAGAAAGAATGAGATTTTGACTACAAGCAGTAGAAAACATCAAAAAGTATATTTGCTCAGCATTAGACAGAGAAGCTGCTACTCCTCCACATTGAAAGGAAATAAGCAAAGTGCTTCAGGCATCTAATGAGAATGCCTCCTGGGCACCTTATAGACTAGGTGTTGATGGATGGATTGATGAACAGATTCATGGATATCTGACCCACAGTCCTGTTATTATAAAGACAGAGGGAAATTGATATTGCCTGTTAAGGAATAGCTTTGGAGATTACCTCAGTTGAGAAATCAATGCTCAACATGTGTATTGCACAGACTGTAAATAAAAGATGGCTATTGCATTTTTGGGAACCAGAAATGGCCTTATTTGGATGACAGGCTCTTAAGTGCTAGCTTATCAGCTAATGCTAGCAAACTTCAATAGACAGCTGCATCCATAAACTCTATGGCTGCAACCCCCTGATGATACCTGATATTTAATGGCAAGTAACTGAGTAATAAAACAGAAAAGTTAATTAATACAAATCTTTTGCTAAAGCCCTTGAGTTAAGGCTGAGAGATTGAACTTCAATTATATGCTTGATATGCTTGTGTGATTTAGCTATCACTTTGGTAATGTGCAGACACACACCAAAAAATGGGATGGAAACCAAGAACCGGCTCTTGTAGAGAACCAGTACCCAGTAGTTCAATTTCTTGGAATTGCTAGTCTGCTTGCCTATCGAGCCCGCTTATTGATTCTACTTGTACATGCACTACAATCAACTGAGTTCAGTTTTATGCTGAAGGAGGAAATAGTGGTGCAGGCTGAGGAAAAGCTGAGGGAATGCTGACCCCAGCACAGCAACCAGACTGTGAACTTCAAAAGGTAACAACAAACTGATGAGCAGTCGGACTGCATCCTCTGTTTCTACCTGTTTATGTTTCTAAGGTGGAATCACCGTAGTGATCACTTTAAAGTGTCTTTCTGCTGGTTTTTATATTTGCTTTGTGCTATTGACTTTGTTCATACCTACATTCTAAGAGAATGTAGGTATGTCCTCATGTGTGTGTCCTCATTAGGGTAGGGATTTGTTTTGGTGTGTGAGACTATTTCAGGGGTAGATGAGCTGCAAAAAGCGTTGCTGTAAACATGTCAAATGGCAGATTCAAGCACCAGAAATTTCAGTCTTCACAACAATTGGCCCAGATAATCTTTATCCGAGCCTCACTAATTAATAACACAAGTTTTACTCCCTTGCTTTAACTGACAATAAAATTAGTTTCCATGTGACAGTGAGCATGTTACACTGATGTAATGATCAATATGTATCCTACAGGTGAGTCTGGCCTAGGTAAATCCACTCTGGTGAACAGCCTTTTCCTCACTGATCTTCATAAAGACAGAAAGCTGCTCAACGCTGAAGGTGAGTGACTAATCTATCAGACGTCTTCACACCATTCTTCTTGTTTCTTTCATCAGTTATACAGTGACTACAGAGTTATTGTATAACTCTCTGGTTTAATATCCATATCTGTTTGTTGTTCTGCCCTGAAGAGCGCATCAGTCAGACAGTGGAAATCACAAAGCACACTGTGGACATTGAGGAAAAGGGGGTGAAGTTGAAACTTACAATTGTGGACACCCCAGGATTTGGAGATGCTGTCAACAACACGGCGTGGTAAGGGTTGAGTTTGGACCGAACAAGATCAGCATGGTGATAAACATCAAATGGAAGAAGCCCTCTTATTTTTCTAAGTAAAGTGGACTTTACTTATCACCTCCTGATTAAATCCACGTAGACTCTTCTTTCATAAGGTCAGATTGTCTGCTTTGGACCATGTTTGAGTGAATGAACTGGTTAAGCTAGCTCAGACAGACACAAACTTGCTATTACTGTAAGCTAAGCAAACCACCTTCGAGATCAAAATGAGTCGTTAGAAAAGTAGATCAGTTTTTTAGCAAAACATGTAAATATGTAAATATGCCGTTATTTTCTAGCTGGAGGCCCATTACAGATTATATCGACCAGCAGTTTGAACAGTACTTCAGAGATGAGAGCGGACTCAACAGGAAGAACATCCAGGACAACCGAGTGCACTGCTGCCTCTACTTCATACCCCCATTCGGACATGGGTAATATATATATATTTTCTTCCACACACATATGCACACATGTATTGTACATAGATTCAGGGAAGTTCATATCTTCCTGCAGGCTTCATCCTGTTGATATAGAGTTCATGAAGGCCCTGCAGGATAAAGTTAATGTGGTTCCTCTCATCGCTAAAGCTGACTGCCTCACTCCCTTTGAGATAAAGAAACTCAAAGAAAGGGTAAGATCATAAAGACACTTGATTTCACTGCAATTATGACAGCTTTATAAGTGGAAAATAAAAAGTGAATTTATGCTGAAGTATTTTCACTGTAAAATAAATGAAAAGTCCCAAATTAATGTGAATGCTGTTTAAAAATTCACATTACTGAGATCCTTAACCAGCACTTAACTACTTCTGCATACTTCATGTTACAGACAAATTAATGGAAAAATCTTTAAATCCTCTTTAAAATCACCCTAACTTATAAGGTACAGTTTAAGTTTTCTGAAGAGTTTAATTCCTGGCATTTTCCCCACCACTGCATGTCATTACCTACTGTAAAAAAAAAAAGTAAAGACATGATACACAACCTGAATAGGTAATAAAGCAATAGACCTTTCAGCCCAATTCTACTTTTTCTGAATAATCCATCATATAAAATGTAATCAAATGAAAAAGTTTCTTTTTAAAACTTGTTTTATCAGTTTTAATCTTATAACCTTATGCACATTGCATCAAGCAAAAATGAAATTATATGCAGCAGTCTTTGACTTGAAGAAATTTGTTTAACATTTAAACTTATTTTCTGCACATTCCAGCACATAAAATAAAATAATGTTTTGTGTTTTACTTGCATCTTTCAAATAGATGCAAGTAAAACACAGTAGAAAATAAATAAAATCAAAGACTCTGCGGCACTGAGTCCTGTCGCTCTATTTTCTATTTTCTTAATCTATTTTCACCTGTTTAGCAGTCGTGGAGCCGGTGGAGGTTTGCCCGGTGCTGCAGCGGTCATGTCAGTGGGAGTATCCGGGGTTCTTTCACATTCCCGTGGCAGCGTGCTCAGTACTTGCTCAGGAGTTTAGGGTTTTTTCGCTGTAAAAATAAGTTTTCTTCCCACGCAGTAAACAGCGGACGCTAATGTTTTTGTCACTTTTTACGGAGTCAAACTCAAAGTAATGTCAGCACTTAAGCTTTAAATGCTGCACGGTCATACTCTCTCTCGCACTCTATATATTATCCATTGTTGATCTACACACATCTGTTACCACGAACGTCACATATGTCATTATTATGAGACACTCTCACTAATAAAATCACAGTTTAGTAACGCAGTGACACAGCATGCTTATGGGAAAGTAACAGTAATCTAATTACTTTTTTTGCAATAGTAATCCCTTTCACATCCATAAATAAACTTTACAAACATGAAAACTGAGTTAATGGAATTTTTTCCTCCACTGCATGATGACATCACCGGCTCTAAGAGGGTGGAGTATGATAAAAAAAATGTCTTTCTCTTTCTTTTACACAAATTTAAGCAAATTAAGATTATGTCTGTGAAGGTTCTCGGTCACCCAGGTCATCGTAGTCTTCCTTAGACTACAAATTAAGATTAGTTTGTGTATTTTTTTTGTTTTGTTTAGCACATTTTCAGGTTTTGGTACTCTTGTTTTTTACACTTAAGCTGGCTGTTATTTTGGTAATCTTATGCAATTAAGATTATTCTGCGAGTTGAGCTTTGAATATTTCAAATATTTTTAAACCTTTCAGGCAAAATCTTCACATTTTCAGCATTCACATTGCATTTTCACTCGGAGATGCTTTTGCTAGTATTGTGGCACTGTAATTTTAATGGAGACCAAATATCAAACAAAAACTCAAGAAAAACACACATAAATGTTAAATAAACCGACATAAAGTACACATTAAATACATAACAAAAAGGAAGTGACATGATTGAGCTCTGTGTTAACCTCATGGCCTCCTCTTTGACATATTTTGTGTTTTTCTCATCTGTTCTGACTATTCTGAGTGTCACTCAACCAATGCAACCCTGTTACACACATTATCAAAAGAATACAAATTTATTTGAACATTTACTTCCTTTATTTATGTGACAGTCCACAGCTAGCATCTTTTTGAAACAATACACAATTATTTAGCCTAGTGCTAGCATTGCATTATAATATTGTAAGCATAGGAATTAAACAAATATTAAAATGTTAAAAACATATAAAGTACTATTAAACAACATTTCTGTGGCCCTGAATACAAAATTACTCAAAGAAAGAGTATTCATTATGAAGATATATATAATCTACATAACAAAATAATCAACAATTTCCTAAACAACATTTTTCAAATTTACTTTTTTATTGGTATTGGGTGCTCCAAGCATAGCACACAACAGCTACATTGTCTCATAAAAGTGTACCTTTGATGTCTGAGATGGAAAAATCTTTGTTGTTTTTGATGATTTATTATTTGTTTTTTTTCTAATACATAACAAAAAATTATAAAATAAAGGATCCATTTTTGTCTCATTTTTGAAGCCTAAATTGTGGTTCAGTTCTGTGATGACATGCAAATCTTTTGAAGCTCTTTTTAGCACAGGATGATTCATACATCTCTCTAAAGCCTTCATATACAGTACAGAAGGGCACTGACTTCCTGCTAAATTTTCTCCTTCTGTGGGCGTATGTGTGTGTGTGGTTCTGCTGCTATCCATCACATCTCGTATGTGTTTTTTCTTCCAGGTGAGGGAAGAGATCGATAAATATGGGATAAAGATCTATCAGTTCCCTCACTGTGACTCGGATGAGGATGAAGAGTTCAAGCAGCAAGATAAAGAGCTGAAGGTGAGCAGGATTCACATTGAATATGTCCAAAACAGCGTCTTTAATTTACTTCCTTATGGTTTTATGTTTTCAGATGATAGCTGTAACTAACCCCTGCTTCAATACAATCTTACTTCTAGCTGAATAAAAACATGAAATTGAAAACATTTATTTGGAATGAAGTACCGCTAAATAAAACAGTAGCATTTGTACTTTTACTCTGACATTAGGAATCTGAATCTTTCCTCTGTGGCTGCTGCTTGTGATGCAGGAGAGCATGCCGTTTGCTGTGATTGGTAGCAACACTGTGGTAGAAGCTCGAGGTCATAGAGTGAGAGGGAGAGTCTACCCCTGGGGCATTGTGGAGGGTAAGCAGCTCTAAACTGGAGGTTGTAGCTGTGCGGCTGTCTTTCCCAATTCTGATTGGCCAACAGTCTGTCTGGATTCACCCTCACGTTCATCCTGTCCTGCGTGCAGTGGAGAACCCGTCTCACTGCGACTTTGTGAAGCTGAGAACCATGCTGATAAGAACCCACATGCACGACCTGAAGGACATCACCAGTGACTGTCACTATGAGAACTACAGGGCACAGTGCATCCAGAACATGACGAGGTGTGAACGTGACAAAACCTACACACAGTCACAAAACATGGTTAATTATGAGTAAAACTGAGATATGGAGAACAAAACCAGGGCGATTAGTAGATCTTTGACATATTCTAAAAGTATGTGACAAAAAGTTCATTTCATTACATTACACTTCTTAAGACCATAATTTTCTCGTAATTTTTTTAAGTTTTCTTGAGCAGTCAGTATATATGTATATTCTAAATGTGAGCATACATTTTTACTTAATAACACAACATTTATTTTTAATCTCACAATTTTGTGTCATTAGTTGCGTAGACAAATTATGTGACTTTATTACTAAGTCAAAAGTTTGACTTGTTATCTCATCAATTTTACTTTGTAGCCTTGGTTTCTGTTTGCATTTGAATTTACCATCATAATAATTCAAATGAAGTTATTATCAGATAACAATCCTGTTAGTAAAAGCTTTAACACTTTGTGCTTCCATTGCAGACAGAAGAACGAGTTAGCTCATTTTCCTGTCTTGCTGACAAAAAAATCCAGTGTTACTGTGATGGATGACTGCGAAACAAATGGAAGCCGGCAGCCTGTTGTTCTCATCCCTCATGTTTATGTGTCCTGTTACAGTAAGATGAATGCAGATAAGCGTGTGGAGAGCCCCAACCCGATTCTGCCACTGTCTACACCAGATATTGAGGCTGAGAAGCTTATCAAGACGAAAGATGAAGAAGTGAGTGTCAAAAACGCGACTCTGTGACTCTGTGATATACCTCAGATGCTCAATAATACATTACAGTGGGTGTTATATAACCAAGACACTGATGTGAATTGATGACCCATATGTGTTATTATGTAAGCTGTCTTTCATGCTCCTCTTGCTCCCCTGTCTCTGTCTTGTGTTTATCTGGTGTGTCTGTAGCTGAGGAGGATGCAGCAGATGCTCCAGAAGATGCAGCAGCAGATGCATGAACAGGAACTGTGACTCCCCTCTCTCACAGCATCTCTGTCCCTTTATATCTTTATTTAGATGGCAGTGATCCCTCACCGATGCCATGTTTTTAGGGGTTGAGATGAAAAATTCTTCAGTGTCAATATTTCACCTAATTCTTTAAACTCTGGTCACAAAAAATATAGTAGATGAATGACAGCATGATGTTTTTGCCATTTGATAGTCATGTTAAACAATAGGGAGTAGCTTGCACTTTGTTATCTTTAGACCACAGGCTTAGGGATGGTTAGTTTTACTTGAAATGCTCCATGTATGCCCTCAATGAATTAAGTAGTTTATTCACTGATTGTTTGTACTGTACTTGTGGACTGACAAACAGCTGGAACAGCTGCTGGTAATATAATACCAATACTAATAATACTTATTCTGAATGTGGGGTTTTCACAGATGGTCAGATTATACAGTGAGTGGAACTGAAATGCTGACTGGAGAAACACACTGCTCTTTGAGGTTTAATATCTGCTTAATCAGGCTTAATATAATCAGTGTCCTGATCAGGACTCAGGATCAGGAGTAGTCTAATAACTTATTTCCCATAATACTGAAATTATAATATAAAGTACTTTGTATTTGAGTGGACATGCTGATGTTTTTAAATGGGTTTCTATTAAACCCAGAGATGGTTGGGTGGGGTATTACACATCAAGACTCTTCTGCATTGGCTGAACTTTTCTAACCTGGTGGTGCATCCATCTTTTATATAATGTACAGTTAATAAGCACATTACAGTCTCCTACACATCTGTCTGCAGTTGTCTTGCATTGTGAATAATCTAGGCATTTATGACTAGGAAGAGTAACGTGCAACCTAAAAAGATATCAATCCTAAAAAGTCAAAGGGGACCTATTTTGTTTCAGTGCTGTTATAGTGTTCGATGTTCACACAACTGAATTTATTTATTTAAACATGGCCAGAGGTTCACATGAGCTCTGGTTTTGGCTCTGCATGATGTCAGTGAGAGTGGGTCTTCATAATGTGGTCATCTGGCGCACACAGACGTGAGTACAGAACCACCTCCTACCTGGCCTAGCTGTTTGTAGAAAAATAAACGTAAAGCTGGAAATTAGCAGAATAGGCTCTTTTTAAGGGTTGCCTGGTAAACAAGATAATGCCAAAATGCTTTTTAAATCCATGTATTTAAAGGGGGCATAATATGCAAAATTCAACTTTTTATGTTGTTATTTTTTTTTTTAAGAATATTTGATATTTCTACAAACCCACACAAAGAAAAATAAAACCATCTTCGTGACATTCACAATGAATGATCAGCGTTGGTCTGCAGCATCAAAACAGGTGAAGCAGTTCCACTGTTTGGCAAAAAGATGCTACAAATGTTACAATTAGTTTTGATCATATACCAAGTGGCCACTACTATAGAGGGATAGTCATAAATTGACTTTAAGACCAACTTGAATCCAGTAAGACATAATCACCTGTGGGTTACCAGGTGTATTTCATGTTGCCTTTTTGCATTTCAGTGCAAGATAGTTTCTGTATTATATACAACAGGACTGTTGCAATATCAGATTTCTATTTCATGATTGCTGTGGTAACAAAAAAGTTGCAATATCTATCATAATAATAACAGTAATGGTAATAATAATTACAGCAATAATGCTATCAGTCAGATTCATCTGGAACTTTGTTTTATGTATGCATTTAAAGTCAAAGTAAATATACATCGAGCTGATGAGACTTTCACTGAAACTGTACAGAAACAATAAAAAGCCATCATATCAGAGCTCTATACTCTTTTTGCAACATGTTCATCAGAGATTTTACATTATAAGCAAGATATATGAAACCAAAGTTTGGAATACTGAAATCTCCACGCAAGATTAAAAATCAGCTTGTATATATTACCATAAATCATTTACAGGTAACTCTAATTTATGACAGATGAACACTGTTTCAGTGTGTTTGGCTGTGTAAAAAGATGAAAACAATATGGGAAAAAGGTCAAAGAAATCCCAACAGAATCAATGCTTTGTTTCTCACCAACAGAATATAGTTATAATAAAAACATATATGTTGGTAAACATCAGTCTTTTCAATCCAAAAAGCTATTGTCGTTATTAAAAAAAAAAAATCACAGATCAAATGTTACCTGCAGGATAAGACAAGTGATGGCGAACCTTCCAGTACGAGGAATAATATACACATTAAAGGAAGAAGGCTCAGTCAGAGTACTTCTTTAAATCAAGCGTCTTTGGCTATAAGTCCTCAACTGAGGATTTAATTTTATGCAAATTGTTTTGGATTTAGAGGAACGCTGTGTTGTTTGGCTTTTTGTGTCTGTTGTTCATTAGTTACTTTTTCTGTTTATATGGATCTTATGACAACTATTTACTACAACTATGATATTGTCATATGTGCAACAATGACACAGTATTTTATTTTTAATTTCATGGTTAAATGGCGACATCCTCACTGTGTAAGAAA
Source organism: Neolamprologus brichardi (assembly GCF_056152115.1). NCBI lineage: Eukaryota > Metazoa > Chordata > Actinopteri > Cichliformes > Cichlidae > Neolamprologus > Neolamprologus brichardi. Next base: position 60,192,480 of record NC_142110.1, read on the forward strand.
CGTTGATGCTTGCCATATTACGGATGTTATTTTATGGACTGTCATGTCAGAGGTTTTGAAAATGCTTTAGAGAATATTTCCTGAATTAAAATTGTTCTACATCCCATATTTGTAACATACTAGCTTTATAATGTGGTGATGATACAGTTTTCTTTATAACATAGCCCTTTTCAGGAACAGCGTAACATAGTGATTTGCAGTATAACAAGGCCATAATAGATACAAATAAAACAATTCTTTTGTGTAAAATTATTTTGTGTCCGTCTTCTTATTTTACCATGTGTCTGTTATTGCAGACACATGAACTAACCGGCATGCAGTCTGTTTCTGTTTCTGTTGCTCTTTCTCCATACTTTAAACTTTTTCAGCTCAACCTACATCTGGACCCCCTTCGGTTGTCTTACCAGCAGTGCTCTGGAGTTAAGGAAACCATCATTACCTGCTCAATCATGTCTACCTCCATCTAGACCAGCTGGCAAACACTGTGAGGGTTGTGTTTTTTTACTTTTCCAGTGCATTCAGTACCATCAGGCCTGAAAGCGATGGAGGTACATGCCTCTCACATGTCCTGGATTGTTGATTACCTGACAAGAAAATCACAACATGTGCGTTTTCAGCATTGTGTGTCTCACAAGGTGATCAGCAACATTGGGCGACCTCAAGGGACTGTCCTCTCCCCTTTATTATTCTCCTTCTACACCGAGGACTACAGTCTCTGAACAGAGCCCTTCAATCTTCAGAAGTTGATGACTCTGCAGTGGTTGGATGCATTGGTGACAGTGATGAGACAGAGTACTGGACTATGGTTTACTGCTGTGTCACATGGTGCGAGCAGAATCATCTGCAGCTCAACGTGACAAAGACCAAAGAATTTACTGTGGACATTCGGAGGACCAGGAAACCTGTGACCCTGTTTCAATCATGTTTCAGGTGGTCGATTTGGACATTGTGGAGGACTATAACTACCTCGGAGTACACACTGATAATAACCTGGACTGAATTTAAAAAACCCTGGACACTGCAGGAAGGGCCAGAGTCCTCTCTATTTTGTGAAGCAGCTTAGGTCTTTTAACATCTGTCAGACAATGTTCAGGATTTTCTATGAGTCTGTTGTGCCAGTGCCATCCTGCATGCTGTTGCATGCTGGGGAAGCCGGTTGAGGGTCGCATATGCCAACAGATTCAATAAACTGATCCGCAAGGCCAGTAATGTTATGGGGACGGAGCTGGACTTCCTTAAGGTGGTATCGGGGAGGTGAACGCTGTCCAAGATAAGGACAATGCTGGATAATACCTCCCAACCAATTCCTGATGTGCTGGCCAGTCATAGGAGCATGCTCAGTGAGAGACTAAGATTAGTGCACCACTGGACGACATAGGAACCTATTTTGACAAATTGCTGCCCCTCCCTGAGCCTGGTTCTGCCAGAGGTTTCTTCCAGTTTAAATGGAGTTTTCCTTTCCCACTGTTGCCAAAGTGCTTGTCTGAGGGTCATTTGATTGTTTGGGTTTCTCTGTATTATTGTAGGGTCTCCTCCTTACAGTATTAAGTGGCTTTAGGTGACTGTTGTTGTGATTTGGTGATATATAAAATGAAGTGAATTGAACTGAAATTGAAATTCATCAAACTAATTTAGATCCTGAAGATGTTTCTTTGCCATTTAAACTTTCATAACGACATGCATCACACTAAAGTCAGGGTTCATGGATGCTTTTTCATAATTTGTTGCTTCATTGCCAACCTTCTATTGGCACAAGACAAATGTCCCTTTTATCCAGCTGCTTTAACGCTTGTGTCTGGTGCTCATCCTGAGGACACCCACTGAGTAATACCCTGTCCATTTGGATTCAGGCTTAAGTTAGTCACTGATCTCGTGGTCTCATCCAAAAAGAGTAATACAAGTAAAAATAAAATAAAATAAACAATAAAAGGTTAAAAAAAAAAAGAGTAATAGATGTTGTAAACAAGACTGGTTATTATTTATACTATTACACTGACCCACTGTTTCTAAGGTCCCGTAAAATGAATTTTAATTATTTGATTTCTTTTAAAATAATGCAAATAATGTTAAAAGAAAACATTAAAGTTTCTCCCAGACTGTGTACAAAGGTTTTTTTCAGTGCAGGAGAGTAAATAATGTAATTTCACTGTATAAAAAGCAAAGAGACTAAATAAAAATATATATTTCTGCTGGGGTTATATATTTTGAGGGTTACATGTCAGAATATTGTAGCTCATCTCTTTGTTGATGAGGTCTAAACATTTATTTTTCATATACAGTTATATACTTTGTCAATGAAAGACTGGTGCGCAATTAAACTTTCTGTACTACAAAGTATCTAAAGTTTAATGGTAAACGGATCTTATTGGTAGACTGTTTGATGGTGCAGGGTAAGGGGCACTACGTCATTAGTTTCAGGTCTTCAGATGAGCTACGTACAGCCCTGTTGGCTGGAGGAAGTATTTCCGTGCATGTGGGTACAGGTTTCGGCGGGTTTGCAGCCGTCTGATGCGGCGAAATAGGACAAACGGGGTAGTTCAGTGGTCCTGTCCACCGATGTGACAGCCTGCCGGAGCTCCGAGTAGAGGCGGGAATGGAGCGGAGCGAGGCGGACGAGAATGAGAGCAGTTCATCCCAACAAAACACGATGTGGAAACAGCTTCAAGCCAAAGCCAAGCCGCTGCTCAGCCCCAAGCTGGGCGCCAGAGAGCCAGAAGACAAGAAGGAGCGAGGCATGTGGATGTTCAAGAAGATGAAGCGGAAGGAAAATGTCGTCCTGGACCGGGTGATCTCCTCCTCGCAGCCCGACCTGCTCTTCTCCTCTCCGGCTGATGTGGACATTAAGGAGGCACAGCTCTGCGGCAAAGCAGTCGGCCGGGACAAGCTGCAGTTTTCGATCAAGCACAAGTCCACCAGCCCAAACAAACCCACGCTGTCTCAGCTGGTGCAGTCCCACCACAAGAGCTCCTCTCTGGGGTCTGCGTGCCTGGAGAGGCTGGCCGAGCCTCCGGGCGCCGATGGCGGGGGCGACGCAGCAACAGCTGCCGCAGCGGAGGAGACACATCTGGAGAGCAGTGAGGATCAGCTGGTGAGCTCCTGCCTCGATGATTTGGCTTTTTAAATATATATGTCTGAGCGATCCAGTTCAGTAATTATTAGATTAGCCCTCATTCATACTGACAGGTTAACGATCACAAGTTTTGAGTGTGTGAGCGGAAACAAGCAAGTACATGACAAGATTTGTAACGCGATAAGTGTCAAATGGCATATGCGTCAAAATCTGATAGGTTAACAGATAATGACAAAATAAAAAACTGTTCCGTGATCTCCATTTTACATCACATTACTGTGTTTTAAGTAGTTAAGAGTAGTCATTGTATAAAGTGTTTAATTATTGTGTGGTATTCTTATCAGAGAGAGCCCTAACCATCAGAGTACGAAGAAGCACCAAGCAATCAGGGTACAAGAACTCCCCTTTAACAGGAAGAGACCTCAGGAGATTTGGTTGGTTGAGGGTGAAGGAAAAGACAGGAACAAAGATGAGTATAGCAATCAGTGTTGGTCAAGTACTTGAAAAAAGTAATCAGTAACTAATTACTGATTACTTCCCCCAAAAGCAATCCCGTTACTACACAGACAGTTAAATAGAATAGAATTAGCTTATATTAGTCTCCCCTTGTGGAAGTTAGCATTATTCGTCTTCTGTTGTGCATTTTTGTTGTGCAGATTTAAAAAATAAAATTATTTACATTGTAATAAATAAGTTAAAATATTTGAAAATAATATTAAATAATAGCCATAACCCATAAACTGTGATAATACTCCCAATAAGGGGCTCTGTTTTCATGTAAAGAATTTAGGCTTCTTGTATTTTGAAGGCCTATGAGAGAAATAGATTTCTAGGTCACTTGACAAAGACCCACCCATCAGCACGCCATAAGTGACATGGCATCACTTTAGACTGAATTTACAAAAGCAATATCACATCTCTCATTTAGATCTCTCTCAAATCCTTGCTGGGATCCAGACAACTTTGGCTTCTCTGGGAAAAAGATCCCTGTCTTCCCTCCTCTACGAGCTCTATAAACACACAGAAATGATGTTGAGTTTTTATTTTGGTCCCTAATAAAGTGAAAAATATAAATAAAGCAGAATATCTTCAGGACTGGCCTGCTTCTCATATTTTTGTTACTTTTTTGCTTCTCATACCTGATTTCAAAACACCAAGATGGCAAATCAGTCAGCTAATTGGAGATAAAGTATCTGAAATTCAGGAGCGGGGCCACGCCTCCTTCCAGTTCTCATCTATATATGTTCCCCCAGTTCTACAAGCTGTTTGTTCTCATTTACGTGCCCCACCCTTCCTCCCTCCCCTTTTTACTTCTTTAACTTCTTTACTTCTCTACCAGGACAGGGCCCAGTCCCCTTTGAGGCCATACCCCAAACCGCAGCTCAATTCATGTCCAAGCCATTCACCTTTATCTACTAAAACGCTATCAAACCTCAAACGAGGACGTGGGCCTAGCAAGTGAAATGCTTTAAAATGGGACGTCACTGTGGTCACATCACACTTTTAAATGAACTGACACTATGACACTAACATCTGCTAAGAACGCTGCTGTTATTTTTGAGAAAACATTTCATTTTGAATTTCACATTTCAAAGCTCACCCAGTTTTTTTCTTTCATGTCAGAAGCATTGCAAAACTCAAACCTTTATTGACTCGAAAGAAGTCCACAATAATTTAATAACTTTTAATTCATTCATTCATTCTAATTTCTGTCTATAATTGTTCTGGTAATGTGTGTCTGATGTAATGAATATAAGGGCATGTGTTTGACTCTGTGTTTTTATGTTTGAATGTGTGATTCAACAGTGAAGCACTTTGTAACTGTGTATTTTTAAAAAGTGCTATACAAATAATATTATTGCTATTATTGTATGTGATGACTTGGGAGTGAGAATGGATTGGCTAGAGAGAGGTGCGCCTGGCGGCCTGGTAGCTAGTCAATAGTAACATGTTTAAGTGGACTAAATCAGTAACTCAGTGAACCCCAATGAACACATTTGTGTGTCCTCCAAAGTCACACACAAATCTTTTTAACATTTTTAAATCTTAGTTTACCATTTGGATCATATCACACGTATCACCCTGCCTACTGTGGTCTGTGTGGTTCCTTGTGCAAGATAGACTCCAAAGTCTCATTTACTTCCATCCATGTATGCTGAAATTAATTTAGTCATTGCAGATAAGAAAAGATTATTGGTAAATCAGATGCTAATGGTTTTCCTCCCCTTTATATATACACTGTTCCACAGACAGATGCTCATTGGTCAAAGGTCAGTGTATGCTCAGGTTTCAGACTGTATTTTTTCTAATCTCAGATCCACATGATGAGTGGATGAATATCACACACACAAGCTCTACCACCTTCTGTTTGCAAGGGGGAGAAATTTTTCTCACGAGAAAGGTGTTCTTAAAGGGCAAGGAGCTAAAACAGAAGGGTTCCTTACTAGGAACTCAGAAATTCTTACTTCAAATGAAACTCACTATTAGTTCAAGATTAATAATTAATAAAGCACCGGATGGACCAAATCAAGGATGATATGAAGGCTGTGAATGTTACACCAGAAGACGCCCTTGATAGGAAGAAGTGGAGGAAGGCATGCAAGATAGCGGACCCTGCGTCGCGGGATATAAACCGCAAGGAAGAAGAAGAAGAGTACAAGATTAATAATTGCTTATTTTAAAATCTGAATTATGCAAATCTCCATTACTACAATGCAAGAATTAAAAAAAGGGGGCTTGGTTAGATTTTGTGGAGCTGTGTGGGTGTATGTGTGTGTGGTGCTGCTCTCTCGAGGACCCTGCTGCCACTCATTTTCTCCACCTGGGGTCACTCAACAAAAAGCCCTCAGACATTATAAAGGCGAGATGAGGTCCACGTGCGAGGGTTGTTGCTGGGTGTCTGTCCTGCTCCGTTCACACAGAGTTTTGTTTTTGGGAGCGTTGTGGATTCCTTTTGTGGATACAAGTGAATAGTGTGATCCTGTGGGCAACAGAAGTGCCACTTACTGAGTTTGAGCTGTTTGAGCAACAACACTTGCATTAAGGTGCTTTATGTTGTAAGGTACAAAGAGCAGCTGACTAAGGGAAACCAATCCCCTCAGTAAATGTACCAGCTTTTCTCAACAAGACTAGCTTATGTTGACTCTCCTGTGTGTGCAAGTCAACTGAAGCATGAGAGGACAAGAGTGAAACCGGACTGGCTCTCTATCAGCTAATGTGATACTCATTCTTGTCACACTGTTAGCAGAGGGACTTCAGGGTATTTGTTCAGTTGCTACTGTGCTACGATATATGTATCATTTATATCTGTCCTGGCTCAAGCTAAAAAAAGATCATAATGTCACTTTAGATTAAGGTTGGTCGATTTGATTAAAGGGTGAAAACTGCAGGATATCTCTCTCACTGAGGAATTGTTTCTAGTTGAAAACGTTTCATTAATAACAAGTATGATTAGCATTGAATCATACTTGTTATTAATCTCTGGCTCTCTTCCACAGCATGTTTTTTTCCCTGTCTTCCTTCTCTCACTCCAGCTGGTTGTGGCAGATGGCCCCGCCCCTCCGAGAGCCTGGTTCTGTCGGAGGTTTCTTCCTGTTAAAAGGGAGTTTTTCCTTCCTACTGTTGCCAAAGTGCTTGCTCATAGGGGGTCATATGATTGTTGGGTTTCTCTCTGTATGTTTTATTGTAGGGTTATCTTACAATATAAAGTGTCTTAAGGCGACTGTTGTTGTGATTTCACGCTGTATAAATAAAATTGAATTGAATTAAATAAGACATAACAGCATCTGTTAGCAGAGTTCATAAATGTAGGATATATTTAACCTGTTGCAGCTGTGTGTTTGCAGGCTACAGACTGGTATTTTGTCAGTATTCAGTTCAAAGTATTCAGCATGCATGTTTTTACATAAGCATGTCTCCACCATGATTTCAGGGTAAATGCTGGTGCTTTCACTAAAGTTTTAAGGCTTCATTTTTGGCCTTGTCTTTTTAAATCCAGCACTATTGGAATTGACATTCAATATTATTACCAGCCTATTTGTGTAGTTTTATCTCTGAATAATGTTTGAGTGCTTGGCTGTGAGACTTTTTAGTCTTATGTATATTAGTTTAGAGCTGTGCTTTGTGGCCTTAATTTGGTCTGTGACCTTAAGACACCTCTTGTGGTGTTTTCCCTTAGTGTACCTCTTAGTACAGCCATCAGTCAGGCTTATCCACCAGGGAAGGATTACAGGCAAGCCAACCAGGATGGTTCTTCACCTTGCTCCCTCCCACTCATGCACTGCTGCTTCTTTCATTCAGCCTCCTCACCTCCTCTACTGCACCTGCTCCTTTTCAGCTGCCACACTTCTCATGGGAGAAACATTTTTGATTTTTGAAGTTTGTGCATCTGCCAGGGTAGAATTGCTTCAGAAGTATCCTCAGAGTCCCGGCCTTTGGAGCTTCTCTGTCAGAGTTGCCCTCCCCTCACTCCACCTTTTACCTCCTTGCCTGTATAATCTTCCTGTGCCCTGCTCGACCCTGGATCGCTTTCTTTGTGAGGCCTCAGTGGCAGAATCCCGTCTAGCGATCCTGGGGTTACTCCGCTGTGCCTCTAGGGATGACTCTTTTCCCCTCATCTCCTCATATGGACGGCTGCTGTCGGTGAGCTATGTTAATATGTGCTTCAGTATGTGCGCCATTGTGGATTCCAGCATTAATACCATCACTTGTTTTTATCCACCTTTCTTTCAGCTCTGTGATTGTGTTTTTTTCTGTGTTTTTGTGGGAATATTAATATTAGTAATAATTCTGACTAGCATTCTTATGTTAATTATTGACTATTTGGGGCAATTGACTTTGAAAAATGAAACAAATAAGGAGAAAGAAACTGGTTCTGAATAATATGATGAGATGAGCTGTGACAGGGACCCAGGCAGTTAGTATTAAGTAATTGTTGGAGAAGCTCGATAGGAACGATACCAGCCACCTGACCAGTGTTACAGACCACTCACCTAAAGAGAGCTCCCTGACAGCTGCAGTCGCTTAAAGCAGACATGAAGGGACTAGAAATACAACCAAACATTTGTCCTGGTCTCATACTCCCCAGATCCCAGTCAGGGCCAAGGATAAACACTGAGGCAACACAGGACAATCCCAGAAGTCCTGTGTCTATGCCCTGGTGTGAGAGATGCTTGATGATGGAGTAACTGGTTTACGCTCCACTAGATATGTAATTTCTCAAAAACAGGAGATAGTAATAATAGTAACAATTCTGGCTAGCATTCTTAAACTTGAGATTAGCTGCACATAACAACAACAAGAAAAAAAAAAATCTTTTTTTTGCGTTTAGATTTGCTTGACTGTGTGCCTGGGCATTCAGGTTATTGCAGCATTTATACTGCTGCAAATAGCACAACATTTGGTGGTTCTGCTACCCAGGAAGCAGCCTCATAATTCACAAATCTGCTGTGTGTGTTAGGGGTTACTGAGCGTACGTGAGAAACTGCGTTTGAGAAGCGTGCATTTCTGTGCACACACTCACAGGTGCAACCATTTACTTGGCCACTTTAACCACACAGCGTTGACAACCACGGGATGATGTTAGAGCTCACTTATTGAACGCGGCTATAACTGAACTGAATATGAAAGAGTACAACTCACACATTTTCACACGTTTCCTCAGTCCAGCTACTTTGTAGGCGCCGTGAAAAAAAAGTGTAAAGTGAACTCCTTTAGCTCATCTATGTTCTCTTTGTTGAATCGGGTTTGTTCTCAGCCTTTTAGTTACTGTATTGATCACACAGTCTGTATAAGCAGGGATATTTATGTTATTGGGGACATTAGGTTAAGCCAACATGTTATGGAGGGCTCTGCTGTGGACATGAAGGAGATATAGTGCTGAAGATATTTCCTACCTTGAGTTTTCTGTTGTTTTATTGGATTCATTTTCAGCTTCATGCGACGGTACCTGTAAGCACCATTTAAAAGGTGTCCTATATACTTACAGTACACGCAAAGATTAGATTATTAGCAGTGCCGGGGCATTACAAAGAACTGTTGTACTGTAATTCCATTATATTTTTCTGTAACTCTATGATGTGAAACGTTATTAATAGTAAAAAAATTCTTTAATCACATTACAGTTATTAAACAGTTAAACAGTAATAAGTTGTTCAATTATTTATATAATCCGCAGAGTAGACCCAGAACTTATTGGCTTTAACCCTATAACGCCCTTTGTTTCATATTTGATACATGAGTTTCAGAGACCTCTATTTCCTCAACACGATCAATACTTGTCATCATTTCAAAATGTTATGGACAAAACTCTTTTTTAAAATCTAAAATTAACATTGTTGCTAACAAAAAGTTGCCAAAAACCAATCCATCCATCCATCCATTCGCTTCCGCTTATCCTTTTCAGGGTCGCCGGGGGTGCTGGAGCCTATCCCAGCTGTCATAGGGCGAGAGGCGGGGTACACCCTGGACAGGTCCCCAGTCTGTCGCAGGGCCAACACACAGGGACAGACAACCATTCGCGCTCACATTCACTCCTATGGGCAATTTAGACTAATCAATTAACCTATCCCCACAAACTGCATGTCTTTGGACACTATGATCGGACATGTCTTTGCCGATCATACACAACATGATATAGCAAAAAATAATGTGGATTTTGTTTTAAGGGTTAATAAACATCTTAGCTCCCCCCCAAAAAATCCGAATTTTCTGGCTATTTTTTGATGGGTTGAGTTTTAAAGGGTTAAAATGACCTGGGACCCTCAGGGAGAAATTGGAAAATGTTGCTGTATTTTCCCATTTTCTTCACATAAGTGCAAGAAGGTGAATGGCTGCATTGACGACGCACGTAGTTCAGCCTCACAGGTTTATTAGTAGGACGATATTGCTGATGATAGCTGTTTGCCCGACAGACTGTATTAACATTCATAACAGTTGATAAATGATGTTTCTTTGATGTTGCATAGTTTGTCCACCAAAGGGCACTCTGCACTTTCCCCATTGCCAATATGTTTGTAATGCTACAAACACAACAACCAGCTGAGCACAGTTGGGTAAACAGGGACATAACTGCACACATCAAATGGTAGGGAACTTTGTTTATGTTTTTTGTGTCTGAAAGAAAAAAAAATCGGATTTTTAAATGATCAGATATTTGTATTAATGTCAAAATATTGCCTATAGTGGTTGGGTTCCATATGGCAGTTGTTACCATATAACTTTACTGATAACAATCCAGAGTTTTGTCGAACAAACCTTCTTTTTTACACATTACAGATCAAACTGTTGTCTGCTTGACAATCAGTAACTGAAAGACTTTCAGAGTGAAAATGATGACGGATGTGGTCAGAACCAAAGTGTTATTAAGAACAAAGACAAGCAGTGCTGTTATTGTTATCTATGAAGTATTACACGAGGTTCCTCCTAAGGTAGTTAGTTTAAATTTGGGGTGAAATCTCTTAAAACCAAGAAGTAGCCATTCTACTACTTTCAGCTAAAGGGAGTATACTCATGTCATCAGAGATGCATTACTACAGACCTTCATACTTGATTATAAAATTAAAATTAAAATTAATTAGTGAGCTTATAAGTGTATAACAGTAGTGATATAGTAATATAATAGCAGTTGTCATGATATGCTTACTTTACACTAACACATAGTATCAGTAGTATCAGTGACACCAACTACATCTGCATTACTTTAGATAAAATACTGTATTACAAAAATATGATATCTGTCTGTAGATGTGATGTAGAGGTGAGTGTTTAAACATGGACGCCCAGTCCTAAAATAGGCATGTATCAGTGTAGCTGGCGGGTGTTCCCAGCTTGGCGCTTTGCTTCCTGATTTAGTACCACAGGACATTTAAGCCTTTCTTAAGCTGCTTGTTAATTCTGGCAGAACGTGTTACTCCTATAATGTAAACATCCTGATTTAGCCTCGGACTGGGTTTGTGCACTTTTTGGCCTCCATACTTATCTGTTTCGTCTTTCATACCGGCCAAAGTGATAGGCTGCAGGTTGTGCAAAGACGTTTTAATGCTGGGTCACAATGAAGCAGTAAAACCTGTGAGCTGTTGCAATGAAAGCCAAAGTAACACCGCAATAGATGGTTGCTGTTGACTGCCTGGTCACAAGATGAGAGATAACAAACAGCTTCACACAGGAGATGTCAGTCACGCTTTAAAAGCAAAAGTACAATCACCAATGCCACCAAGTGTAAAACTGGCATGAATTCTCACAACTCAGAGGAACAGACTTTGGGAACACACTTAATTATTGTTTGTTTGTCTGGGTGTTTAGTAAGTAGCTGAGGCTAGAATCCACTTAGCTTAGCATAATAGTTGAAACAGGGGAAACTGTTGAGGCTTGCGAAAAGATTTCCATATCATTGCATATTCAGTACTGGTGTGGGCTTTGAGCTATGAGTGTGCTTGTTGCCAAATGCAGTGGTATGATTGGTCAGATCTGTTTATTCCCATCTGAAAAATCAAGCCTGACTCCAAAAAAATAAATGCTGCAAATTAATTCTGCAAGAGTTCATGGGCAGTGTAAATGGCTACATTTTATGATAACTACAATAACTGAGAATAATTTTTATTACACAAAATATTTGCATGAGTTTCAAGTGTTTGGTGTGTAAAGGTCGTTAGCTCTTCTGATGCCCAATGTTTTAAAAGATGATAATAACATGCAAAAGACTACATTACCAGTGATCCAGTACTTTGATCTGGATCACAGAAAGAATAAAAAATGGACATTTCAGTTTCTGGGTCTGAACCCAAAGCCAACGTGGAAGTGCATTAAAGCTGCATTCTGGAAGACATACTGTCTTCCTGTATATTCTTCTAGGCTGTAAACAGACATCTGGTCCTACAGTAGTCAGTGGGAAAACGGCCCTTGGATTTAACCTCTCCAAACACTTTCCCGCTGAGTTTATGTGCTCAGTGACTCATTTTGGGGCACACAGTCAATCACTTCCAGCATTGTGAGGTAATTTTAGAGAAAGCCAGGTGATAATAACCCAGAACTACCTCTGTAGATTACATTTTACACAAGACTGTCCTTTGTACATGACCTGCACATGCTTGTGTTAACCCACACAAATAGTGGACTCCCATAATGAGTTAAAAATGAGGCACTCATTCCTAATGTAAACAGGACATGAAACATGGAGCCAAATCCAGACAAAAAAGGCTTAGTATGCAATGTAACCTTATCATGAACGCAACCACTGACAAATGCGCAAAAGGAGGTCTGCATTTCATTCGCTATTAAAAATATATACATAGAAAAACACATACAGTTTATAAGGTAACATAGACTTTGTTTTCTTCTTTGGATGTTCGCTGCCTTTTGGTCGATTCTCTGACAAAATGAACCCACACTGATCTGGGAATAGTTAGAAGGTCAGAGTTAAGTGGTTTGACAAACAACAAGAAAAAGCGATGTCCTGCGAAACTGGACTGAAAGCGAGTGAAAGAGCAGCCAGTGTCTAAAGAAAGACTTTGAAAGACGTTCAGAAAGCTCATATAAAGATATGAGGAGTGGCACAAGACTCATGCACAGTAATTTTACAGTACGTAAAATTGACACAGGAAACTTTATACTCTCCTCTCAGACAAGTTGCCTGCTGGTTGGATTTTATCTCTTCATTTACCATCATGAGCTCTGAACTGGTCTTACCCTACTTGTTACATGCAGCTATGGGTGGAGACTAGGCTACATAAGACTTTAACAGCCCTCCTCCAACAATCCAGCCTCCACACAGACAGCTTGACACACTCAGCCTCCTCATGTTACACAGGATAGTCTCACTCACTTTATTATCATGTTTTCTGTTTCCGCCAGTGGGATTTCCACAGCTTGCCAGAGCAGAACTTGGCACACTTCAGAAGTTTCACCCTCAGAAAGCAAGCCTGTGTTTCATAATGTGTCTACCGGATTTATAGCTGAGCAGGAAAGCTGTAAGACTTGATGCTATAAAGCTTTAAAAGTGGTTTATAATTTATGTTGTTACATCACTGCATCAATATAAAATCACACTTTTACCACAGTTTTTTTTGTAAATGTATATTTACATAGTCTTGACTTAAGGTCTTAACTCAGTCACCTTATTCCACCCTCGCTAAAACACAATATGTGAAACCTTCCACCATTAAAAAAACCAAACTCTAATCACAAAATCCTAATCTCTGACTTATTTGACAAAATTCTTTCTATTCACAGTTTGCTGTAAAATTCAAAGCTGTATCTTACAGCTTTGAGACTCTGAAGCTGTGTGCTACTTCATAATTATGTTTGACAAGACTTTGACTAGCCAAACTAATAAAAAAAACTATGATGGTTTGATTTTATTGTACTTTTACTGAATTTATTTTATCCCTTTGCTCTGTGTTAGAGATTTATCTTTAAAGAACAGAAACTCACTCAATCAAATTAAGCGGTCAAACGAGCTGATTGGTGAACCACAGCTCAACCTAGCATCCCTGGACAGCGCTGAGTTGCAGCGCTCTGCTGGTTCAGGTTTTTTTGATGACTCACTCTCTTTGCATAGTGATTTTCAGTTTCTTCCTCTTCTTTCTGGTCCCAAAGTGTAGAACAATAAGGTGTTGGCTTGATGTTCTCGTGTGGCCGCTGGGCCACTCCCATGGTGGCCCTCTGTGGCCTGGACCTCCCCCTTATCGGGGGAGAGGGCTCTGCCTGGTGGTCTGGGGCCCTGGGACCCTGTTTTCAATTCGTATTAGAGGGGTGTTTTTGTCTCTAACAGGTAGTTGGCGATACATTGTGCATTTCTATTTGTTTCTATCTCCCCGTATCTCTCCTCTACCGCACCACCACCTCCTCTTTTTGCTCTCTTGCCTATAAATGTGATAACTGAAGTAACACAAATAGAAATGAATAAATAAACGATAAAGATTCACATGAAAGAAAGAGGAGGCTATAGAGATTCTATATAGCTGTTCTTGCAAAAGCAAAATTTGTTTGGTACCACAATACATTCAGATCGCAATTCTGATTACAAAAGCTGCCAGACAGGACAGGATATTAAAAAAAGAAAGAAATGTAGCACCTGTTTACTCAATTAAATAAAACAGATATTAGAAAACTTAGATCATGAACTTGTCTGTAGCCAATTTTCTTTCTGCAGTGTGCAGTTTTTTTCCCATTTTATATCATAAATGTGGACATTTTGGTATTTTACAGTGTTTTTCAAAGTGTTGTCAAACTGCACCATTAATCAAGACAAATCAAGAAGTTACTCAAAAATCAAAATTAGTTTCAGCTGTCACTACATTATTCAATACAGTGCAATACAAAAAATTATTGTAAGTAGTCTGTGAATATGTGTACAGTACAGTACACATGCTCAGTTTGTTTTCCAGTGAGTCCACTGTAAGGAGCTCATATATAATATCATATTGTAGAAATATTGATCAGAGCATCTCTCTGAGTGGAAGTGCTTGTGTTGACAGGATGCTGCTCGCACAGCAGAGTAGTTGTGTTACATTTGCAGTGATGGATGCAGATTGATGTTTCATTGTCAGTGTTGCTTACATACATGTTTTCAATGAAGTGTCTTAGCTTTAATATTGCATGGAAATAATTCCAGCAATTAAAAATAAGATCAGTTATACCATCTGTATGGTGTTTTAAGAAAACCTAAGAATTAAATGACTCACTGCACCGCGCATTACATTACATTATCTAATGCGTAAAGTTTTACTGACAGTGGTGAACCCATGGTTGTATTGTGTGTCTCTGTAGTTGTTTTGTGCCTTTCAGTTGTGGATTAGTGACTGAACTCAATAAACGAATCATTGCAGGCAGATGCAAACTGGTGGAAGACACAAACATGAGACTGGGTCAGTCTTTAGCATCATTTTAATCATTTATCAGTGCAGGAGCTTCTAGCTGGAAAGATGAGGCTTTCTGATGCTGAGAAAGTCTTTAATCTTTTACTTCCTGTTTTGATCTTTTCAACAGCTTTACCAGCATTAAGGCAGGGTTTTGTTTTAGTGATGCATAGGGATACCATAACAAAACTGCAGCATGTCACGACACACAGCCAATCCAGGGACCACAAACGAGGTTTATATATCTGTCATTCAGTGTCTCTTTGTATGTAAGTTTTTATAATCATTTATTGTCTCTAGTTGTGTCATTCTTATATTAATCTCCCTGATCACAGGCTCCAGAACATGTCCCACTGACCCATGGACTGAGCTCCATCTGTGGTCTTTGTATATATCCATGTATAGTTGATGTTGGCGTGGCAGAGTGCAGGTGTCTGTGACAGTTCCACTTTCAATATGTGTAGAAATGTTCAATGAAGTTAAACGGTCCTGTCTTGCAGAAACTGTATATCAGGTATTAAAGCAGCGTTAGGCCACTCATGCCCATGCTGTTACTTATATTCTGTTTCTGCATTGCCACAGATGTGATCATATTGCAACAGCAATGAAAGTTTTAGGGAATGGAAAACAATTTGCACCTCAGCACTGTGATCAGATAGGAGGAAGCTTCTTTCATGTAATTTCCTGTTAGTAATCACCCCTGGGACAAGATACCAAGCTGAATTAGACACTTTGGTCAGAGGAAGTGTGCAAGCTTAGATGTAGGTAGCTACCATGAGTTAGTGAAAACTACACTTCAGTGACAGGCTGGTAGAGACTTCTCATAAAAAATGTTGGTGAGTTTAAAGTCAGGATGTGGCTGTGAGGGCTTTTGTAGAGAAGCAGTTTATTGCATGTATTTAATGCATTCATTTGTGCTAACAGGGAATGGGTACTTCATGTCCTTCGGGGTTTTCTTCTGACCAAGCTCGGTCGGGGATGTACAAGCTGGAGATCGAGCTGAAAAGAGGACACAACCTGGCTGTCCGAGACAGAGGAGGTGCAGTGACATCTGTAGTTAATTGCATTTTTCAGCTCTTGCTTTTATGCATGTGTGATAGCTTTATTTGTCTATTTTTATTCGTCGATGTAGGAACAAGTGATCCATATGTCAAGTTCAAGCTTGCTGGCAAAGAGGTTTTTAGGAGCAAAATCATCCATAAAAACCTCAACCCAGTGTGGGATGAGAAGACGACCTTAATCATTGACAGTCTGAATGAACCTCTGTATGTCAAGGTAAAGACTTAGAACTAACACACACACACACACACACACACACACACACACACACAGCTTTTCCATATAAATTCTTAATGAACATTGGTCAGTGGAGATTGTTTCTCTTCTGTAGGTGTTTGACTATGACTTCGGCCTTCAGGATGACTTCATGGGTTCTGCTTTTCTTTACCTGGAGTCTCTAGAGCAGCAGAGGTATGTCAGATATTAGTGCGAACATTGGGTTCTGAAAAACAAGAACAAAATAATAAAGAAATATTTTAATATAGAGATTCTTTGCATGTTTCATGAAATGAAAAAAGACACAGAATAAACACAGATAAAATGTTGTTGTATGTATGTTTTTATTGGTGTGAAAAAATGTATTCTCCCTTCCTGATTTCCTTTTTTTGTATGTTTTCCACACTTAAATGTTTCAGATCATTAAAGAAATATTAGACAAAGATAGCAGAAGTAAACAAAAAATGCAGTTTCTAAATGGAGGTGCTTAATATTAAGGTGGAAAAAAGTACAAAAGTACATGGCCCAGAGTGAAAAAGTGATTAACCCCTAAACCTAATAACTGGTTGTGCAGAGTTGTTGTGATTCAGCCACAGGGTTTTCAAGCATGAACTGCCTTTTTAAGGTCATGCCACAGTATCTCAACTGGATTCAGGTCAGTACTTTGATTAGGCCACCCAAAAGTCTTCATTTTGTTTTCCTTAAGCGATTCAGACGTGGACTTGCTGGTGTGTTTTAGATCATTGTCCTTCTGCAGAACCCAAGTGTGCTTCGGCTTGAGGTCACAAACAGATGGCCGGATATATGGGTTCAAACTGTGGTCATAAATATTTTGTACTTGTAAATCAGACTGCGTAGTTGTGAACTGAGTTATATAACCTTGTAAACCAAAATATCTGAAAATTTTTATGTTTGTGCATTCATAAATGAATTTTTTTTTGTGTGTTTGTAAAAAATATTTACAGAAATTACACATTTTTTTCAAGGTCTGGTTACAGATACAAAGCAAAAAACTACTTACTTTGGTTATTTTGGTTTACAAGGTTACAAAACTCAATTCACAACTACGCAGTCTGATTTACAAGTGCAAAACATTTATGACAACAATTTGAGCCCATATGGATATTCTTCTTCAGGATGTTTTGGTAGACAGCAGACTTCGTGGTTCCATTTACCATGTACCATGCAAGTCTTCCAGGTTCTGAGGCAGGAAAGCGGCCCCAGGCCATCACACTACCACCACCATATTTTACTGTTAGTACGATGTTCCTTTTCTGAAATGCTGTTACTTTTTACGATAGACGTAATGGGACACACACCTTCCAAAAAGTTCAACTTTTACCTCGTCAGTCCACAGAGTATTTGTGCAAAGGTCTTGGGGATTTTCAAGGCTTTTGAATATCTTTTTTAGGCTTTGTCAGGCAGGTCCTATTCGAGCTGAACTTCCCAAAAGATGTGATACATCACAGTTAATTTATGTTATAATAGGAAGGGGCAATGACTTTTTCACGAAGGGGCATGTAGGATTGTTTTTTTTTTCCGCTTAATAATAAACACCTTGATTTACAAACTGCATTTTGTGTTTGCTTGTGTTATCTTTGTCTAATATTTAAATTTGTTTGACAATCTAAAACATTTATGTGTCTTTTTCCCCCCTGAATTTATAAACAGGAAATTAGAGGTCATCCAGGTCTTTATGTCTTTACGCCATTCAAACAGTTTAACTAACCGGGTGTGTTATCTGGCCTTAATGGAAAGGTAAGGTTGGGTGTCATCTGCATAGCAGTGAAAAAGTATGCTATGCCTTCTGATGATGCTGCCCAAGTGAAGCATGTATAATGTAAATAGAATTAGTCCTAGCATGTAACCCTGTGGAACTCCATAATTAACCTTAGTGTGTGTGAAGAGGACTCTCCATTTACATGAACAATTTGGAGTCTATTTGATAGGTATGATTTGTAGTTACATAGACAGGTACCTTTAATACCGAATGAATTAGGTTGCAATTACTGAACGTAATTACTGAACGTAATTACTGAACGTAATTAGGTGAATTACTGAACCTAATCATCGTGTAGTGACACTGGCCTTATTAAAAAAAAGCATGCCAGAAAGCAGAGCAGAAAACACACCTGCACATATTCATGACTGTTTGTTCCAGGACGATACCTGTGACTTTAGTGCTGAAGGACCCTCAGTATCCTGATCAGGACCTCGGTACTCTGGAGCTGGCCGTCAACCTGACACCAAAAGACAGTCCCATCGAGGAACGCCGAGACTCAACAGTATGTACGCAGATTATGTCAGCTGATATTTCTCTCACTTGATCTTTTTTTTTTAATCTTATTTTAATTTGACCTGCTTTAGTTAAATAAATGTCAAAAACACCACAACTGATACACTGACATGAGTTATTGCAGTCAGAACTTAGGGGCAGGTTGAAAGGGAATCATTTTTACATTTCAGCTGTGAAATTTGGTTGACATGGTAAAGAGCTTAAACACACACACACACACACACACACACACACACACACACACACACACACACACACAAATAGAAAATGTTCTGTTAGAGGAAGTCTGTTAGTGTGAAAAAGTATTAAATGAAAAGTGTTTTATGTAGAAAAACATTCCACTGTTTCTCCTTCTTTCTTGCACTGATGGATAAGCTGATTTGTTGAGGTAGAGCAATTTTCTCTTTATATAAAGCTGCATCTAATCATGATGTTATATAAAGATCAATCTAACTAATATTCTTCTAATATCTTTGGCTTATGAATGGCCTAAAGTAACATCCTTGTATTTCTTGTTTTTCAGTTATTCAGTTTTCCCATTATGATATCAAATTGTATCACCTGCCTGCAACCCTGATTTTATTTTACTTGTATTGTTAATTTTGAATTCTTAGTTTATTTTTTAAAGTTAGTTTTAGTAATTTTTTAGTAAACATACCATTCTGTGGCATGTGCAGATGCTCTTCGGCAGATGCTCTTCGGCTGAAAGACCAACTTTCAGAGCGTAGCATATGCTGCTTCCTATGCATGGAATTTCCAACTATGCATCCAACTACTTATCCCACCAACAGTAACTGTCTGTTATGTTTTTGATAGACACCAGATTTTACTTGAAGGCACCTGCATCCAATACAATTTCAAGGGAGGCTGAAGTGTGGATGGCACATAAAGATCTATTGTCTCTTTTAAGTCATCACTTCCTCCCACTGTAAAAAAAAACATATGATGGAGATGACTTTTGCTTGGACTGAAGCTTGGATATAGATTTAGTGATTTTGGACTCTCAATCCATTGTATTCATTTGTAACATTGTCACGAGGGAACAGGGAGGACTCGGCGCAGACTGAAATCACAGAAAACTAAATTTATTTACACACTCCACACTCCCGGTGCACTATATACAGGTGAAGGAGAAGGGGGCCGAGGTTCCCAGGGGTACAGGGAAGAATCAGGAAAAGTGTCCTCTCTTGCTCCGCTCCACACGAACAGAAGAATGCACCTGGAAAGGTCCTTTCCTCACACACGCCACTCTCACTGCGGCACTCACGAACAGGCTTCGGTGTCCAAACTTCCAAACCGAGCACGAAGAATGAGTGTTACTCAATAGTCCAGCGGCGAGGTGCTCTCAGTCACTGCCTTAAGTAGCGAGAGCAAACAAGGTGAGGAGCCACAGGTGATTGCTTGCAGGTGGTGAAGGCCAGGGGCGGGAGCCCACAATGAGCTCCGCCCAGGTAGCAAGTAGAGAGAGAGAGAAGAGAGAGAGGAGAGAGACAAAAGCAACACACATGTAGCCACACAGGGCCAGCCGGGCAGGCACGGGGACCATGACAAACATAAATATTAGAACTGTCCGATAGATGTACAATGTCTTCTCTAAACATCATTAGTGTTTGCTCTCTCTGCAGTAGAGTATCACTTCCTGTTCCAGCACACACTTAAACTGAGTTTCTGTCTGATTTCTCAGGCTTTTTATTTGATTTAGTGTTTAGGTCAGATAAAGTCATTGTTGTGGGGGATTTTAACATGCATGTAGATGCTAAAAATGACAGCCTCAATACAGCATTTTATCTGTTATTAGACTCAATTGGCTTTTCTCAAAATGGAAAAGAACCCACCCACCACTTTACTCACATTCTAGATCTTGTTTTGACATGTGGCATAGAAGCTGACCATTTAACAGTGTTTCCTGAAAACCCTGTCTTGTCTGATCATTTCCTAATAACACTTACACTACTGGTCAGCAGTTTTAGAACACCCCAATTTTTCCAGTTTTTTATTGAAAATTATGTATTTTAGTGTCTCATTGCATTCTGAAATGAAAGCATAGTACAAATAAGCAATTGGATACTGTAGCTCCTGTGAAAAAGAGAGCCTCAAATCAGAAGTATTTGACTCCCTGGCATAACTCTCAAACACACACGTTAAAGCAGATAACTCGTAAGCTGGAGAGGAAATGGCATATCACAAATTTAGAAAATTATCATTTAGCCTGGAGTAATAGTTTGCTGCTTTCTAAAAAAATCACCTCCTGTAGCTAGAACATCTTACTATTCATCACTGATTGAAGAAAATAAGAACAACCCCAGGTTTCTCTTCAGCACTGTAGCCAGGCTGACAAAAAGTCAGAACTCTGTTGAGCCAACCATCCCTTTAACGTTAACTAGTAATGACTTCATGAACTTCCTCACAAAATTCATGAAGTTCACAACACAAATACATTTTTAACCATCACTCATAATCACCTCACAGATGTAACATTATCTAGAGCTACTTTAAGTACCACTGATATTTATTTAGTCTTTTTCTCCAATTGGTCTTTCTCATTTAACTTAAGTAATTACTTCCTCCAAACCATCTAAGTGTCTTTTAGACCCCATTCTTACAAGACTGTTCAAAGAAGTCCCACCGTTAATTAATGCTTCAATCTTAAATATGATCAACTTATCTCTAATAATTGGCTATGTACCACAGGCCTTCAAGCTGGCAGTTGTTAAACCTTTACTTTAAAAGCCATCTCTGGACCCAGCAGTCTTAGCTAATTATAAGCCAGCCTTCATCTCCAACCTTCCTTTCATCTCAAAAATTCTTGAAAGAGTAGTTGTAAAACAGTTGTCAGATCATCTGCAGAGGAATGGTTTATTTGAAGAGTATCAGTCAGTTTTCAGAGCTCACCACAGTACAGAAACAGCTTTAATGAAGGTTATAAATGATCTTCTTATGGCCTCTGACAGTGGACTCATCTCTGTGATTGTACTGCTTGACCTCAGTGTTCTATACAGTTGGCCATAGTATTTTATTAGCGAATGGCGCATGCTGTAGGTATTACAGGTAGTGCCCTGCAGTGGTTTGTATCATATCTGTCTAATAGACTCCAATTTGTTCATCTCCTTGGTGAGTCCACTTCACACACTAAGGTTATGGATTTCCACAGGGTTCCATGCTAGAATCAGTTCTGTTTACATTTTACATGCTTCCCTTAGGCAGTATAATCAGAAGGCATAGCATACATTTTCATTGCTATGCAAACACCCAACTTTATCTATCTATGAAGCCAGATAACGCACAGCAATTTGAAACTGCAGGAATGTCTTAAAGACATAAAGACCTGGAAGCAGGATTGAAGCAGAAAATTAGAGGTCTAATTTCCTGCTTCTAAATTCAGATAAAACTGAGGTTATTGTACTCGGCTCTGAAAATCTTAGAAATATGGTATCTAACCAGATTCTTACTCTGGTTGGCATCACCTTGACCTCCAGTAATGCTGTGAGGAACCTTGAAGTTATTATTGACCAGAATATGTCCTTCAATGCACATATTAAACAAATATGTAGAACTGCTTTCTTCCATTTGCACAATCTCTAAAATTAGAAATATCCTGTCTCAGAGTAACGCTTTCTTTCACAGCAAGTCTTTTGTCCTGTCTTCCTTCTCTCACCCCAACCGGTCGCAGCAGATGGCCGCCCCTCCCTGAGCCTGGTTCTGCTGGAGGTTTCTTCCTGTTAAAAGGGAGTTCTTCCTTCCCACTGTCGCCAAAGTGCTTGCTAATAGGAGGTCATATGAGTGTTGGGTTTTTCTCTGTATGTTATTGTAGGGTCTACCTTACAATATAAGCACCTTTAGGCGACTGTTATTGTGATTTTGCATTGTATAAATAAAATTGAATTGAAAAATTGGCATACAGTAGCTTACTAATAATTATGTTATTATTAATAAACCCAAAACATTTCCAGGTTTGCACATGTATAGGAAAAAAAAATCAACTTTGAAGTAGATTTTAGTTTTGTTCTCCTTCAGTAAAGATGGGTGTCTATGTTTCCTGCTGCAGATGGAGGTTAAGAAGTATGGACTAAAACATTATGTGCATAAAGTAAGTGTAGTGGTGATCAGGCTCTTAGTGCTTTTCCATAGTTTCACCTTGATTGACCCTTTCCTAGGTCACCTCTAGTTGAGTAGCTGCTTTGAGTCACGATAGAGAGCACAATGCAGTAGAGTCATCTGTCAGACTTGTATAGGCTAGTAATAACTTTTGTGCAGTCAGTTTGTCTTTGTAGCCTTCGCTGTTTACTTTCAGGTTTCTCAAAGCATTTCCTCAATTTTTTTATCTTCATCTTTTGGCTTCATGTTTTCTCAGCACCCCTTATGAATAAAATAAAATCAGCATAAATTATAAACACTGTTACTATATTTTCCTGCACCACTGATCAAAAGGCTAAGATGAAATTCTTCCTGGTTCTTTACATAAACGTTATTTTGAAGCAAACTTTTAATCTCAAATTGCAAACGGGTAGCATCTTTTCTGATATATCTGCTGGCTGTTAAATTCCAACATTTTTAACACCAGAAACATATGGTTGCTTCACTTGGGATTATAGAGAACAAATATCTTAGTTCCTAATCCGACTTTATGGATGAGTCTTTGCAGGCTGATTGGCTCTCGCAATAATCAGAAAACTGACTATAGTAAGGCAAATATGTGGAGCCTCATCAAAGTAGGCTTGATTTTCTGACATATAAATACTGTCACAGTTGTTGTTTCGATGAGACACCAAAAACTCCACTGAAAGACAAAAACTCTCCAAATGAAATGAAATGAATGAATGAATGAAACACCACCGAAACACAATTTTTTGTGTTTTTTCTAGTCATATGGAGTTCTGTTATTTATTTCCACATAATCACTCAATATTTACAGTGCTCTGATTTTAGAGCCTACTAATCCCCGAGGGCAATAATGATCTCCTTAGCTACATGCTGCTCCACTACTTTTTTTGGACTGTAGACACTCTCTACATACAGTCAGGAAAAAATGATTAGAACCTTAAATAGCCATACCTTTGAATGGTAGGTTTATTTGAACAGTGAGAGACAAAACAATATATATTTTTAAAAAATCCAGAAAAATGCATTTCAAAAAAGTTATAAATTAATTAGCATTTTCATGAAGGAAATAAGTATTTGATCCCTTTGCAAATTTCTGCTTTAATGGTTTAGTACTTGGTGGCAAAACCTTTGATGGCAATCACAGATGTCAGACATATCTTGTAGTTGGTCAAGTTTTGCACACATTTTGTCCCACTCCTCTTTGCAGATCCTCTCCAAGTCATTAATGTTTCATGGCTGATGTTTGGCAACTCAAACCTTCAGCTCTCTCCACAGATTTTCTATGGGATTAAGGCCTGGAGACTGACTAGGCCACTCCAAGACCTTAATATGCTTCTTCTTGAGCCAATTCATGTTGGCTTGCCCATGTGTTTTGGATCATTGTCATGCTGGAATACCCACCCATGACACATTTTTAATGCCCTGGCTGAGGGAAGAAGGTTGTCACCCAACATGTGACGGAACATGGGCCCATCCATACTCCCTTTGATGCAGTGCAATTGTCCTCTCCCCTTGGCAGAAAAACTCCCAAAGCATGATGTTTTCAACTTCATGTTTGACGGTGGGGACGGTGTTCTTGGAGTCATAGGCAGCAATTCATCCTCCTTCAAACACGGCAAGTTGAGCTGATGCTAAATAGCTCAATTTTGGTCTCATCTGACCACAACACTTTCACCCAGTCCTTCTCTGAATCATTGAGATGTTCAGTAGCAGCTTCAAATGGTGCCCTTGCAGGCTGTGCAGGATTTCAGTCCTTCACAGCATAGTGTCTCACCAACTGTTGGTAACTATAGTCCCAGCTGCCTTGAGATCATTGGCAAGTTCCTCCTGAGTAGTTCTGGGCTGGTTCCACACTGTTCTCATTATCATTGAAACTCCAGACCAAGGGAGATTGGCAGTTATTTTATGATTCTTCCATTTGTGAATAATCGCACCAATTGTTTTCACCTTCTCACCCAGCTGCTTGGCGATGGTCTTGTAGCCCATTCCAGCCTTGTGTAGGTCCACTATCTTGTCCCTAACATCCTTGGAAAGCTCTTTGGTCTTGGCCATGGTGCAGAGTTTGGAATCTGGATAGATTGATTGCTTCTATGGACAGCTGTCTTTTTTACAGGTAACAAGTTGAGGCTCCCAATATCAGCTCATTACCTCTATAAAATACACCTGGGAGCCAGAAATCTTGCTGATTGATAGGGAGGCCTTAAATACTTATTTCCTTCATGAAAATGCAAATTAATTTATAACTTTTTGGAAATGCATTTTTCTGGATTTTTTTGTTATTGTTCTATCTCTCACTGTTCAAATAAACCTACCATTGAAATTATAGACTGACCTTTCATTGTTAGTGGGCAAACATATTCGATTAAAATGAATACTACTAATTATTAAGAAAATGTATTTTATTAATAAAATTAATAAAATAAAATAAAAGCACAGTGTAAACTCTGAGGCAGCTTTCTTCAGAAAGGAGCCTTCAGAAAGCCTTAGTTTTCCAGGCTTCTTGAAGGACATTTAAGGCGTTTCTTTTTTTTTAGATATTTCTGCCTTTTCTTCTGTTTTCTATATGGATCATTCCATACAACTTCAATACTGCTTAGGTTCAGACTCTGGGGAGACCAGTGCATGAGTAATAGTGTACCACTGTGTGTCTTTTTTTCCCCATCCAGGTAAACTCTCACTGTGTTGGCAGTGTGTTTTAGTTAATTACTGTGCTGAAAAAAAACCTGTTGCTGATCAGATGCTTTCCAGGTAGTATTGTGTCTGATGGATCAAAATTCATCAATATTTACAAGATCCCCAAAATCTGGGTGAAGTTCAACCCCAAACCCCAACATCTGGCATTTCCATAGATTCAATTAAAGAACAAAGAAGAAAGTTTGTGAAAACGTAGCCAAAATCAGTGAAAAACTTTGAAAGACCTCCAGAAAGCTGTAGAACAGAGATCATTGCAAACAAAATGTAACAAATTAAGGGGAGGTATTTTTGCACAGTTTGGTTGCTAGAGTTACATATCAACATCCCCATCTAGGCCTGTCTTTCCGCTCAGCAGCCAGCTCAGTTTGTCACGATCTGAGGAGACAGACCGTGCGGTGGTGTGTGTGGTGGACCCAGGTGCGAACACAAGAGAGTAGACCGGAGTAAACTTAAACTGAAAGCAAGCCTTTATTGTGGCTGATGACAGCTCTCACACAAAGCAGAAACACCGTGACTAAACTGAACTGAACTAAACTGGGAAACAGATACTGATAAACTAAGAAGACTCAGAGGACCATGATGATGACTGTAAAGACTGGCCGTGAGGACATAGAGGGTGGGAACACAGACGACGCGACACAGACTGCATGAAACACAGAGACTAAATACACATGAGGGATGATCAGGGGAAGTGGCCACACATGGGAGCAGTGCTGACACACATGAACCTAAAGACAGGACAGGAGAAGTGAAACTAAATACACTGACATTGAATACAGACTTTCAAAGGAAAACAGAAAACATGGAGATCAGACATGACATGAACTAAACATAACCACGCAGACATGACGCATGACAGGTAGATGCACAAACCAGGGAGACTGAGTACAGGGAGATGACATAAACAACTAAGAAACAAAGGGCTAAACAGCACCCTAGAAATTAACTAGATGAACTAAGCTAAAGCATAAATGAATACAAAAGATACATAAAACTCCTCAACACTGGGTCACACGACCAGGACCATGACACAGTTTTTATTAATGAAAATTTACTTAAATGTTTCAAAAATGTGGTGACATTGCCCCACAATGTTTCACAATGAATGGATTCCGTATTATGTAAAAAGCAAAAGTTTAACCTTGTGAAACTTGTCCACAGCACTAGTTGACTCTTGCTGCAATCAGGTCAGCTGTGTGAGATGCGAGTGCCCATTTCTGTATTACACTAGGTGGAGCTGTCTTGACATTCATCTTTATATTACTTGTGTTTCAGAAAAGCAGTGTATAATATGATTATAACACAATAATAACATATTATTTTCTCTTTCTGTACTGACTTCCTAACATTGCTATACTGTCCAACTCTGGATAAAACAAAACCTTGCCCTATAATACTTGATATGAAATGAATCAAGTTACTCAACTTGACAGGGCTAACCTTTAACATACAAAGAAGTGTAGTAGGATGGCTTTGGAGAGAACTCTTTAAACAGCTGCATACAGCAGACATAGACTGCACTGTATTGAATAAACTCAGTAATTCTATTTATTTTGGTCTGCTTAGCTGTGATTATAGTTTCTGCTCAGTTAAATGGAGCTGCATGAAGAGATGGTTTCCAACTGCATCCTCAGCTCTGAGATATTAAAAACAGCACATCTTGTTCATGTTTAATTCAACACATAAATTCATAATAGGCCAAGTCGGAATTTCTTCTCCAGCTGCAGCCAGAGATACAGATACAGAGAAACAGCAGTAAAAAGAGAGTTGGAGGGAGACGGAGAGAAAGGAAGACAACAAACAACAACAGACAGAAAACCATGACACTCAAATCAAAGCTTGGACAGATCAAAGTCTCATTGGCTCTAATTGGCACACCGCTGAGGCTGAGATAATGAATGCTCAGTTCTGGTGAAGATCATTTTTCTTTGGTAGACTCTTTTTTTGGTGCCTTATTTATAAAGCTTAATTGAAGAAGGACACCGCCCCTTAGTTTTAATTTCTGTTTAGTTAACAGAGCCCCATCCTACAGCTTCCCCTAGTGGCTTAAACATAATGGTACCCTATTTAAATGAAAGAGGTTTTGGCTGTTTTCATATTATTTAATTAAAATGCAGACACACGTTGCAGCCCTTTAGTTACAGCTATCCATTCAACTTTTCCACCCTGCATAAGTCAGTAGAAATAATCCATTTTTATGTATATTCAGACTATGCTGCTCAGGAGGTCCTGGAAACGATCCACTAAGGTAAATAATCACCATGCCCATCATCATCATCATCATCATCATCATCTGTGCATGCAGTAACAGCTTTCCTTTAACTGTCCTTACAGCTTTATGCTTATCACTCTGCTCTTCACTTTATTGTGTCTTTACCTTGACAGCCTTGTTACCATCTTGTGTCAGAGATTTTTTTTCCCTACTGAGTTCACATTTTTATCACGAGAGATATTTTGCTCTTGCTACTGTCATTTCCACCCACTATCTGCCACCAGGGCTCTGTTCTTCATCCATGTTAACATGGTGTTATCAGGCCAAGCTAATTTTCTTCCTTACTTCTTCAAATAAAAGTTGGATGATTTCCTAATCTTTAATCTTCTATTGTCAAAATGTCAATAAAAGACCTGACCAGAGTGCGCGACTGAGATAGTATTTCTCTGCTTAGACTTCCACTGTTGTAAAAAACACGAGTGAGACTTTAACTTAATGCCACAGTCCTGCTGCTCCAAGTAATAATAATAATAATATGACTTAACATTCATTAATCCACTGTTGAAACATGTCCCCAATAAATGTGCTCTGTCTCCTGTTTGAATAAACTTTACTAATCAACACACGATGAGATGCCCATAAAAGGAGCAAACAAAGAAAAGTTGAAGAATGTGAAGAGACTTGTGAGCAGGAAGAGTGGAAAGGCAGTTTGTACAGATGGCATACCGGCGTAGGTAATGTCTAGACATTGTACAGTAACTGCCTCCTATGAGGTTTATGAGAGGAATCGAATAACTTTCAGTTCAAATGATCGTATTATTTTACATTATTTAGCCATATTTCTATATTATATATAGAAATAAGAAGGACAATATTATTTTCCCAAGATCAAGGAAATGCAAACCCCTTTGGCACCCAACACGCCTAGAGTCCTCTTAGCCTTGTGGCTAAACCTGACCATTAGAGCAGTTTAGTATAGTCTTTTCTCCTACTCTCACTTTGGCAATTTTACTGTGAACAGTCCCATTACTAGGGCACCTGTGGCTCAGCTGGTAGAGTTTGTCATCTACCATTTAAAAGGTTGGTGGATTTTGTGTGAAAGCAATACAAAGTGCTTATGTAGATAAAAGGCCTGTATGAATGTGTGTTCTTGATTGGTTAAATGGGATTTGTAATAGAAAGTGCTTTAACTGCTCAAATTCAGTAGAAAGGTGTTACTAGAAGTACCAGTCCATTTACCAAGTACAAGTATGGTTTACCTGATATGAGCATGTCCAGCAGTTTGTCCTCCTGACATAAACAAAAGGATCTGCTCAGAGAAAACATTTCTGCATTTCTCTATTGGGTTTGAACTCAGCTGAGTAAACTTGTGTAGTATGTAAAGACATAAAAAGCACATGTGCTGAACACAAAATTTTATTTTGCTACTGCAGCACTAAAATATTCTAATTGTGCAATAAAATGTTCATAAAGTGAATTAAAAAAAGAGCCAGTTTTCAGGAAATTCACCTTTATGTATGACCTGATAACATACAAAAATCTTAAATAATCTATTTTTCTCCAATCCCAAGGCTGTTGGACTTAGTTTTTTTTAATTTTTGTATTTACCTCGGAGCAACATGATTCGAGGTTTGATTGATCATCATCTTTTAGAGCAGGAAGAACAGAGCCCTGCATTGTGTTCTTGTTGTTACTATGTGGCAAATAAAGTTGTGTGTGTGTGTGTGTGTGTGTGGCCCAGCAACAGCAGTCTATACGTCTGTCAGAGCTGCATCGAAAAGCCCAGCTCTGGCGAGGGATAGTCAGCATCGCACTAATCGAGGGTCGAAACCTCATGCCCATGGATCCCAACGGTCTGAGTGACCCATATGTCAAGTTCAGACTCGGGCCCCAGAAATACAAGAGCAAGGTACAGCATGTGCAATTAAGGTCATACTTTCATGTTTGAAGCCCAGCTCCTTCAAATGAGGAGATGTGTCAGTATTTGTGTGTGTGTGTGTAGACAGTGCCAAAGACCCTGAGCCCACAGTGGAGAGAGCAGTTTGACCTGCATCTGTATGAAGAGACAGGTGGGGTGCTAGAGATCACGGTGTGGGACAAAGACACTGGAAGAAGGGACGATTTCATTGGGCGGTTAGTCTCTACTTATGTTTGGATGATTTCTGTGTGATTTCAACTTTATTTATATAGCACCAAATACAACAATAGTCATTATTATGTTGCTTTATCAAAGTAAATATCCTATATTATTGCAGACAGAACCCTAACAAGCCAACAGTCCCCTAGGAGGAAACAGATGGCAAAAGTGACGGAGAAAAAACTGTCTTTTAATAGGTGTTAGTGAGGTGGCATTAGTTAGGTGGTGTTTAATGTTCTGTCTGTGTTCTCATTCTTGGACACAAACTTCAGAAATGTGTGCTATTATTTTATTGGGAGAGAGGATTTTGATTTCTAATTCATGTTGAACATTTGACATTTCACAAATGGTAATGTATAAGTGTAATGTCATTTCTCTCAGTTTGAAAGTGGATTTTATTTTACCCATGTGTCAGTGCTTAACACATGGATCCTGGAATGCCTAGAGCTATTCAAGATCAACAGGACCCTAAGAGCATTCAACGAGGATGTGGTGAACAATACTAGAATTCAACTTCAAACCAGTTGCACAAGTCACCATCAAGTATGGGATTTACCAAGGAGATGCTCTGTCCCCACACTGATGTTCTGGCTGAGAGGCCTAAACCCTCTCAGCCAGAACATCAGCAAGCCTAACTATGGATACTACTACAGAAAAGAGGAGTCATTAGTCACCTCCTCTACATGAATGACATCAAGCTGTATCACAGGAACGAACGAGATACTGATACTGGAAGCTCGAAGGCAAATGGGAACCATGAAGAGACTGCTAGGAAAAACTCAACCACCAAACATCTCCAGAGAGTAAGGCAAGTCCTGAGGAGTCAGCTGAATCGGCAGGACAAGATCCAGACAATCAACACTTACGCCCTGCCAGTCATCAGATACCCTGCTGGGATAATAAGGCAACCAAAGGAGGAGAGGGAAACCACTGACATCAAGACAAGAAAGCTCCTTACCATCCATGAAGGGTTTCACCCCAAGTCCAGCAGATAAAACAGCAAAAATCCATAAATACATCAGGATGATGGCCACAACTGATCATGTGCTTAATGAATACCTCAGGTATCAGAAACCTGAGAAAGAACAGGAAAAGAGAAAGAACCATCATGAAAGGATAGGCCCCTGCCTGCAAAGCAGGACACGCCTCCTAGGGTGGTTGAGAATGACCGAGCTATGATCCTGTGGAACTTTCAGATGCAGATGGTGGTGGCTAACCAACTGGACATGGTTGTGATGGAGAATCAGATAAGGAAGATACATGTAACTATACCAAGTGAGAGCAACATCAGGCATAGGAACATTACAATGTTGAGAAATACCAAGGGGTGAAGGAAGTGGTCAGTGACAGTGGTACCTGTGCTGATCGGAGCACTCGGGGGCAATGCCCCCAATCTGTCTGTCTGTTTGTCTGTCTGTGTGTCGATCAATAGATAGATAGATAGATAGATAGATAGATAGATAGATAGATAGATAGATAGATAGATAGATAGATAGATAGATAGATAGCAACAGTTTTTGGTTCAAACTTCATTTTTACTTAAATGTTC
Organism: Neolamprologus brichardi; assembly: GCF_056152115.1. Classification (NCBI taxonomy): domain Eukaryota; kingdom Metazoa; phylum Chordata; class Actinopteri; order Cichliformes; family Cichlidae; genus Neolamprologus; species Neolamprologus brichardi. Next base: position 60,223,669 of record NC_142110.1, read on the forward strand.
AGCTCATTAGCTCGGTGTGTTTTGTTTTGAATGTGGTTCAGCTGCCAGTTGGACCTCTCCACTCTTGCTAAGGAGCAGACGCATCACCTGGAGCTGCCACTAGAGGAGTCTCAAGGCTTTGTTGTGCTGCTGGTCACACTAACCGCTTCGGCTGCTGTCTCTATCGCCGACCTCTCTGTGACCCCGCTGGATGACCCACAGGAGCGTAGAGAGATACTCCAACGATATGTAAGCAGCACCTTGAGGGCAACTCAGATGAAATAACTACACCATCTTAACACACATATTACACTGTTGTGCTCAATTTTCTTGTGCAGGGTGTGATGAAGTCATTCTATAACTTAAAAGATGTGGGCATAGTACAGGTGAAGGTGATGAGAGCAGAAGGTCTCATGGCTGCAGATGTAACCGGTAAATGAAAAAATGACTCTGATTTCTTGCCTTTGCTTGCTCATAATATTTTGCATTATTCTTCATTCTTACTATGATTCATCCATTATCATTATTTTGATTGGTCTCTCAGGTAAAAGTGATCCTTTCTGTGTGCTGGAGCTGAACAATGACAGGCTGCAGACACACACCGTTTACAAGAACCTCAATCCAGAGTGGAACAAAGTCTTCACCTTGTGAGTTGACATTTATCAGTTAAAACCAGCAAAAAAGCAAACCATTTCCTTTGTTTCGACTCCTTGTATTAAAAATATATATGCATGAAAATTGCCACTTTGCCGTATTTTATTGGTTATGGTTTTCTAGTAACTGTTCTGGGGTTGTGTGTTGCTACTAAATTAGGTAGTAGAAGAACCTGGACCTTTAGCTGTTAATGAAGCCTTAGTGACTTCACGGCAATTTTGTGACTTCATGAATCTTTGCTCAGTGCAGATAAGCTGTTAACAAATCAAGCTCATTAAAAAGCAGGTGACACAGATGATGATTATTGAGTTGGATGCTTTTTGTGATACATATATAGCCTTATGGCTGTCAGAGGAAAAAGTTTATGGATGAGTAGAATGAGGAGGGGTGGGTTTAAAAAATCGATTTCCCGACTCAAATCGATTTTAATTTGAAGAATGCGATTTTTAAATATGAATGTAATTTTGCCTTTAAAGCCAGAATCTCAGGTTAAAGCTCATGAAATCATTTCAACAACCACCAAACAGCTAAAACAGCAAATGATTAAAGAGCCAGTAAGCAGATTCAGCACAAAGATGGAAACACAAAGTGTGAATCCCCATGTTAATATGGTGGCACGTACACATAGAGTGCTGAAAGAGGCATCTCACAGATTCTGATGCTGCAGGTTTCGTCACTCCCACCAAATTCACTGAACCAGCAGCAAAAGAAGGTCAAAACTACGCTTCACAAAAAACATTGACAAAAACATTGTCGTGAATTTACCAGTTTACCATAAAAAAATCTCTATTTTCTGCATTATTCGCTTGTTTATTACGCACCAGTTTCCCGTTGTGTTCAGTGCTGTCGGCCCCTAATTTCTGCTGTTTAATACCAATAAAATTTAAACTTTTACAAATCATGCCAAACTACAAAATGCTAGGCTGTGTCTCTAATAAAACCTCTGTAACTTTGTTCTGTTTCACTTCAGCAGCATCAGGTAATGTTCATATATTGATTCATGGTTTTCCTCTGTTTTTGATCTACTGCGGAATATTTTTAACGGGGTTATCTATAACAAGCCAGGCCAGGAAAATCTCCTTTATGTTTTTGTGTTTTATCCTCAGTTACTTCGACACAAAGGCATCTACTGTGATGCTTACACCTCTCTGGAAGTCTCATAAGTGTCAGCTTTGTTTTTATACATAGATATAAAATATGGATATGTGCTGATAAATAATCAAATTATAATATTTTTGACTGTCTGAGTCAAAACTGAATCTGACTGAATTGAATCGCATTAGCCATCAGTTATAGAAATCAGAGCCGATACCCAGCCCTAAGAATGAGTATCTCTGTATGAGCTTCTCCACGAGCAATGTGTGAAGTAGAGCCAAACCGACTGGTGATTTCTGAGGTGGATGCCAATAGAAGTGGAACTAGCGCTGCTTCTGAAAGCCTCCTGTAGCCAATGAGAAACAAAACAAAATTTGATTTTCAGTCAGACACATCAAACAACAGGACGTCGGCCATTTCCTCTGGCCTTGTTGTCTTTCATTCTGACAGAGCTCTTAGATAACTTTTTGTTTCAGCATACTCACAGTTGACATCAGGACCAAAGCTGTGGTACACAGCATTATATTAAGGGTGAAGGGTGGGTTTATTAATTTCAAGAAAAGTTATAGTGTTCATAGATAGTTTTTCTTAAGCTGCAGGGGATGCCACTTCCCAAATATTGAATAAATTTCCACATATGAACCGTTCCCTCTTTCTCTTCCCCATCTACATGCCAAATATCCTTGGGCAAGATACTAACCCCAAGATGCTCTCTGATGCATCCGTCTCTATATGAATGTGTGTGTGAATGTTAGATAAAAAGCACTTACATCGTAAGAGCATAGAAAAAAGTGCGTGTATGAATGGAGGATTGAGCCACGTTGTATAAAGGGCTTTGAGTGCTCAGTTAGAGTAGAAAAGCCATTACCATTTACCATACTTTTCCCCTTTTTCCTCAGTAATGTCAAAGACATTCACTCTGTGTTGGAGGTGACAGTGTTTGATGAAGACAGAGACAGGAGTGCAGACTTCCTGGGAAAAGTGGCAATTCCATTATTGAATGTGAGTGTACTAAAAGTATATGAAAGACACACGATGTGTATGTGTGTGAAGTGCTAACATGTTTGGTTGTTGAGTTGCATCCAGCTGTATGGGTGTAATGAACAGACACTAGGCAAATTGTGCAAACGATTCAGACAAAGAAAATATTGGAATTTCTCCAAATCTATAGCACACAGTTCTTAGAGTGGCAGCACCACACAGCAAGCCATATTATGTGTTTGATCATTTCATTAAAGGGGTTAAGAAGCCATCAACACAGAAACTCTGAGACTTAGAGAACAGCAATAAGCTACAGCTGGCTGAGTTGGCACAAGTACCAATGTTACGATGCTCCTATTTTTAAGATATAAAACAAACCCAGACAGGCTTTGAAAATAAAAAGAGCTAATTTTTGTAGTAGCTATTTTGTGGATGTTTAGTATATTAAACTTATTCAGAAACTCAAATGATCAAAATGTCATGTGTGTAGCTGGACTGTTATTATTGCTTGTAGTACCTTGAATGGCAGCATGAAAACTGAAAGCTTACAAGGTGCTTAAAAAAAACAGAGAATGCCCATTAGATTGGTCTTTTTGAATCACAGAGAATCAGTTCAGTTTCAATTCACTTTTATTTATATAGCACCAAATCACAACAAAAGTCGCTTTAAGGCGCTTTGTATTGTAAGGTAAAGCGACTACATTAATACAGACAAACCCCCACAATCGATAACCAGTTAAAGTAACTAAAGCCAAACCCAATTATGTTTTTGTGTTTTAGGTTCGTAATGGCGAGCAGAAGGGATACCTGTTGAAAAATAAGGAGCTGACAGCACCGACCAAAGGGTGCATCTACCTAGAGATTGATGTCATCTACAACGCTGTGAGAGTCACACTGTGCTGTGAATGCTCATTTTAGAACTAAGCAAAGCAAGACTTTAGGCTGGCTTTTGTTGTGGTTTTACATAGTTCTTCAGGACATTTATGTCATGCGTAAGAAGGTTTTTGGCTTCTAAATGTAATCAATAAAAATGTAAAACCTCTACAATACGTACATCCACTTTTTACAAACTCCTGGACCAGATAGAAAATGTTATGCCAGACCGTATTGTGTGTTTCTCTTTTTTAAGGTTAAAGCTGCTTTGAGGACTGTGGTTCCTGCAGAACAGAAATATATTGAAGAAGAACCAAAAGTCTCCAAGCAAGTATGTATCAGTATTTCCTGCTGATGTTTTTTCAAACTGGTGACAAAACTTATCATTCTTCTATAACTTGAGACTAAAAAACAACCAGCCAGTACAATACAAATATGAGTAAAGGTTCTGAAAAGGTGGGGGTGGGTCATAGATTTCAAGATTTCTGGTGTTAAGAGGAAAACTTTTCCAAAGTGCCAAGGGATCTGTCATTTTCCCAATGTTTAGGTTAGTTTGGGTTGGGGGGAAAGGATGTAGAAATGAACAAGGTTCAAGAGATGTTGAGTGAGGAGGAGAGAGACTTTGTTGTGATCTTGTGTCTTTGTGATACTTTAGTGGGAGCCAGTGTAGATACAGGACTTCATATGTGAGTGTTTGTGAACCATGACTGCAGAGTCACTGGGACTGTCAGGACTTCCAGTAGAAAGGACAATGTGAAAGGAAAGTGAAGGCCAAATATGTGCTAAAAGTATATACTGTATTTGTATCTACATCAGAATCAGAATACTTTAATAATCCCTAGGGAAATTGTGTAATATATAATATATTTGTACATTTTTTTAAATTATCCTAATCAGCTGCACATGTCTTTCAATCTGAATATGCTAATTTTAATAGCTGTACAGTATTTTTTTATGTTGTAAATTTGCCCCGTACAGTCTCTTGTTTCTTGTTTTTTTTTTATTATTAATCTTTGTGTGATTTTGCATGCTCCATCTGTCTGTCTCTTTGCTGAATTTCTGAATTTCCCCAATGAGGGACAATAACGCATATTTGGTCACAAGAGCACTCCAGGATGATGCTAAGAGTGTGGACCATTGTTGGTAACCATAGACGTAGCCTTTAACTAGAAGAGGTAAATCTAACCTTCTGAAGCATTGCCACAACCGGGAGCTCTATATTGTTGGTGTTTACATCCTAAGGACATTTAATGAGTGAAGAGGGATCAAGGGGGTTGCTAGGCAGAGCGTTTGGTAGTTATATAGAGCTGCTAATCGTCTGCACAGAAGTGGAAGTTAAGCCATGGTTGAGGATTATCTGTGACAGTATGTAAATGATGCACACGAGTGGTCCAAGCATACATCCCCGGGAAGCAGCTTAGGTCATGTAAGAACTGAAATGTTTAGAAACATCTTTGTGTCTTTCAGTTGCTCCAGCAGAACTTTAACAGAGTCAAGCGCTGCATTATGGTGCTGATTAGCTGGGGAACTTTCATCAACAGCTGCTTTGAATGGGAGTCTGCACAGAGAAGCATTGTCTCCTTTGTGGTATGAAAGACACTAATGCACACACACACACATCCCTGTACACATGACCGATGAATGATCTACTGAGTGTCACGTTGTTTTGCTTTCTATTAGCTGTTTGTGGTGGTGGTGTGGAATTTTGAGCTCTACATGCTGCCACTAGCCTTGCTGCTTCTACTTGTGTGGAACTACTTCTTCTGCTCCAGCAGGGATGCAGCTGATGTGGTGAGAAAACAAGTAAAATGCAGGCCTTCTATAAGCACTCCTCTTTCAGACAACGTTACAATCGCTTCATTTTCTGTTGTAGTCCATGGATGGCATGTTTGAATGGGAAGTTGATGAAGATGATAAAGAGGAAAAGGTAATGATGTTTTAAAACTATAAACATTAATATTCAATAAAGTTCAAAACTTAATAGGAACATTTTTTCATACTGCCTTATCATCTCATCTAATCGACTGCGAGAAAGGAAAAAAACATATTTATCAACGTGTCAGAGTACTCCTTACATTGTGGTACATCTTATCACCTGTTGTAATATTAACCAAGAGACTTCTTAATAGAGGAACACAGGTGTTTGGCTTATCCCAGGTTGCCTTTTAGGCCTTCAAAGATAAAAATGTGTTTCTGCCTATCTGCATGCTAAGTATTACATTATATAATATTGGTTTCCTAAAAAATATGAAGGTAAATATGCCAAAGTAGCATCTGGCATTCTTGTGACCATTAACCTCGTAATAATAAAAATAGCTCTTTGTTAGAAATTTATGTAGTACAAGTGTTTCAAACATTTAAGAGAAAGTCTTTTTGTGTACAGTCTTACGAAGTTCAAGTCTTTAAAGAGTTTAAGGTCTTTAGGGCTTTTATTTTGAAGGTTTAGATGCTGCTGACTGACATTTTAGAAAGAACAACTAGCTAGCTGTCTCAAGTTCATCAAAACCAAGATAAGGCTTCCAAAGTCAAGATGTGTTTTCCTACACAAACACACGGAAAAATTACTTCACAATCACCATCTGGACAGTCATGCCTATGATGCCTATGTGTTCATGATGTTTCTCCTGTCCCTGTCAGGACTCAGAGCCCAAAGGCTTTATGGATAAACTGTACGCCATTCAGGACGTGTTTATCAGTGTTCAGAATGCTCTGGATGAGGTGGCGTCCTTTGGAGAGAGAGTGAAGAAGTACGTTTTCTGGGTTAACAAGTTTCCTCTCTGATTTCTTTTTGCAGCTGTTTGTTGTGAAGCTGTTAGGTGTGACTTGTGATTTTTCAGATACATCCAGTTGAATGTTTTTTTTTTATGAAGCTCTTTTGTGCTTGTCCTTTTCTACCCGCAGCACTTTTAACTGGACAGTGCCTTTTCTAAGCTGGTTGGCAATCACTGCCTTGTGTTTGGCCACATTTCTTCTCTACCTCATACCTTTACGATACCTCGTGCTTGCATGGGGTGAGTCTTGATTTCACAACACACAGACGACTACACAGACAGACAAAAAATGTTACGCTATGTTGGTGGAGAGCTGGTTTCAGTTACATTTTTGTGAGGCTCCAGATCATTTACCTCAAAATTATGAAATATGGCACTGGCTTTAGGGGAATGAGGTCTCTGCCCTTCTAGATGTTTAATGAAATACTTAGTGCTCATATTTTTTTTTAATGTTTCTATCTGATGGATGTTATCAAATGAGGAAAAGCGCCTCCATGATGTCACTCACTGGTTTCTGGGCTCTATGTTCTAAATGATTTATGCTAACCATGTTGGTTTTTGGACCATATTTGTGAGAGTAGAGTTAGCTTTTAAAGCAAGCAGTTTCCTGGAAGAGAAACCTGCTACTTATTGCCAACACAGTAATAGAATAAAAACTATATTAGTTATGGCATTCTTTAAAATACCAGGCTGCAACCATCTTAATTCATAGTGCAAATGAGCATTTTTACATGGGACTTTATCAAAGCAACTTGATTTGATGGTTACCAAAAAGATCTTGTAGATCTTGCTTTAGTGTTGTTGTATTTATATCATGTAATGGACAATGGTGACTCAGTCTCAGCTTGGACTGCTTGGTCTCTGCTATTCCTCAAACAGTTGTTTTTTTTTTTGCAGGTGTGAATAAGTTCACCAAGAAACTTCGTGATCCATACATGATCGACAACAACGAGCTTCTTGACTTCCTTTCCAGAGTCCCCTCTGATGTTCAAGTGGTGGGTAATTTTGTAATCCATGAAGGATGCATGTAAATAGAGGTACATCGTATGTAGGAGAACTTCAGAACAGGAATTTTCACAAAACAAATCCTCAGGCTACAACGGCTGTCATTCACGAGGCATTCACGCCTCAGTCCCTGAGTTCTCAGTCAGTGTACTGCATGGACACAGTTAATACTGGAAATGTTTCCTTTTCAACATATTGGAAGAACAGTATTTAAGTGAATCACACAGCTGTCATTTACTGTGTTTGCATCTTCATTAAACTCATAGAAAATCATTTTAAAGTCACATTTATGTGATAGATGAAGCACATAATCACCACAGGTGTCCTGTTTGCTGTCGACAGCTGCCTGAGCATTAGTGTTGTGTGTGGCTTTAATAAACACCTACAGGTATCACACAGAAGATAACATGAGACCTGCTCATACACACACATGTAACCTGATTAAAACACATTAGTAAATTATACTCTGTGGTTGTTTGTACAGGTGTGGTTAGACACAGGTTTCAGGTTTATGTGGTGGTTTTTCAGAGGGAGACTTTCCTGGATTTTCTTGTGCTCCATCTAAACTCTTAGGAATCATTCAGAGAATGAATTTCCTCAACCTCAGCTACCCTCAACCTCTGACTGCGCATTTCCCCTTCATGCTACCACGCTGTTTCCAGAGAGAACGCTCAGTGTTTTCTCTGTAAGAAAGTGAAGCTGGGACTGTGTTGCTAGATTAGGTCACTGGTGCTGCTCTAGGTAGATTCTATATTGTATGAACCAGAGCTGGAGTCTGTCTGTTGTCACAGTATTATCTGTTTGTGTTGATGGACAGATGCAGTATCACGAGCTGAAAGTTGACCCCGGGCAGAGCCCCAGCAAACGCCGGAGGACAAACCCGAGCTAGCTGTAAACAATGTCAACTATCTTGTTTATATGTTTCTTGTAAATTTTAATTATTAGGAGAAGTTGTAACTGTTAAGTGTTTTCTTTTTGTTACTGAGGAAGGACACTGATTTTCTAAATCTTTTAAAAGACAAGACAAACTTGTTCATGTTTTTTAATCTCTCTCATTTCTCATAAGAACTCTGCACACAAACTAAGTAACTGTGCTGTGGTAATAATAATGATTGTCATGAGTATACATGTATAGTGTGTCCCAGAGTCTGCATGTAATGATGATGTGCTTCTGTTTGCATGTAAGCATTGCATCTCCAGCTTTTTTATTTCTCTCAACATGTTTGTGCCATTTCAAACAGGATGCCAGCGTCCCATGCTATGTTGAAGATAGAGCTGCATTCATTTATACACCTACAGTAAATAAAATCTCCTATTTGGAAATATTATCTTTTTCAGGAAACAGATGAAATCCTGACATCTCAGCTCAGTGTTTTTTTTTCTTTTTGTCTGCTTCTCACCTCTTCCAGTTTGCTTTCTCTGTTTCTTTTTGTGTTTTTGCCTTTTTGGACCACATCTTAGTGTTACTCGACTTACTCGTCATCTGTTCTTTTTAATCACTCGTGTTTTCATGATGTGATCTGCATGTCTGCGTAAGCTGCTGGTTATATGTGTTTTGCATGACTGAACAGAAATTATATGCAAGGTGCTGAATGTGTTTATCTCTGCAAACTGCACTGACCTGATACTGTTTACTCTTACCACCAGATCATTACGTCTGTCGCGTTGCACATTATCTCTGTCTGTTTCCTGTTGCACTGTCTGTAATTACTGTGGTTGGAATGAAGCCAAAAGTAGGACAGACTGTATCAAGTGTGTAGCATTCCTCTGGCAAAATATATTTCTACACAGACCCACATGGCTTTCTGTGTCTGATATGCAGTTTACAAAGTGAGCTTGAGCAGATCCCTTAGAAAGATTCATTATATTTCCAAAGGTGGTAAGTAGTGTCTACATAGAGGGACTCATGAATAGGGCTTACTGGGAACAGGCCTGGGGGAGCTGGATTCTCTCTGGTCAAATTAAAACAGCCTAAACCATGAAGCCGACAGATTTACACCCTTCCTGTTCACTTCTTGTGAAACAGTGACTGCCTGCAGTCTGTCAGTGATGATAATGTTTGACAGACTAAATAAATCCAATGAGTTCTTTTAACTTTCAGTAAATTAGCACAAGGAAAAAACTGTTAATGAGAAAAGTGAATCTTAAATTCAAAGTAAAGTAGAAGATTTCAATTTCAAAGATTTGTGTTGCAAGTAAAAATTTTGTTTTTAAGCTGTAGTCTTCTGACTTTTTATTGCAAATTTTGGTTTATGAAATTAATTCAGTGATTTCTTTTTATTAAGTAGTTCACTGTAGCACAAAGAAACACTGGGGTAGGATTGTAACTCAAACATCCAACTAAAAGATTATTTTCAAAATTTACTTTCACTGATAAATGGATGGCAGTAGTTAGCACTACCATCTCAATACTCCAGCAACAAGGTTCTGAGTTTTAACTCCCTTTGCCAGTAACGGCTTTGTATTTATCTACCAGCAGGGGGACCCCTTAAGTCATGGTGGATGGTAGAAGATGTGTTGGAGTCAATTTAACAAGAAGTATCAGTTGACTTCTAGTTGACTAAAACTGAACTAAATGTGCTAACATTTTAAATTCACTAGCATAAAAAAAAGCTACATTTTGAGAAGAAAGTGGGAGCTAACTGAAACATTATTATATACTCTCAACTTCACCTGAAAGAAAATCAATGTATACAGGAAATGTTTTTAGCTCAGTTTGTCAGTCTGATCAAATGTTCTCACAGCCTGTCTGATGAGTTTTTAGTGAAAAATTTGAGACTTGGGATGTGAGCATGATTGCCTTCACAAGGTGTTGTGTGCCTTGTGTTTAAAGTTTGAAAAGGAGGAAAAAATGAGACTTGAAATGACTGAAAACTGCTGAAAGACTTAAAATAGCCAGGGATTTAATTATTTGGCCTTCACTTTGTGTGCCATGTCTGGAGAAAACCGTGACACTGCACTTCTGAGAAAACTGAAGGTCAGAGATCAGAGCTGCTAGTACTAACCCATCAACACTTGTTGTAATCACTTGATGTAATCACTGCTAAAGTAACTGCTTTAACTGAGCAGCCTGCGGAGTGAGCTCTGAATACATTATTATATTTCAGTTTTACGTTTTTAAGAAAATCTTGTTGTTATAATTCTGGGTGTGAAATGTGAAAAAACAGTGGATTTAAGCTGCAACAGAAGCCTGCACCATACCAATATGCAAGAAAGTTATGTGAATAATTATATCGCTTCCATGCAAACTAGTTTAGAAAGCATACAGACACATGCTGAATGAGGAAGTACCAAAACAGGCAAAACTGTGCAAAGCCAGATTTTAACTGATGTCTTTTCTTTGCTCTCTGCCCATCTATTTGAGCTCAGTTTTATATAGCACCAAAATATTGAATGTCAGGCCACTTTGAACTGTGAGGTCAAGACTGGATTAGACAGAAACCCCAACAATCCCCTATGAGGACGGTGAGAAGAGAGAGGGAGACCGTGGTGAGAAGGAAATCTCTTTTCATCAACAGAAGATCCCAGAAGTGACCAGTTTGGGGATGAACAAACAAACAGAGAATGGGATGTTGTTGTTTTTTTTATCTTACCATTATGAAAGAAGTAAAACTTTTATTTCTTGTGCTTTTGAATTGACAGACTTACTTTTATCTTCATGTCAAGCATTTAGAAGACTTTTACATGGCAAGAAAGGCCCTGTGATGAATCTGTCCAGCGTGTAGCCACTAACCCAAAGTCACCTGGGATAGGTTACAGCTTCCATGTGTATCAGTATAAACACATTTATTTTATTTCATGTTTGGGATATTTCAGCTATTATATACTGTATACACTACCAGTCAAAAGTTTTAGAACACCCCAATTTTTTCAGTTATTTATTGCAATTCCAGTCATTCAAGTCCACTGAATCGCTTTAAATGGTTCATTTGAAAAGCTTCTTCAGTTCTATGAGCAATTGGTGGAGAGTCCCAGATTTAAGCCCTATTGGGAGCGTCCTTTCATGTCTTTGACCTGCTATTGATCGTCTGATTAATCACATGAGTTAAGGTGTGAAAACAGGTGTGGGTCACTCAAAGAGGAGTGAAAGAAGCCATCTATGTAATAATGTAATAGTTGATATACTTCATATGAGTCCTTTGATACTCTTTTCAAAGTAATGTCTGAATTGGAGATATAAGAAGAAATCTTGATGAGGAACTTCACATCTGTCTGAGATCATTTTAGTATCGATAATATATAAATTCTTGGTTGCCATAAAATGCACATTTTATGGTACTGTGTAAACATCTGCAGAGGCCTGTCTAATAAAGACAGCTCTATGGGTTTCCTCTTTTCTGACTGCATCAAAGTATAACAGTTTTATTTGTGCTGATAAATAATAATCTTTGGTAAGTCCATCCCTCCCTCATTGTGTCATAATGGAGAGCTTATAATTCACACCAGGAAATTTACCTTTCTAAATGAATCTATTTATCACCTTGTCTTATTCTCTAAACTGATAATCACGGATGTGGATAAGCAAAACTAGAACAAACAGAGCAGTCTGGGCAAGATATTAGTTTTTCCCACCATTATTCTACTCAAGTTCTAATGGCAGGAGAGCCCATCTATCAAGAGCCTTGTTTCTCTTTTTATTGATATGTGCATAATTTTCAATAAAAATTGACTGCATTCATAATCTTATACCCAAATAACATATAGAAGTAGCTCCCAAGGTCTCCTAGTATTTCATAGCTTGAGAGACTAGGGGAAGTTTAAACATTAATATTAAGAGTATACCCTGCATCTGCAACAAGTTAATTAATCTAGAAACTCCTCGTTCTGAATTCTGATCATGGTATTGTCTGCCTGAAGAAAAATGTTATACTCCGTTTCCCTTATTGTAATAACATTGAGCTCTAAATGTGGATTGATCCTCATCAATTAATAAGGGCATCACTTCCTCCAGTCTTTTTGTTAGAATGGTATGTTTGTGTATATTTTTTTAAATCCTGGCTCGTTACACTGACTGGTCAATATGCGCCACACATTGGTATGCTATAGGTCAAAGTCTGTGGGACCAACTGGCAGGGATCCTCACCAGGTTGTTCAACCTCTCCCTGACTCACAGCACCATTCCCACCTGTCTGAAGGCCTCCAGCATCACTCCCAACAACAAAAAGACTAGAATAGACAGCCTCAATGACTACACAGCTATAACCTCACAAACAGCTTCTTCTCCTGGGCCACTTGGACAGTTAACAAACATCAGCACTCCACACCCAAACCCTGCCTACAAATCTGGGCCATGGTCTGAGTAACTCCCATCACTCAGGGTACTCACACACAGACTCTATTTAGATCAGCTCTTGGGAATAACCAAAATGACTGCCTCACTCTGGGGGTATGGACTCTTTGTTTTGAAGTATAATTAAAAATCTTTTGCAATAATGGTACCAATTCTTCCCTCAGTACTTATAAAACTCTCCTGGGAATCTGTCATTCCCCGTCAATTAGAGTAAAAGAAGAAGACTTTAATGCCTGTTAATTTATGAGATGCTCTTTCTTTTGTAAATTTATCACTGTGCAATCTCCAAGCGGAGGGCAGGTCTCGCTTAACAAGAAAGTGTTCTACTACTTACTTTCTTAAAAGTAATGGATTATGTTACTTAAGTACTCCCAGGAGAAAGTAATTCATTAATTCTTGTTACATTACTTTCTGGTTTCTCTGTAAAATGACCTGTTGTTGTGGAAAAGCAACTGTTGCTGTGATTTCATACTATATAAATAAAATTGAATTGAATCGGCTTCTCCAACACGCACACTTAATTCAGCTGATTGTAGTGCATGTGCAAGTGGAATCGATAAGCAGGATAGATAGGCAGGCTAACACTTCCAACGAATAGAACTACTGGGAACTGGCTCTCTACAAGCACCGGTTCTTGATTCCCATCCCTAGCTACATCTGAACAAACCACAAGATTTCTGGAATAACGAGACCAAAGTGGAGATGTTTGTCGAGAATCCACAGCAGCACCTTTGGAGAAAACCAAAAAGCACAAGCACCTCAGACCAACTGTCAGCTTGCTGGTGAAGGGATGATGATTTGGGCACCTTGCCGTCACTGAGTGGAGCATAAACTCCTCTGCATACAAAAGTGTTCTAGAGTCAAATGTGAGGCCATCTGTTTGGCAGCTAAAGCCTGGATAAAACTGGGTCATCAACAGGACAATAGTTTATTTATTTAAAAGGGACAGTGGATAAATGTAAATATTCTAGAATTCGCTAAAAGTCTATTTTTCATCTGCAGTCCCTGGCAGGTCAGACAAAAACAATAAATAAGGAATTTAGCACGCCATCAGGCAATGTACAACAATCTAATCCAGGCAACAAATACATAAAATTACAACCAAGAATGTTATAATACAATGAAACAGAAAACAACAAATAAATAAAAACATACAACATTAAAGATAACACATATTAATATCAAGCTAGTGATCTTGAATCTGGTTCCTCTTTAGCCATCGTTTGAGATTAGTTTTAAATGTGTTGAAGGCAGCAAATTCTCTTATTACAGCTCGAATATTGTTCCAAAACTCACTACCTTTAACTGATAACACCTGTTTACTGAATGTTGTTTGTCTAAAAGGTATTGCACAATCCCCTCTGGATACTCTTCCATTGATATTTCCTTGAGGCGACTTTTGTTGTGATTTGGAGCTATATAAATAAAATTGAATTGAATTGAATTGATATTGCATTTAAACACAAACTCCCCCAACCAGTCCTGCATGGACTTGCTCTACCTTATAAACAGAAAAAGCTAACGTAAATATTTTACATTTTAACACTTTTTTTTTAACATATTGAAGGGAAATGGTTTGCTGTCTAACACTTTAAATGGCTTTATAAATAAAGATTATATTGGTTTTAAAGTAGGTGTACTTGCCACTGATCAATTACTGAAACAGTATTCTATATGAGAATAAAATCATAGAAAAGAGAAACAATTTGGCTGCATTTTTTGGCAGTGGTGATCTAATTTGTCTAATATTGTGTAGGTCACATGATATGTTCTTAACATGATTCTCAAATGATAAGGTGGAATCACCAAGATATTTAAATTTGTGTAAAAAGCTCTTGTCCTTTCAGAACAACATCAGAGCATAGTCTTGATGTTGGTCGTTTTGATAGAATCATGCAAACAGTTGTTTGTAATAGAGATGACTTAGTCAGCCACTCATAAATACACTTCATCGCTGTTGTCAGCTTTTATGAAACTTCCATATCAGTCTTTGCCAGGTAGAAAAAACATCATCATCTGCATGCAGCAGGGTGTTGATGTTCTGAGATGTATGTCTTAAGATCTCGTTTTCTTATTTTTAGTCTATTTTACAGCAGGTTTACTAAGTTAGCTTAGTATTAATCATCTTTACAAAAACGGTCTTCAGTACTTCTGGGATGTTTACTTAAAAAAAATTGCTGCCATTTGAGAAAAGGCATCTGTAGCTACAAGACAGAGTCACCCAAGAGCGGTTTACAAGGTGGATATAAAAAATAAATTAAAACATAAATTAAAAAGGTAGAAATAATACAAAGTAAAACGATAGCTTTTAAATCGCCATTTGATACCTCAGTAAATATGGCCTATGCCTGTTGCAGCAGTCACTTAATCGTCTAAGTGACAATACGTCACATTAATAAGGAACTGGGAGCATTAAAACAGTTTATTCAATTCTTTATTGCACACCGTGCCTGTGTATTCGTTTCCACAAACCGTCTTATCGTTCCAAGATTATTTTTAAAAACTCTCTTTTTGTGACAAACCCTGTGGGGACAAGTTGGCAAACGTCTTGTCTGTAAGTCGTATTATGTCAGCGGCGGAGGCTGAGCCGTGCTCCTTTCTGTGTAAGCAGGCTGGCCAGTTCGTGCGCACATGCTCAGTGAGGTCATTTGTGCGCACGGAAGCTTTAAGAGCGCAGCGCTGGAAGCAGACGCCAGCGAGGATCGGTAGAGAAGCACAGGCGCACTCGGAGGAGGAGGGCGCAGATCTCCTGCGGACCATCAGCTACCAGATGAGCCATCACTGACAGCCGCAGACCCGGCTCTGCGCTGGGCACCCGGAGCGAGGCGCATGCATTTGTGCCACACGGCTCTACTCACAACTTGTTCTCCATAGACACTTTTCCTCATCCTGTTTACTTGTCTATTCGTTGTCATCATGGTACTGGGCAAAGTGAGGGCCTTGGCGATCTACTTTGACAGTCTGAATGAGAACAACCTGCCGGTGTTCTCCGGAGGAGACCTGGTGTCGGGGAGGGTTGTTGTGGAGGTCACTGGGGATGTGCGGGTCAAGAGCTTGGACATAACCGCGAGAGGAGTCGCCAAGGTCCGGTGGACAGAGTCGAGAAACGCCGGAGCAAACACGGCTTATACTCAGAACTACACAGAGGAGGTGGAATATCTGCATCATTACGACACCTTGATAGGAGAGGAGAGAGGTAAGGAGTTGCTCCTTTTTCTTCTGCTGTTTCGTGATCTGTGTGAAGTGATGCGGCGCAACTGATCACTGCAAACTTTTGACAGAAGCTCGTCCCCAAACTTTCTTAACGCGGAGTGCATAGTCATGTGCCAGAGCCACAGAACACCGGGACCCTCCGCGCAGTGGTACTGATGCAGCAGCTGTAGGCGCGATCCATCCTCACTTAAAACCAATTATTAAAGCAAACGTTTGATACGCGAAGGGATGAGGGAGTCTGCTTTTATATGTGGACTGTCTGGATGTTGTCATCACAGTGAGGAGGGAAAAAGTTGAAATCTTCCAGTGAAACACTTGATGAAAAAGAGCAAAATCGAAAACATGGCGCTTCGTGTTTTAGAGCAACATTTTGGTTGAACTAATGGCACAAGGACCTTTTTACTGATGACATCTTCAACTAGGCTAGCACAGGCAACTCCCTTTGTTAGAAGCGGTTCAAACCTGTTCAGAAACTGCCAGCGAGAGAGGGAGGGGGGAGGACCAGGCTGACGCTCAGCGCGTGTGTGTTGTAAAATCAGCTGCTGCTCCTAACACTTGTATACCTGTGTTGGAGGACCAGATGATTTGGGTATGAGTAAAACATGTCACATGAAGCATTTAGGTCACACGTTAACTGTCTGTTCAGCAGGTTTTTTTTTAATTATTAGAGGTTGGGAAGATGAATAATCTCAAAACTGAAAGGATGCAGCCTGCAGGAGTCTGGTCTGTGGACAGAGCTTCTTTTCCCAGCAGTCTAGAGGCACAGCTTTTGCTCTTTGTTTACTCAAGGATGGATGGTGGAAAGGTCAAAGGTCAATAAGAAAAGAGACAATTTCACAGGTCTGGCAGAGTATTTAGACTTAAACAAAGTGCTGCATCCACCTGGTGGCTGTCTCTGAAGACTTCCAAAAAATCTCATGAGCTTCCAGGAGATGCAGCTTGGCTCTTTGTTGTAAGTTGAAGACATCTTTACAACATCCTGGAGTTCGAAACGGCCTCTTTGCAGATCTCACTTTGACCAAATCACAGTACAATAGTGTGACAACACAAAAAGTAACACATTTTCAAAAGTCTGAGCCTTGAAGTATCAGATATTTGCAATTTTTTAAGTTTAACTGATTAACTTACCATTAACAGTCGTTGTATGTTTTTAAAGGTCTGTCAGTATTTTTGAACAAATGCAATTTTTTAATCAGTAGATAGAAAACTCAATTTAAGCGGCTTATTTGTCATTTCATTGATTTTAAAAAAAATTCTTGGTAAGTGTGACTGGATATAGTCAGGTTTGGGCAGATAATGAAAGGGCAGGATATTCCACATATCTCCTGTTAAAAAATCCAGTTTTATTATTGTCATCCTTTGCTCAGTTGAATAATGGCTGTTACAGTTTACATCAACCAAACCAGAACATATCCAGCGTCTAATGATGTAACCACTCGCATTTAAAAGGTGACTTTGCAGACATATCATCATTTTTGCTTGCTAAAAGTACTTTAAGTATTATTTCAGCTCAGCTGGTAAAATTAAGCCTCAACACTAAACTCTCACTCACTCTGCTTCTACGTGGGTCATATCTCTTTTCTCTAAGCACAAAAGTGCCTGTCAGAAAAGAAAGATGAAACTAGCTGGGTGTCTTCTGATAACAGGGCATGACTGTAGAAGAGGACATTTTTCCTTCATCCGTTCAGTGGTTTCAGAGTTTGCGTGAGAGCGGCAGGTTACCTGGAGTTTGCTGTCACTGTGTCTATAACACCCTTCCTCTCTACCTCCCCCACCTTCTCCTCTTTCATGCCACACACCACATGGCTGGGCTAAATGTGGGCAGGGGCTTGCCGGGGCTGAACCAATCAGAGCGAGACTTGCAAATCCATGTCACGTTGTCCACCAATGGGAGGACGAGTTGTAATGCGTGCGTTGGAGTTTCCAGCTGAAGGAAGCTGCTCAGTCTGGTTCATACCGGTCTACTCCTGCTTGCTCCGTGTTGCCGGTGACTTGACAGGGCGCACGCTTATACGCGCACTGACATACACACACACACTGGCCGTTGATGACAGTTCTCATAGCAAACACAGACATACATAAACAGCAGAGACTGAGGTCGAAGCAGAGCTGAGGTGGAAGGAAGCTGAAGTTCAGCGGGAGCATTTAGACGCAATATCACACACAAACAAAAAGAGATGAAATGAGGAAGTGCTGCTTCTCCCACAGGGTGTGTTGCTTTGGCAGCCCTCTGACACCGCAAACAAGCTGCTTTTTCGCATTCAAGCAGAACAACTGTTACTAGAGTTTCTCAATAAATTTTGTGACGGTAGAGAGAAGACTGGATGTGAGTGCTTCCCAAAAAGTGTAAGATATAGCTAACAACCCATTTTTTAGGGCATAACCTCATAAAATTCAGAAGGTCTCCAGGGTTGCATCTTTAATTCTTGTTGTGATTGACCAACAAAGCAAATATATTAAGCATAAAAGACCAATTCAATTTTATTTATCTAGAAGTATGGTTGGCTCATGGTGCTTTCTATTGTAAATACCCTACAGGCACAGGTAAAGCAGGGCTTGTTTGTTTCAGAGGCTGAAAACAGCTGATAGCAAAGTTTAATATGACAAAGAGCAGCATATCTGGAAGCTACAAATGCAGTTTTGCTTTAAAAAAAAATCTTTTATGGACATTTTTCCATCTCCAATTGTCCCTTTTTTTTTTTTTATCTCCAAACCTTTTTGTCCTCGTGATCAAATGCCTTTCTTTGTGTGTGTGTGTGTACATGTGTGTGTTTAATAATCCCTCTGAGGTGAATTGGAGTTCATTGTGTAATAAGGCTACGTGACATTGTGCATCCATAGCTTGTACCAAAATGTAGGAGGCTAGGTGCAGTGTGCAGGTGTACTCAGTCTCAGTCTCAGTGTTCTCTGTCTTTCAGATGAGGACTGTCCAGAGGAGGGCGTGACTGTCCTGCACCCAGGCTTACATGAGTTTGCTTTCAGCTTCAACCTGCCTCAGATGTGAGTACATGTACATGAGAATTTCATCATTAATTCTGCCCTTCACTGCATTTCACTTTATTTTCGTCAGAGCTGAGGTTTTACAATTTTACAGTCTTGAGAAGAAACATTTGAAGATTAAACCTAAGATTTAGAACTATTGTCCTGTTACAATAAAACAATCTTTAGTTGTTGCCTCATGTCAGTGAACTAGTTATTCCACACAGTTTTATTTAAAAGGCTAATCACCTGATTTTAGGTCATTTAATTACATAATTTGCATTAAAACTGTATTGAAAACTCACAAAATTGTTTTTAGAAATCAAAATTTAACAAAAGGATTAAAAAAATTCTCAAAGATCAACAAGAAGAAATGTGATGTCAAAACATGTTCATGACATGGTTGCTGACAAGACTGTGAAGAAATAAATGCATACATTAATAAAGAAAACTGAATGAGCTCTACTTCCTGTTTTTGTTTGTTTTTTTGTTTTTTAATATTTTCTGTTATTATTTTCTGCTTAAATGTAACGCAACACAGAGAAAAATGTGTTTTTGAGGAGCTGTTTTCTATTTTATTCCCACATTATCCAAAATTGACATTTAGTTTCTTCACTGGACATTTTTGCAAATGAGTGCTTCCACATCATGGACAAGATTATGTATAATTAACATTTTTAAGCTAATACGTTTTTGTTGTAACACAAAAATATACAAAACTGCCATGGTGGTATCCATTAGCTAATATTTCACATTACATAAAACTTTTCAGTTAGAAATCAGTCTTATTTCGGTACATCTACATTAACCTAACTGCCGTCTCCACTCTTGATGTTGTCTCATTAAAAACATATCTTCCACAGATACTATCTTCTAATATTCACATAACCAAAGTAATTGAGAGATACATCAATCTTGTTGATGATGTAAAAAATCTGAAACTTGGATAACAAAACATTTGTAATCAGGAAAATGTATCTGATGAAATACAAAATTAGGAAAATAAGGGGGTGGAGCGGGTATGGATAAATAAATAGTATCAGTATAGAGGCACAATAATGTGGTTACTGGTTACTTTTGAAATAAAGATTTCGCTTACGAATATGAACCTGCTCCGTGACCTGTGTAACTGCAGCTGAGGCTTCATGTTTCAGATGTCTATAAGCAAATTTTAAGCAAAGTATCTGTTGCCGTCTGTATTTGTCACATGGTTTTGTTTATATAACTGTTTGAAGGCCCAGACAGGTACAGTTACCTAATTTTGTTTCTTTTTTTTGAAGATTAAACAAAGATTAGAGACAGATTTGTATACCAGGACCCTGAGTTTTACCTTGTGAACCTTTGGAGGTATTTGACCCCTAGGTTTTGATAGTATATTTAAAAATGAGGGACAGCAGTAAGAGACGCTGACCTTCAGTTATTTTTTTTCTGAGTACCAGGACTTGTTGTACTGGTTCTTGTTCTGAAGGAAAGGATGTTGAACTTGCACACAGAGCATAACCACAGACCACCCACACTTTTTAATCGTCCTCCCTTCCCGTCTTTTCTTTTTCTTTCTCAGGGCTCTGGCGACTTCCTTTGAAGGGAAGCATGGCAGTGTGAGGTACTGGGTGAAAGCTGAACTGCACCGTCCATGGCTGCTCCCCGTCAAAGTGAAGAAGGAGTTCATTGTGTTTGAACACATCGACATCAACACCCCCCTGCTGCTGGTAAGCCTGTTCACTTTACTAGGAAAGTTCAGATCCGTATGACTCCCAGTGCACTGCAGCCGTGTAGCTTAGCTTAGCATTAAGACTGGAAACATTGCTAGCACATCTACAAGTAACATGTTATTTATCCACACAAATAAAAAGATAGACAGCTTTTATTGTGGTGTTACTCTTAGTTCTTCTTCCTTTGCTGCATTGTTCTCTTGCTGAAAACAGTGGTGTTAAAAATGTCAAACTGCTCCTTTAAAGGGTCCAGGTTCTGAGTTGAATGCTGTTTCTTTAAAATCTTTTGCCAGCAGTTTAAAGAGATCATATGTGTTAACAGGCCCCTCAGGCTGGTACAAAGGAGAAAACGCTGTGCTGCTGGTTCTGTGCTTCAGGCCCTATCTCCCTCAGTGCCAAAATAGAGCGAAAGGGCTACACACCAGGTAAGCCACACCTCCTACAACTTCCCCCAGGTGTTCTCTTCTATTTTTGAGAATTCACTTATCTTGCTTCTCTCTCAGTCTGACAGACTGATTTCTTCTCCCCTCTTTCCAAGGTGAGTCAATCCAAATCTTTGCTGAGGTGGAGAACTGTTCATCACGCGTTGTGGTCCCTAAGGCCGCGCTTTACCAGACTCAGACCTTCTTTGCTAAGGGGAAGGGGAAGGAGATCCAGCAGCTGGTGTCTAATGTGCGAGGAGATCCTCTGCCACAAGGGAAGAGCCAGAGCTGGGAGGGAAAACTGCTCAAAATCCCTCCTGTGTCCCCTTCCATCCTTGACTGTCCCATCATCAAAGTAGAATATGCCCTTATGGTGAGTTCACATGTTTTTTCATATGTTAAATGAAATATGATGCCAAGCCTCCCTTTGCTGATTTTATTCAGGGACACTGACAGGAGCATAAAACAAAGGATTCAGAATACAGAATATTTGCAAGGTTACATTTGTCTGATAAAACTGCATATTCCATTCAAAGTCAACTTGATAAATAAGTTGGACTTAAGCATATTTAAAATCCAATGAAAAATGCCTTCGAAAAATAAAAGAAAACAAAAGAAAAACAATTATTTGCTACTGACATCTGACTAACTGATTATATAAACTGATTAACTGACGAACCTTTTTATAATACCCTAGCACTATTTGGCTAATAAGCTGGTACAAAAACAAAAGACATATTAGTTCTTTGTGATGTACAGATAACCTTAAACAATAGTAAACTCATCATAAACCTGCTTTTAAAACACTAAAACATTCATTCACTTGTCTCCTTTGCATGTTTCCTTCCTGCTTGCAGGTGTACGTGGACATTCCAGGTGGTTTGAATTTGTCACTCTCATTGCCGTTGGTGATAGGCACCATACCTCTTCATGCTTGCACCACCCGCACCTCCAGCATCAGCAGCAACTGCAGCACTTTGAGCTGGCTGGGCCTGCCAGAGAGACCTGAGGGTATATACTGTAAATGCAGATGCTTGCATGCATGTTTATGTGCACAGGGTACAGAATGTCAACTTACGCCTGTTTGTTTATTGCAGCTCCACCAAGCTACAGCGATCTGGCCATATCAGAGTCTCACAGGCAGGATTATCTGCAGGGATGTGATAGGTCTGACGCAGAGGGTGAGGACCGCGGATCTCTGCTAACATACATCACAGAGTTCAGATATCTGCCTCCGCCACTGTATTCGGAGGTACTTTTATCACACTCACACACAAACACACACAAACACACACGTCACCTCACAGGAAAAGTGCCCAAACAACATAAACAGACCTAGAATGAAATCCAATCTTTGTACAAAAAATATCCAGACAAGACACAAAAACATCTAAAATAATGTGTCATTCAGTGAGCCCAATTCACAAATAAAATTTGAACCACTTTTATGATTTTCAGAACTATCCAAAACAAAGTGAAATCACTAACAAACAGAATTAGGAAGCAGCACCTGTGTGGGTACAAGATGTAGACGCAACTAATAAAGGCTAATAACACACAAAAATACATTTGCCTCACAAAAACAAACTTCACCTTTTTTCAATGTTATAGTTATCACTTCACGAGGATCCTGTAGTCATAAAGCTGCGTTTTCCCCTTCCACCCTCTAGGTCGATCCTTATCCTGACCCGTTGGAGGTGCAAGGGACTGTGGAGGTCAGGAGACCTGACACCTGTCCCTCCCGCTGAGGAGAGTCCGGGATCGCTGAAGCCTGTGCACAAAAAGACAGAGCTGCTCTCAGCCACCTGGCCCACACAGCCAGCTTCTCACCAGATTATATATCACCGTAAATAAGGCTGGACTCTGCCTGACCCGGGGAAAATCAGCTGAGAGAGTATTTGGTGACCATTGAAGTGATGGACCAGGGATTTCAAGCCGTGCTGGATCCACCATATCGTGTGCTCAAGACATGGCAAAAAAAGACAGTTTTTTAACACCACTTTATGACTCTGACAAGGCAGAGAACAAAGACTACTCCAAGTGGTCAGAAGAAGCCTCCTCCTGCCTCACAGTGAATTTTGCACATGCCGTTATTACTGTTTTACTATCAGTGGTTTTCTATACTGCAGATTGCCGCAGGCCTATACGCTACAGTATATATATATGTATATGTATACATAGAATATTTCACTCTAAATGGGCACATTAGTGACAGGATAAGAGCTATCTGCAGTAGTTCAGATGGCTGAACTTGTGACTGTGGCCTGAAGCTGCCACTGTCCCCACTGTCCCCCCTGAACAAAGATGAAAATTCATTGAAAATTCATCAAAAAAAAAAGACAGATGGCATCACTGATGCAGAAATGTGTCACATCAACGACCACCTCGAGCGTTTAGAGCTCACATAGTGTGTGTGTGTGTGTGTGTGTGTGAGGGAAAGAAAGTTTAGAGACCAGATGTAAACCCCAACTGGGTCCACAGAAAAAGCACAACTGCAACTAACTAAGATAAAATACCACAAGTCGCCTGCTGGTTTCAGCTCTAAACTAGAGCTTCTCTCGCTGTAGATTTATCCAGAAGCTTTGTGCTTGCAAAAAAAAGAAAGGCAAAGGCAAAGCATAAAAGGTAAATGTTTACAGTTGCATATATCAAATTGAGAATGTTGTCCAAACATGACTTCTTCCACGTAAAACTTCAGATTACCAAGTGCAATATATTTTTGTATTTGTGATTTTTCTTTTGCACTAGTTTTTCATATACTCTGTTGCTGTCTATTCCATTTGCGCATTATATTGTTGTCATGATCAACTTTTGATAAAAATAAAAGATTTATTTTATAACATAAGACGGTGGATCTGAGTATTTGTTATCATTCTTATATGTTGCAATAACACCCAGGAAACTACTGCAGTGGGTCAGTGATTACAAACTGCAAAAATCGAGCTTAGCATCACGGGCAGGGAATTCTCCAGGAATTTCAAATATTAATCAAAAAGCAGTACAGTACAAAGAATTTTCTAAATTTTAGCGTTATGTACGAGGGGGTATGTCTGGTCACGATTTAAGAATAAACAATAAAAATAAGAATAACATAACAAAAAATTATTATTTAAATTCAGACATGTAGACAACCAATAATGCCTAAATTCTGGTTTAATTGTAAATAATAAGTTTTCTTATCTTTTCTCGACACACATGTAACTTACCGTTCTGGTTCTAGATGCTCAAGTCAGAGTGCAGCAATTTCATAATTCTGCCTGATCTCAGCCTGCTTTTGTGCCTTTGTTTGTAGACGTAACTTGCTTAAAGGTACATATCACGACTTGGTTTCAGAACTTTTATTAAAGAAAAATAATGTGGCGTGTGGCTCTTCCATTGGAGGTAAAGCTCTCCAACACAAAATCATTTGTGTTGATTTGACTTCTTTATCAAGTGGTAGTACAAATGCTTACTGGTATCTTATTTATATGTTTCAGGAGTTTAAAAAAAAACACTGCTAAGGAGAAGAGGCCTTCATCACTGAGTAATGGTGTAAAATGCAAAAATGTGTCACATTAATAGAAACAAAAAACAAAAAAGGGAGGTAGCGCCACTGTGTAAAAATCTTTGTTACACCCTGTTGTGATTTGTTACTGCAGCTGAAGATTCCTCTCCAGCAAGCAGCCTGCTGGAGATGTAGCAAAGCAGATGTAGGACAGAGCTCACATGAGCTGCTGACCTAGTTCCCCACTGCACACTGGCAAACAGCAAGCTTAATGCTGTTTTCACTTGAGCTGTGGCATAGCTTCGCAGGGAAAAAGATGTAAATAGAAATGTTGGAGAATGTGTTTTTGTTCCATTCTCTCAGAAACAGTCTTGTATGTATTATTGTAGGGTCAACCTTACAATATAAAGCGCCTTGAGGCGACTGTTGTTGTGATTTGGCGCTCTGTTACTAAATTGAATTGAATTGAAAAACTGGTCTTACGCTGGTTGTACGCTCTTACTTACATGAAAAAATAGAGTGTTTGTGTGTAGAGGGTAAACACTCATTTATTCTGTGTGAACTCATGGAATCCCCAGGAAACACCTCATAGCCTTTGGCTGACATTTGCTGTAATGCAAACTCAGACAGACACAGCTTCATTGAAACTACTGACACCTATTCTTGTAGAGTCTTTAAAGTCACACTGGACTGGTTTAAGGTTTTCGTCTTTGCTTTTTGTTGTTTGTTTTGTTTTCATATGTGTGTGTCCTCATTAAGGTAGGGATTTGTGTTTGTCAGTGTATAGTTGTTATATATATATATATGTATAGTTGTTGTTATAGTTGTTCACTGGTATTTATGTAACAATGCATTTTAATCTATATGTGTATGTAATGAGTAGTGCAAAAAGCAATTATGTAATTGCTGACTTATTTTAAAGAAAGTCACAAGTAATGTGGAATATATTACTTTTTTGAGTTGCAACACTCCCATCCAACACTTTCCACATCTGTGATTCAAAGCACAGGAAGGAACAGAGCCATGCAGCCACTGAAACACCTACATCAGTGACAGAGAAGGTTTATTGCACAACAAAAACTTTAATTCTGATAAAATATCAGTCATATATCTGATTTCTAGCTCAAGGTCACAGGGTGATTGGAACCTATCCTAGCTGTGACTGGGAGACGAGCAGAGCACACCTTGGATAATAATATTTTACGACAATTCAGCTTCATTCTGATCCAACCAGTTCTGACTTAGAATTAAAGATTTGCCAACCACTTTTTGGGAAGGAGTCTTCAGTCTTGAGCTCCTGCATGCTTAGAACAGCCTGTTCTTCCTCATCTACCGTGAAAAACAAACTGTGCATGAGGGCTGCACCTATGTTCACTCAGTTTTACCTTGAATCTAACTACACAAGACTTTCACACAGCAACACACACACACAGATACAGACACACACACACACACACACACACACAGACACACACACACACACACACACACACACACACACACACAGACACACACACACACACGAAACAACCCCACCCACCCAGTACACAATGATGAGAGGTCACATGAATAGTGTTTTGGCTTCCGCTATACAGGCGGCTTCTGTCCGGCTGATAAACAGAAACTGGTTTGAACTGGATGAAGAAACACAGGCAGAGACAACGCAGGGCATGTGCCAAGAGACAGGCATAAAGATAGGCTTTACATTTTTAAAAGGACCTGATCGTGTTGCCATGAAAGATGAATCTTACTTTGTTATTTGACTTGAAATGTTGCCTTTTTCAGTGTCTGGCTGACTAAAACAGTATACTATATTGAAAGTATTGAAGATAATTCCAACTTTATCACATGTTAGTTAGCCTGGCAGGACTGCTTTAAAAGAAAACAGGTTTGTTTTAAGACCATTTTCAAACACACAAACAGGTATGTGCAGCATTACGATTATGGGATTCCAGTTTTAGTGTGTGGCAGTTCAGCACAGTTTAAGAGAACACAGGTAAAAACAAAGTACAAAGAAATGTGCATCAATCTAATAACACAAAATACACCTAAATATGAGAAGCAAATAAAGAAACTCAAATCCTACAAATCTCTTACTGTGTATTAGGTCCCCCACCCCCCCACCCCCCAAATAAAAAAAGCACACACACACAACAAAGTCATGCAAGATGTAGCAAATACAGATATGTGAAAAAAAGCTCCAACCAAGTTCTATAACATGCTGCAAGTAGAGATAATATCATCATTTGTGGCTACATTGATCTCAGCACAAGTGATGGTTTCTCTCATCTAAGTGGAGGATCTCTTTGTTACCTTGTGTCCAATGCCTCTGAACAGACATCTTTCTAATATGAATAATTGAAGTGTAACTTTGGTTAAGCTGTCTGTTCATTGTGCAGCACACAAGCATGAAGCCCTGTTTTCTGCTGTGTCTGCGTGTTTTAGCAAGTTGCGTATGTTGCAGACGGTGAAGTCCAGGCACTCGTGTACACATTCATGCAAAGTGCTTGACAGGAATCTGGGCTGTTGGCCAATTGGCAGGCTGTCCTTGATGACTTCTAAACACAGCTGAGGTTTGCTGGGTGAGATCTGTGTGTTTTGAACTGCTTCTGAACCTGCCCAAAAAAGCTTCTTTAAAAAAAAGGTTACCACATGGACTAACATACGTTTTAATCTTTGAGCTAATGTGCACAGTGGCTCATTTTATTTCCAACAAATTTATCGTACTTCAAGTATGAAACGTACTGGAACCTTTGACCTTTATTGTAGTATCCTGCTCACCTGCGGATGACCAACAAGCTAAGCCAGACTGCCAAAATAAGACACAAGGAGACAGAGTTCACACTGAAGCTGTGATGCAGAATTTATTCAGCCACACAAGCAGCAAACATGTCAAGCATTAATATGTAGTTATGTTGATGCAAAATTTACTGGCATCGATCTGGGTCTATAAACAGTGGCATAAAATATGCTCATATTACCATATTATCGCTGCTGAAATCAGTGACTGGCTTATTGAAAAAGGTTTGGCCTGTTTAGAGGAACTGAACAGGGCCAAGGTACAATAACACATTGGCAGTTGTTAATGCAAGCATGTACTTTTTAAACAGTGCTTTAAATGTCATTGTTACTGGTGTATGCCATACAGACATTGTTAGTATCATTGCTCTTGATTGTTTTCCTCGAGGACATGAATCACTTGCTTAGAGTCAAGAGAATAGTGAAGCAAGGTACACTTTAGGGAATGGTAAATGGACTGGTTCTTATATAGCGCTCTTCTACTCTATCTGAGCACTCAAAGCGTTTTATACAACTAATTCATTCACCCAATTACTTTTTCTAAGGTGTTAGTGCCTATCTAACATCTAGCATTCATACACATTCACACTCCAATGGATGTATCGGAGAGCAACATGGGGTTAGTATCTTGCCCAAGGATTTTTGGCATGCAGATTAGGGGGAAGCCAAGAATTGAACCACCAACCTTCCGATCAGTAGATGACCTGCTCTACCACACGAGCTACGAGCTAAATGTAGGGACTGCGTTTTGATTGAAGGAAGACATTAACCTATGATTTGCATTGCCCCCTGGTTTCTCAGTCAGATCCACGCCAACAAGGCTGTGGTGAAACTCAAGGCTCCATAACAGGACTTTACAAACCAGTGGATGATGTGTCTGCCTCTGCTTTTTATATGCAGTGTATGGGTATGTTAAATTATTTACTCAGGTGTCGTCTGTTTAGTTTTTTTTTTTTTTTTGCCCTATTTTAGAGCTAATGGTGCTTGTAATAATTGTAGCTTGTTCATTGCTTTGAAAACCAAGCTTTGTCCTCCCAAGTGACTGTGAGGAGGACGTGCAGTCTGAGTCTGTGTCTTGTCCTGTCTTCCTCCCCTCACCACTAACCAGTTGCAACAGATGCCTGCCCTTGCTCAAAACTGGGTTGTTTGATTTTTGGGCTTAGGGTATTATTATATTGTTTTAGTGTTTATTTCTTCCAATTTCCCTAATATTACAATAATTGATTACGCAAAAGTGGACAGTAAATTTGAATGAATGATCATTTGTTGACTGTCATTATACAAGTACAATCAAAGTCAGTTTTGCTTTATCTTAGGATAAAAATAATGATAACAATAAATTTTTAAAAAATTACAAAATAAAAAGACTGAATAAAATAGGTTATTAATTAAACACAAAATAAACATAAATTTAAGTGTAAAGCAAAGTAAAAATATATATATATATAGATAAAGTGTCCTCAGTTCCATAACGTGCATTGTGTGTATTGAGGTTTCTTTGCCATGTGGAAATTTGGGTTGATGGAAGCCACCACTTCTCTGAGTGGTCTCAGAATCTCATCTCTGCTTTTCAAAGATGGAGCCAGTTGAGGTGTTCTGGGCATGTCCCACCGGGATGAGGCCCCGGGGCAGACCCAGGACATGCTGGAGAGAGATATCATGACTGGCCTGAGAATGCCTTGGTATTCCCTTGGACAAGCTGAGGAGGTGGCCTGGGAGAGGGAGGTCTGGGCTTCTCCTCTTAGGCTGCTGCCCCCATGACCCGGCCCAGGTTGTTCCTGTTGTCCTGGACCATTTGGGAGACATTGTTGTTGATACTGTGTGTCTTCTTCTTCATCCTGATGGCATAGATGGAGTCCATCCCAACGCTAAAGATCAGGGGTCCCCAATCCCAGTCCGCGAGGGCCAGTGTCCCTGCAGGTTTTAGATCTCACCCTGGGTCAACACACCTGAATCACATGATTAGTTCATTACCAGGCCTCTGGAGAACTTCAAGACATGTTGAGAAGGTAATTTATCCATTTAAATCAGCTGTGATGGATCAAGGACACATCTAAAACCTGCAGGGACACTGGCCCTCGTGGACTGGGATTGGGGACCCCTGCTATAGATAGTAGAATAATACTTTCTTCTCTGCAGCCGTTTCTTTGGATGTTTGGCCTGTTTCAACTTTCTGAAGAAGAAGAGTTTCTGTTGTACCTTCTTGTCTACCTGGGGAATGTTAGTGTCAGCTGCACAGAGAGAGTGACTCCCCAACAACTTCCAAGCGTCTCCCCATCAACCTCCTCCAGCAGAACACCAATCACTTTGCTTTTATGGAAAGTAGGGGTGCAACGATACTCGTATCGATATTGAACCGTTCGATACAGTGCTTTCGGTTTGGTACGCATATGTATCGAACAATACAAAATTTTTAATTTATTTTATCAACTTTCCTTCTGACGATGCTGTCTGTGTTGAGAGCTCAGTGGATCTGCGTTCGACTACTCCGCCTAGGCTGCACTGTCGAGCGCAGATCCACAGAGCGCAGCACAAGCTAGCAAGACAGAAGCTAAGCTCGTTGCAACATGGCAAATTGAACCTCCCCCATCCTCATTCAGATCTGGCCTTTGGAACTATTTTGGTTTTCATGTGAGGTATGACCCTGAAGGTAAGCTCGCCATGGACTGCACCTTTACACCAACATCATCCTAGTGCAAAGACAAGTGGAAGCAGACAAAAACAACAAGCACACATGCTGCAAACTTTACCCGAGTCATTTAGACAGCCGTTAGCACATGATTCTTCTTATGGGGACCTGATATGGTTAATATGCTGCTGAGAATATAGCCCAGAAGAAGCGTATAGTACAGCTTTTATTTTGGAAAGAGACATTTCTCTGTAATAAACTCTCTTTTCCAAAGATGAGTGATTTTTCGATCAGATAGATTTATTATTTTATTACTTTGTTGTTTCAGCAACATTAAATTTAAAAACTGTACTTTTGAGTTCAAATATATATTTATAATTTTAATAAATGACAAATTAAAAAAGCATGAACATTTTTTTTGTATCAAAAAAATGTCGAACCGTGACACCAAAGTATCAAACCGAACCGTGAATTTTGTGTATCGTTGCACCCCTAATGGAAAGCTCTCTTCACAACAACAGACTGTGGCACAGCCCCAATTCACCAATTAACCATTAACCATTACCTCAACTTATTGTATTTTAAATGTTCTTATCTTTCATTACAAATGGCTATCTGATAGATGTGGCTCATAAACTCTCATTAAATTTGTGTAGACTCATTAAATTTGTGTAGAGCGATACTGTCTCTTGTAGGGAAAATAAAAACAATATGCCTTATAATCACTGGAATTGGTAAAGATGACCATGAGACTTGAAAAACATGTGCTAGTGGTATAAAAGTGGTTATGCAATTTGTCAACTAAAGTATTATCTAGTAGTGATGATAAGAAACTTTTCAGAGGTCGTGCTGTACGAGTGCAATATGAGTGCAGGGTTAGCTTAGTGTTTACAGACAGAATACTTGAACCCCAGTGGATTTGTTGAAGGCGATCTTGTTTAAAAACTTCAGTGCAGTTGAGAAATTATGCGAAATTATGTCCACAAAGGGCAGCCAAGAGGTGTAGTGATGAGGGAGTGCAGAGGGTACACAGCTGCAGTTGCCAATCCAGTGGCAACCAGGCTATCACAAGAAGTGGCAGGATGAAGAGAGATGTTGGAGAGGCTTGTCAGGCAGCCGTCCCCTCTTCACTACTCAAACTGTAACCCCTGAGGCAGATGCATCAACCGCTTTAGAGCAGACACCTGACCAGAACTTAACTGGTTATTTGGGTGGTTGTGCACTGGAAAGCATGGTACATCAACATTTTACAGTGGGTCAAATTTGTTGATTTGTTTCCCCAGTATGCTCCTTACTGTCCTTTACCAGGACCAGGCTCTGGGTTGCAGGGTGCAGAGCACAATTGGGACTTTGGCATATCTCATCGGCCAGAGCCAGGAGATAGCTGAGATGACTGGATGTCCTCCAGAGGTGGCCAAACTGGACCAGAGGAGTGTGGTGTTACAGTGAGCTGCGACCGAGCACTAAGTGGAGGGGTGGCTGCCGATGTTTCCACAGCAGGAGATGTGTAGAGACGGTAGGTGCTTCTCTTGTGTTAGCCTCATATGAAAATCCCATGATAAGTTCCCACTTTGGTCACTGCATATCAGCTTGTAAAAGTGAGTATGTCAGCAGGCGACGTTCACAGACAGCTATAGCTTGGGGGTAACAAACAGTTTGCAGACAGACCTCATAGACAGACATTAATGACTTTATAGTATTGTATCACCACAATAGAGGACTGCTGGCTTACTTGTGGTGCCTAGGGTATTTCAAAGCAGAATTTTAGGCAGAGTCTTCTGTCATGGATCGGCAGAATCATAAACCCACTTGCTAAGTACTGGGAAAGATTAAACAGGTATATTTACAGGTAAGTGAATAAATGCAGAGTTAAAGCAATCTGTGATTGCATTAGAGATCAAGGAGAGGTGGTGAAGGTATGCAGGCTTTTCCAATCTGCACACACACGCTGTCGTATTAAGCTCAGTTGTATAAGGCCTCAGAGTACATGGAGAGATCAAATGTATACTTTTTAAGGATTCAAAGACTTTAAACACTTGATTAGTAACAAATGAAAAACACAATTAGTAAAACTGGCTTTAAAACCAAGAAATATCCACTGAAACTGGACTAATGGGGTGTAATTCCTAACAAATGAGGACCAATGTTTATTCTGCTGTCGGTCTTTTCTGCCCTCTGGTGGTTAGTCTGCTGAAACAGACATGAAGATTTCTTTGTGCTGTATGGATTACTTGCAATTATCATATATTTATCCAGATAAATACAAGTGAGTGAAAAAACAAAGGAAAGACTAACAACCTTATGATAAGTACATTTACTGTTTACCTCCTGAGCTACAGCTGTGAGACCAGCTTTAATTCTCCTACACAGCAATTCCCCATTTCTCTGCGTGAGGGTTGAACAACATTCTTCATTCTCAGCACTGTCAATTCAATTCAAATTGTATTTATAAAGCACCAAATTATAAAAACAGTCACCTCAAAGCACTTTATGCTGTAAGGTAAAGAGCCTGCAATAATAAAGGAAGGAATAGCAGGAAGAAACCTCTGGCAGGACCAGGCTCAGGGATGGCCAGCCATCACTTGCAACCAGTTGTTGATGAGAGGATGTCTAACACCTTGCTCCAATAGCTGTTAAACTCTGCTGTGATCTGATGAGCATGAATGGATTTGTTCATGGGAATCATCATCCAGAAAAAGATTACTGCCATTAGAACAGGAATCTGTTACAGTAGGATAAAGGTGGTCAGTAAGAACAACTTTGTACGGTGACTGACATGTGGTAATGTCCTAAGATACTGGAGCAGAGCAGGCTACAGCACAGATTGTGCTTCTAGTGTAAAATGAGTTCAATCCAGTCTTTGAGAATCACAAGAGAAGAGTCTTTATTTCCAAGTCTGGAGGTGTTCACTGAATCCTTGAAACCCCCCTAAAACTTGTTTATCAGCTAAAGTCTTCTTGCTTATTTTGGGCAATGCAGCAAAAATCGAGAGCTCAAATCAAAATTTATTTTCTGTTGTTTGTGGGATCTGGATCTCATAAGTTGATGCTTACTTAGCTTGGCCTCCAGTAACATAGTGAGGAATGGTGGAGTTGTTTTTAATCAGGATATGTCCTTTAATACGAAAAAAATATGTTACCCTGTTAAAAGGGAGCCATCTTTCCCACTGTCGCCCAGTGCTTACTCATAAAGCATCTTGAGGTGACTGCTCTTGTGATTTGGTGTTATATAAATAAAATTGAACTAAAATCGAATAAATAAAATAATGTCAGACTATGTCATCCCACTATGCCATCACTAAACCATTTTTAATGCATTTTGATATTATTATATGTGAGCGTATGTGAAAGTTTAAAAATTCTTGATGTGTACACCTATACATACTCAGTAGGGTTCATCATTTTGACTGAAACTGCAGTATATCTGTCTTCACACAATCCTGTTAAAACGAGGCAATGATAACAAATCAGACAGAGACCGATATATTTTAATATATTTATTTTTTTTGCAAAATACAAATACTACTACATTTCTGAGTGAGGGAATTGCTGTACATCTGCAACAACAGTGTGTTTAATTTGTTTTTCATTGTCTCCAAATTGGCGACAAAGGCCAGCTTATGCCGCTAACAATCTCTTTGAATATCTAACTTAATAGTTATTAGAAGCATTAGTGCATGAAACAATGGCATAACAGAGCCAAAAGTGTACATTTCCCCCAGTGTACAGAGGACATTCACTGATGTCGCCAAAACGAGGAAATGAAACTATTTCATTGGGGCGCTTCAGGTACAGGCAGTAATCAAACTGAAAACAGATACAGAGGGGCTTTCACAATGTCAACACTGCATCTCCCTGTTTTGTGAGCTTCACCTCCACCCGTACACAAGCCACTCCACTTGAAGCCCAAGGATGAGCTCCTGGCTCTCACTTCATTGTGGTACAGTAAGACCAGCTTGATGAAAAGGAAAAGGGTGCAGAAGTGAACACATCTGGGCTCTGCCCTGGTTAACAGACATCACTTCATCCCATCACAGCTACAGGGATTTTCAGTGAGAGAATTTATTCGCTGGATTTACAGTAGAGATGATGGCTGAGGGTTTGAGCTCCAAATATACAGTTTTAAAACCAAAATATTCAAATGTGAACAAGCCTCAGCCACCAGCATCTCTTCAGTATTAAAAACTAAAAATAAGTGGATTTCACTCTGCAGTCCTTCAGCCTGTCTGTGGCTGGCGTCAGACCCAGCTGACATGCAAGGCACAACTCAGTCATTTATGTACACTTGTAGAGTTACACAAACACAACCACGCGGTAGTGGAAAGTAGCCAAGTACTTTAACTTTTCATAACTGTATGTTTTGTTCTTTATTTTGCAAGATTTTATATCCAAAGATAAACTTATAGTGTATGGTGGACTAAATTCTTGTTCTTAGTACATTTTTTACTAAATATGGCGGCAAATCCTAAAATGTATTCACATGTGCTTCTATTATTGCTGTTGCATAAAAAGGTAAAATCATGCACAATCTTGTAAAATGACCATGGGAAGCACTAGACTCAAGGGCGTAGATTTGGTTTTGGCATTGGTGGGGACAGATGATTCAACCACTGAACGCTGCCCTGTTTCTTATTTTTTTCCTTTTTCTCTTTGCTTCTTGATAAAAAAAAAAAAAAAGGAGAAATATACTTGCCTACATATGCTATTCTACATGCTTTTAAACCGTTTAAAATTACAATTCATAGTTTTATATGTGAATTATATAATGTTAAATTACTATTAAACAAATGACTAAGTATTTTTTTGGCTTTAGTTTACTTCAGCCATATTCCATATAAATCAGGTATCATACAAAAATAAAAATAGCTTCAAATACAGTCATGACAATAAAAGAATATGACTTTAAAGACTTCAGTACGCCAACATCTCTGATACATTAGCACTAAGGGAACACTGAATGACCTGGTGGTTTTTGTCCACAAACTACTCATCTAAGATTACCACAAAGTAAAAGGTCTCTCACCAAAATGATGCAACATTTTAGGCACTATTGCCTCTATCAAATCAGTGAGCTGGGATTTTTTATTCTAAACATGACTACTGGTGTCCCACACAACAACTCAATGTCCACTATGTGAAGGAGCCAAACACATGCCTTCTCATCTCGTTAACTGAGATAAACTGCTGGCATATTTGTTTTACATCTATACTGTCCAGTATGGTTACATACAATTTTAGACTGATGTGAGCCAAACCTTGAGACCTCAGAATTAGGGAGGCATTCAAAAGGGCCGTTGGGGGGAGGGGGTATACATATACATATATATACACATTTGCCATATTTGTCACATGAGGAAGGACTCTAGTAGAGAACGTAATTTAACTCTTTCTGCACCGCTGGGTGAATGAGACGTTGACAGATCGTTTTTTTCTTTCTATCGGGTTTGTTTTTCTTTACTGGAAGAGATCAAATTATTGGTGGGGACAATTCAATAATTGCTGAATATTGGTGGGGACATGTCCCATCCGTCCATGCCAAATCTACGCCCTTGACTAGACTAAACCATCGTGGACAGTCTAACGGGTAACATTTTTCACTGGTACTTAGCTTGAACTTAACCGTCCTGAGGATTTCTTCCACCACTGCTAGTATTTAAAAATGATGAAAGTGGTAAGTGGAAAACAGGAGCTTTGTCCTTTGTGCTCTGACGGATTGTCGCTGTGAGATCACGTTGGGTCTGACACCAGCTAAAGAAACTTTTTTCTACCTTAGAGCAAACGTCTCCCTGAACATCTGATGGGAAACGGTGTGCATGTGTGCATTCTGCTGCTTTTTATATCATTGTTATTACACGGGACTGCAGACATCCAAAAATATCAATCTGATCTAACAAGCAAAGACTCAAGTTTAGTTTGAAAAACACTACACTACAAACTCTGTGCAGCAAAGCATCACTTCTCCCAGTCAATATGGCTTTTAGGATCCTCATCCTGACTGCTAAATCCTGCAAAGCTATCAGCACATGCTAACTTTCATGCATCAATTACAAAGACACGAATAACAGTTTCATTGCTACAGTCGCCTCACGCGAGCGCCCTCTGCTGTCTGGTTCCACGCACGACCTCGTTTGTTTTCTTAGGAATAACAACTTTTAGATTGTCTTTTTATAAACTGGATACCAAATTGTGAACTATACTTCACTTCAGATTACTTACATTTGAACATTTTAAAAAGAAAGTAAGTAAATCTATTGTTTAATTTTACAAACTACATTTAGAACCAGAATTTGGGTCTAATTTCCTAATTTCTTTTGGTTTTATTATTTATATAATAATAATTAATGATACAATTCTAATTAATAATAAAATTCCTACAGCTTTTAGCTTCCTTCTGCTAATATACATTTTGTGCATATGTAGCCTGTGTGACTGACATTTTAACTAAAGTACTTTGAGGTGGGTCATTGTCAGAATTACTTACTTAGTTACTTCCAATCACAGCTTTTTTTGCTTCAGTGTTTTCTAATGTTTTTGGCATCATGTCTGAATTAACTGTAGTCCCCCCTTTTGCTCTGAAATTGTCTTCACATTAAATGAAACTTGTTTTCTATCCAACTTGTTCCAGATCACTTTCTTCTCCCTCATAGTGAAACCTCTCACGATTCGACATCACTTTCTCTTCCTGCACTTACTCATACTCCCATTTTTTCAACCCATTTTCTTCGCCACACTTTACTTTCCATACATTCTGGTTACATGAGTGATTGATTATGTGCATAAATATGTTGTACCTGCAGCAGTGAACTGATGCTCCATTTAGCCACCTGACCTTAAATTCACCATTAGCGTCACTATTCAGAGTACCAGATTTTCTCACCTTGATCTTTTTGTTGCTTTGCATACATATGCTCATATGCAGCACATATGTACATATGTTATTTGCTTATACCCACACACACGAACACACACACATAAAACAAGCAATACATGTACACCAACAGCCCCTCTGACAGCTTCAATATGTTTGGCTCCCGAATGATATCCTGGACCAACAGTGTTTGTAGAAAAGGTGGGGAAAAAAGAAACTCTTAACATTTTCAAGCTTTTACTTATGAATGGAAACAGTTGGATATTTCCTTCTTACTTTTTGCTTTGTACTAGTTGAAGTTTAAACTAGTTGTTTTTAATTTTTTCACATATTTGTGATTTACTGAAGTAATTCCTTTTCAGGAGAATTTTTATATTGTTCTTTTTACACTCCTACATTCCTCTAATACATCCATCTTTCTTGACTCTTTGGGATTATTCATATATTCACTGACCTCAACATCAGAAACTCGGGAAATGAATGATATGAACACCCGCCTTTGGAACAGTAAGAAAAAGTGATTATGAATACTTTTAGGCCCAGACAACAGTCTCATCTAACTCACTGAGCACTTCTTTAATTTGACTGAACTCTTTCATTTAAAGCTTTTGGATGTTTTAGAATCTGGGTCTGGTTGGGATTGGCCTGGTTCACTTTCACTATCAAATGAACAAATGAATAAAAACTTCCTTGGACAATATGAAGCTCTGAAAACTGTAAAAAGTTGGATTTAAGTCAAACAGTTTCCTTCCTTTTCTTTCTCGATGTCTGAAAACTGGTTCTGAACTTCAAGGAGTCATTAGTGTGAAGTCTACTAAGAGTATATGCTGGAAATACAGCTGAGCAATCACTGTATCCACACATAGCAGCCCCCACCCCCATGTACATGTTACACATATAGCACACCCACTCAGTACAAGAAGAATATGATGTTAATAATAATAATAATAATGATAATAACACTATGTGGTAACTTTACTAATACTCCTCCCCCGGCTGTAGAGAGGCTCTGATCACGCCGTCCACCCTTCCGAA
Organism: Neolamprologus brichardi; assembly: GCF_056152115.1. Taxonomy (NCBI): domain Eukaryota; kingdom Metazoa; phylum Chordata; class Actinopteri; order Cichliformes; family Cichlidae; genus Neolamprologus; species Neolamprologus brichardi. The sequence continues at coordinate 60,261,457 of NC_142110.1, forward strand.
AGCCTCATCCGTTTAACTGATGGGCTGTGGCGCTCCTCATGACTGGACAGGGGGTGGAGGAGGAAGCTGTCGTTCCCATGGTGATCCTCTCGCTCATCGCTGCCTTCATATGAGCTCCCACAGCTGGACACGCTGTCACCAGGGGAACGCCCTTGTTCATGGGACCCCCGGCCTGTGGTGGAGTATCCAACTGTGGTCATGCCTCCTTCAAGTCCTGTTCCAACCATCCGGTCTCTGGGAGGGGAGGCTGGCTCAGACTTGATGTGGACGTTTTGATGGCCAGAGGAGAGGTTTAGGTTTGAGTTCTGGCACAAATTCCTGTAAGATCAAAGCAAGAGAAACAGCATCTTAAACTCAGAGCAAAGCAAATTTTAAGAACGTCTTTAGAGGAAATATCGATTAAACGCTTGTTTTAATTCTTTGGTGAGAATATGAAGATTCTTGTTTTTGGCTGCTGTTTCCAATTGAACATACAAGTGGATAGAAACATTGATTTACAGAAATGTGATCATGTTGCACTTGGGCTCCGTGGAAATGTCTGTTTTTTAAGGGGATTTCTGAATAATTAAGTAACAATTACTATTAATTAAACTATTTTTTTTTTTATTTTCATTTTTTCCAGTGTATGCTGGATAAACCAGGACACTAACAGCTCAAATTATTGCATTGATTCTGGACAATTCTTTCTAAGGCTTGGCCTGTGGCCTGAAGGTAATATACACAGCTGCTTACCCCATGTGTCCCAGTGCTGAGTGTTGTAGATTCTGTATCTGCTGTTGCTGCCAGTTCACTGATCCCAGAACAGAACCTCCAAAACTGGACAGCGATGGCAGGTCACTGCTGAGGGAGAAATCTGAAGATGGACAAAAAGAGAAACTTGAGCAAAGACGAGGAAACCTGTGGAGTCCAGCAGCAGTGTGCTTTTGTTGTAATCACCTGTGCCATAAGATGAAGAAAGTGTAGATTGGTACCCACCCATCCCCTGACTGGGGATAGTGGTGGCAGAGAGAGTGACAGCAGGGGTTGACAAGGTCTGAGCTGTCTGGGAGTGATTTATTCTCTGGTTCTGCAAAGAAAAGGTAAGATGTCACCAAGCTAAACAGTGACAGCTGATTCAGGGCCAGCATTTTATGGTTATCTGCCACGCCTGGTAATCATGATTTGCTCATTTTAGAAAATCAGTAATCTCAAGTGGTACTTCTAGCGTTTGCTGGTATTCATGGTAACCTGGTCATGCCAATAACTCCTTTAGAGATCCTAAATTTTCAAGCTCATCTTCAGGAGCCTTTCTTCATGGTTCCTTAAAATCACTTCAGCGTCAGAATTTTTCAAATATCTCTAAAGTACAAATAGTTCCCTTATACTTAAGGTAATAATGTAAATGACATTGGCACTAATTTCACATATTTGTAGCTTGTATATCATCTATAAACTAGCAGAAGGAGGCATACATGAAAAGTATGGTTCTCTCTACTGATCCTCAGATTTTTTTCAGAGATACTTACCAACATCAGGTCAAAGTCCTCACACTGCAGGGCAGCAATAAAGCACAAACTCAAATGAGTCCGCACATAAAAATAAACTTATGAAATCAAACAAATCAAAAGACTAAGCAGAAGGAAGCACTTACAACAGCTGGTATGTTGTTGCACTTGTTGGAAGGGGGCATCAGTGTTCGCAGGTCAGGTTTACGGCTCATGTTCATTGAAGGACTTTTATCCTGCATGTTCTTGGGGGCGCCTCCTGGAGACAGCAGCCCAGGGGAGGTGCAGTGGTTGCTGTAGCTGTCGTTTCCTGGTCGGGCAAAGTTTTGAAAAGGTATTTCTCATTACAAATGACTACAAAATCACTACTGTACCCCAAACCCATTTTTATTTGTGCCTATGTTTCATGGAAGTATATTTATCATTGCTGTTTTCAAACTTCTGATTCTGACCAACCACTTTAGCAGGATGTTCTAAGATTTTGTGCGACACCATTTTTACATAAAATAGGTGAATCGTCCCTTTTTCTAGTGTGAGGCTGGTAAAAATGTCTTTAACTCCAGTATCTGCAAATGTATAGTTGATTGAATGCTGCTGGAGCACTCTTTAACGGAACATCTGGGGAGAAAGTTCAAAGTGCATCACTCCAATCAAAAAGTCTGAAAACGTGCTCATCCACTCAAAGTTTTATAACTGCAAACTCTAGCTGAAGCCAATAACCAGAGAGGGAAGATTGTCTGTCTCAGAAATGAATTTTATATTTTAATTCTCTGCAAGGTTTTCAGAGTTTAAGCAGCTGAACAATGAGCAATGACAGACTCCCAATGTACTGCTTTATTCCTCATCTGAACTGGATACAGGGAAGATACCTAGCTGTCCAATCACAGGGGAGGAGACTTACACGAGTGGTAAACAGCAAGAAGAGACATTATCGCTACAGTTTTCTTCATGCATGTCCTCAAATAACCAAATGAAATGAAAAATGACACTCTGAGAAGCACCTTTTTTAATTGTGGGTCTAGCAGCAGTAAGCTGTTGAGGTACTTGCAAGATATTTCATCGATGGATGTTCTATATCTTAGCAACCAAAGGGTTCCAGGTTAAAAAAAAAAAAGTTGCACACCCAACCACGTGCTACCAGTTTTGATCTTGTCAAGATCCTAGTGTGTGAGAAGAGCCTGAAAAAGGATGGTGTGTTTTCAGCTGGAAAAATAAAGGCTTTTAAGAGAGAGGAGATTTGAGCTTATGGCTACTGTACTCATTGCCCTCCTGGAGGCACTATAGTGCATCTCTAGCAACTAAAACTGTATTAAGGAAATGCTGCTGCAGTCAGTGCCCTGATGACATTTACCACTGGTATCACCTACTGTTTAGAGCAGGCATGTTTCAAGGTGGCGCAAACATATGCATAATGATGCCCTAATCAGCAGTGCTGGATCCATACACTCACATTTTACCTGTTTCCACTAGAAGACTACACTATCATGTTCACCACAGCAGCAACTGACGGAGTGGAGGAATGTAGATGAAGCCCCTCAAGAACTGGCTGTTCTTTCAGTGCCTAAAACCGACTATTATGTAAAATATCTTCATCTACATTTGTAGTTATGGCTGCTCTGTTATCTGATATTTCACGTGTTTATGTCATTTAATATTTAGGTGACCTAAAGACAGTGTTCAGTTTACTCTGTTATGAGGAAGATCTATCTATATAAAGAGAGTGATAGAGAGATACATATAAAGAAATAAGACAGAGTTGCGTTCTTACCCACACTTGACAAAACAGTGCTCGACAGCTCTGAACCCATCAGTCCTACAGACAGAAACACACACATCAAATGAGTATACAATCTGGGTTTTGTTGCTCATTTTCATTATACAATGCCATAATACTTTGGGTGTTAGATTCTTGATCAGGAACCTTTGCAAACTATTTATCATGTAGAGCTCATCTGTTATTCCAAACCTGATATGCAGAGATTGTCTTCATTCTTAAGAATAATAATTATTCAAATGAACATACTATATAGGTCTCCCAATAAATTACTACTAAAGAAAAGGAAGATTCAAGAGAACCTAACACAGCTGGCAAAATTGTAGTTTTATTAACCGTGTTAGGAAATGCAAAGTTAACACAAACCCACAATAGAAAGATTACTGGGAAAATGATCCTCTTATGGCCTTAGCATATCTATTGATTGTCACTATCATAGAAAAAAGTAGGAAAACACTCACGGCTGAGTCACTTTTTAAGTTGTATTCTTAAGTCTAAAATGCCATTCATGCCTGACTGCTACACCTTTTTGTCACTGCTGGACCAAATGTTGGCCAATACTGTTTTTTTTTTTTTCTCATATAGAAAATCTGGAAACACTGCAGCGCGTCAGTCTTTCTATGAAAGGAAAATCAGCAGGATCGTGAAAAGATTTTTAAATACAAGACAAAAAACAGGAAAATACGTGCTAGGTAGGTTAACACCGAGTATTTGCTAGGTGTGGACCAGCCTGCTTATTTGCCCAAAGGCCCATTTTGAGCTCTAGCTGTTACAGTCCAAAACAGCTGAACATTTAATAAGGTCTTTGATGAGGACTGAAGTAAAAGCTACTGACCACAAACATACCTGCATTTCCTGTGCTGGAAGGACGTTGAGGCGACATGCTGTTTCTTTGCAGAGATGAGTGAGAGATGGGCAGCAAGCTATGGTTACCCAGATTGCCCCCTATGCCCTGATGGGAGTAGAGCAGCCCACCCTGATTACTGCCTGGGATGGATATACCCATGTCATAGTTGGAGGAGGGCAGACCCTGCACATAGAACAAACAAAGCCAGTCGTCACTGGTAAGGAAACACGAAGCTGCTTAAAACAACACTATGCATCAAAAAGAGCAGGTGTGAACATACACAGATTCTCTGTCGGTTGATCATCAGGTCAATGTCTTCATTGATTTTCCGGTATTTATCGTCCAACTCTGGGCTCTGGCCAGCAGAGTCATCAGCCTCGATGTCAGGGCTTTCACAGCCGTTTAAACCCTTCTTTCGCAGGGTCTGGATAAAAGAAGACAAACAAAAGAGACAAACACAGTAGGGTGACTTTACTGTATGTACTACATCCATGGATCTTCTCTGAGACCTTCCTCTTTTCCTCCTGCCCGGCAACTCCATCTTCAGCATTTTTTGTAAAGTGTGTCCACTATCTCTCCTCTGCACATGGCCTAAACCTCATCTCAGGCTCACCTCTCTAACTTTGTCTCCACATCCCTCAACCTGAGCTGTCCCTCTGATGTCCTCATTTCTAAGCTTGTCCACCCTCTCCGAGATTGTGTTAAACAGTCTGGTCTAAAAGTCCATTACCCTCTCTCCCACACATCTGCATAACTCCACAGGTATGTGACCTGGACCAAATCTTCATCCAACTCTTCTTCATTTGCTAACTTTCCTCCATACTCACTATAAGCCTTTTTGTTGCTTCCCTTCTCTCTGCTGTACATCTAGCCTTCCAGCACTCCTGTCTACTTTATTTCTATTTATGGCCATCGCACTTTTCCTTTGCTAAAACTTCCTCATTCCAACAACAAGACTCATTGTCTTTGCTCTGTCCTGATACACCAAACACCTTCTGGCAGTTTCCCTCAATGGTACTTTTCCAGTCATCTGGTAAGTCTTCCCTACCACCCAGAGGCTTTCTCAATTCCTCCCTGAACTAAGTGCATAATTCTATCTTTTTTGACTTAAATCATTTAAATCCTTACGTCTGCCTTCACTTGCTTCCTCGTCTTGATGTCCAAAGTCAAAATCGACCATCCTTCTCTCCATCATATCAGCTTTCCCTTTAGCAGCCATAGTCCCTACTCTCAACTCCACACCCCTGCCTTTCTTTCCCTCTCGCTGCCTCCTAACACACCTCCCTCTATTTCTGTTCCTATGTATTCAGCCAGCAGTAGTACAGTTTCCACCAGCACCCTGTTAGCCAACAGCATCAGAGGCAGTAATTGTTACCCGGTCCAGAAGAATCTGGTATGGAAATCTCATTCTTGATTACCCACATATTCAAACTAACAATGACTACCATTCCTGATGGTAGCGTCTCCATTTATACAGGCATCGGACTGGCACTGAACTGCTACTTGTGACTACTACAATTAGTAGCTCTATAAAACTATAAAACATGCAATCTAAATATGATTTTTATGAATTAAAGGCCCTGGTTGTGTGGTTAGTTAGTCTGCTCTGAGAAAGTTTTGATCTTGCACCAGGACTCTTCTTCTAATGAAGAGGTCGAACTTAGAACAAACATTTCCAACCACAAGAGGGCGATAAATGAGCAGCTATCCCACCAGTGAGGCTCCAAACTGACTTCTATAGGCCAGACAGCAGTTTAAAATGTAAAAGTACAATCAGACCCAACATACTCGTTTCACCAGCATGTGACAGCATTCACAAAAAGGTCTCTGAATTTTTATACTCATGTTATGCGTGAAAAATAAACAGAATTTAATTTGTGTGTGTGTCTCAAAGGTCAGATGCTTCATGTGAATATTGGGAAATCTCTTCTCTTACACAGATTTTGGATGATGACGATGATGGTGATGTGAGTGTGTGTGCGTCTGTTTGTGCATGTGTGTGTTTACGTGTTGTACAGTGTGTGGTTTGGGTCTTGGTGGCCTGCTTCAGCGCTTCACAGCCCATTAGTCCAGTCTGTCACTGTATGGGCATGGCAGTGCCTCTTTCAAACACAGACATACAAATATGACTGTTGGAGCAGCTATCCCACTCATCCCAGTCATGTACACCTGTTGTGCTTTAAAAGGGAGGGAGGGGGTTTTAGGGTCTGCAGTGAGGGGAGGGGTGAGGCAGCTTCCACCAATACCAGTGTGGCTACTGGAAGGATGGCCGTAGAAGGTTATTTTTTGCCCCTGTGCTCCGCAGTGTTCCTCGTCACTCCCTTGCAATTTGTCAATCTGGCTGATTTATTAAAACATAAAACCAACTCCACTAGCCTACTTTTCCCTCATCAAATACACACAGAGCACACAGTGCTACTACATTATGCCTCACTTTGCTTTTTTAGTGGAAATAAAGACTGAATGCAAGGAAGTCAGGTGGAAACATTTCACTTGTTAACTTTAAAGGAGCAAACTGTTAAAATACTTCACGCGTTTATGCAATAAAATGTGAATTTAAGGTAAAGTAGAGGTCTCCTAATGGCCTATATTACATCTGTAAACAGTGTTTAAGCATTGAAGTTAGTCTTAGTCTGCTGGTTTCAAATTTAGGTTTGACCCAACTCCAAAGCAATTGTGAAATGATTCATTTGAGAGGATAGAAGAAAAACAAAATTGTAATTAGGGCTGAGAGATAAATTAATCTCAGTAATTATCACAGGAAAAATTACCTCTATAATAATGACGATAACCTGATGAGTAATTGGCAGTCTGCACAATCATCTGTACAATTAGCCTCTGAGGTTACAGCATCAGGGTTATGTGGATAAAATGTTCACAAAGATCAAGAAAAAGACAACACACGCACTTTCTCTCGCTCTCTCTCTCTCTTGGAAAATTAGAATAAGTGATCATGGGGAGAGTGTGCAAGATGAGGCGATTGTTGTTAAAAGACAACAATCACTGACAAGAAAACAAAAAACTTTTCCAGGATTTTAAAAGGTTCCACAACCAAGCAGCCAAATGTGCTAACAAGCCTCACAAGTAGTTCAGTCTGCAGCTTCTTTTCTTTAACAGAAACCTATCTGTAGCTGTTTGTCAGCTACATCAGCAGCCATGCAGTCAAGCTTTAACTGCAGCCAGGCAACTTCACCCGCTCACTTTCACCCATCCGGCAGACAAATCTATGCACATCATTTAAGCTGCTTTGGTTTGCCTACAGTTGCTGCACATAACAGCTGCTTTGAGACCCACCTCCAATCCACGGCATGTCTTTTGTCCCGTCTTCCTCCCCTCACCCACCCCTGTCACGGCAGATGGCCGCCACTCCCTGACCCTGGTTCTGCTGGAGGTTTCTTCCTGTTAAAAGAGAGTTTTTCCTTCCCGCTGTCGCCAACGCGCTTGCTCATAGAGGGGGTCTTATGATTGTTGGGGTTTTCTCTGTTGTATTATTGTAAGATCTACCTTACAAAATTCCATCCAACTCATCTTTCCATAGCGTATCTGACTGAATCCTATTTGTTTCCCACATATCCCGTCCATCTCTACTGCATCCATCTAACAAGATACTTAAGAAAAAGCAATTCAAGTTGTAACATACAAGTACACAGTATACACTAAATTCTTCCAAGGGACTATGTTTGTAGTTAGATGAAGCTAATGTGTTACAGATTCATATACTTCTAGGTTCTGCAATATACATCATTGCTTCTTACTGTATAAACTGAATGGATGAAACTTAACTGGTGGTTTTCAATCAGTCAATTACTTGTAAAAGGTAGTGGGGAAATTTAGCTGCCAGTGGTGAGACTGATAGAATCGCACGCAAATATTCCGCTAACATTCATTAGAGTTCAATTCTATTTCATTTATACAGCATTAGGTGCCTTTCTTTTAAGGCACCTAGTGAAATATCTATGGAGAGTACTGCTCTATAGCAGAACTCTTGCCCTCATTGACCTCCCTCTCCCTCATTGACCTCCCTCTCTCTCTCTCTGGGCAGCAGCTGTGCCCACACCAAAGCTAGGCACCGTTTGAGAGTCACTCTGTTGTGTCTAACTTTGTCGCTCAGTGATCATTTGTAAATATAGCCAAGATCACAGCACATTCATTAAGTGGTGTGAGCTGGTGTTGTCAGACAGTGCTGTTAAGGTGCAAGGTTCTCAGGTTCTTTGTACAAAATATGTCTGAATACAAAGAGCATTAAATTACTTTAGTCTTGTTGTGTTTTAATGAAATTCAAAAGCATTATTTAGGGGTGGCTGTAGCTCACGAGGTAGAGCAGAAGGTTGGTGGTTTGATCCCTGACTGCTCCAAAGTAACCAGATATTTGGACAGTGCTCTGTTCAGTAAGCGATATCACAGTCTTCACATAATAATGCAAATACATAAGTACATGTTCTGAGGTCTTAGTTATTTCCAACCACTGACGAGGAGTGTGTGTTTGTCAGGCTGAATATGTGTAACGGCAGGTGGCTGGAACAGATTCCTGCTTTGGCATTTGCAACTTAGGGGGAGACAGCTGACGAGGAAAGAGGGAAAGGGAGATACCATAATATCAAATCAGCTGCCCGTCTCCCACCCAACTTCACCATTCATTGCTTTTCCATCCATTTTGTTTTCTCTTTTTGGCTTCACTTGCTCCATTGGTATCTCTTTTCGTGGGCCGTCTCCTTCTCTTTAACATCAGACGATACTTTAAATCTATGTGAGCGTCAGTGTGTGTGCGCAGTTGCTCTGAAAGTGAGCATGTGCCAAGGAACATGACACGCAACTTTTACACCATCGCAGGCAGCAGATGGCAGTTTTGTCCAAAATTAGACCTACGTTATTTACAAAGACACAAGAAACAACTGTAAACATTCAAGTTATGGATCCCAAACTTTCCACGCATTTCTCTGAAACTTTCCTCATAATTTCCTTAAGAAATAGCTTCTATGTAGCTATCAGCTGTAAACCTGTTATTTCTGACTGAGGTTGGTGAATGACAGTTTGTAGAGGTCAATAAAGGAACCTTATTTTACACTGGCTTTTCAGCCCTGAAGTCAACATTTATTACTAGAAATATTCACATTTACTGGATTTTCCACCTTCTCGTGTAGTTTTTTTTTTTTTTTTTTTAATTCTGCATACATTCATGTTCTCAGGAGGATAAATCCTACAGTCCTGTTTTTGCAGTAGCGCCTTAAAGAGGTGGATATTTGTACTGGATCATGTGATGCTCCTGTTCTCCACTGTGCAATAGTCTTATGCTTCCAGTTGAGAGGGGTTAGGCTATGTGAAAAACTGTTTCACCTGCTATCAGTAGAGCACTGGACTGAATTTGAGCAGACAGCATAGCTTCATACACTTTAGAATTCATCCTGCTGCTTCTATCAGCAGTGACACAATCACAATAAGGACCAGTGAGCCTGTCTCATTAGCTGCCATAATTGCATATGCTGTAAAACTATCCTCATCTTTTTTGTTTTTTTGAACTAAGGAAAGAATTTTGCTACCATCATTAGGTGTCTTCCCTGCTACTTTCAGAGACAATGGGAGGAGAAATAGCTGAGGGGAAGGGAAAAATTCCAACATGATGCTGTAGTACTGGAAAAGTTCATATATCATTAAGCAGTTTTGTCCCCTTTATGACAGCTTCTATATTAATTGTAGAATCAGTCTGTTGGGTAATGTTGCTCATGAAAGGTATGTCTGACTACCTTTCTTTTGAAGAATGTTCCTTTCATCACCTCCAAAGTTTCTGCTCTGTCTGATAGGTCTGCTTTTTTTTTTCAGCTCAGTGATGCAGCAGTACCTTTTTAGACCACACACTGAGAGGTCCGAAAAACAGCTTTGAAATTCCTATCAAATCAGTCACTCCATCCTACTGCCACCTATGCAGAGAACACCCTTAACAGGTCTCCAACCCACTTTGTTTAACAAAGAGGGTCATATAAGCATTCACTGACCATGTTAATTGACCACGTTACTGGGGAGGAAGCCAGAATACCTGGAGAGAACCCATGCAGGCACAGGGAGAACATGAAATCCACACAAAAAGGCCAGCTGGTGGACTCGAACCCAGAACCATCTTGCTACAGACCACACCCCAATGCTGCCCAGGGGATCATTTGCTTTAAAGAATGTAACATAACTAAGGACCTGGAATAAATTTCTGACCCTTAATTTGCCACGAAAAACTAAAAACAGTCCACACCTGTCCATGAGACCGTAATCACACATCTAAATGTTTATATGTGTGATTATTTTTTAACTACATTAACAGCACACAGATTTCCATCCACAACACTAAAGAAGTGAGACAGTAGTGTAACATTAGTTTCGCTCTACTGTTAATGTGGTATTTTCAGTATTTCTGTATTAGTTTGAACTCACAAGAGTGCTTCTGCAATGCTGCTGTTATATTTAGTTATGAATCTAAGCTTTTCCTCCACTACTGCTAAATGAGAAATAAAAAAGGACATCTCATTGTGTATATATAAATATCGGACACACTTTTACATGAAGTCCTTGACTTCCTCTGGTTAGGTATGTGCTGGACTGGACAGAGAGGGAAAAAGGAAGGAGGGAAGAGAAGGAGGTTGTGGGGAACTTCAATGTGGTTACTCAGTCTGAAGTTGCGTCTCTTCCTATTCTTCATTTTCCTCCTGTGGTTCACACACTTATACACACACACACACACACAGTCATTCACAGCAAACCACAATTACACACTCACTGCCCGTCATGGCTATTCTTAGCTGTGTTCTGGGCTATTTTTAGACCACTACCGGTTTCCAGCCATTTAGCAGGGAGGGATCTCAGCCAACACAAAGGAACTGGACTCACTCCGCAAGCATATGTGAGTGTAGGTTTCATCTGTTTCTAATCAGAACACGGCACGGATCCACAGTTTAACACACACGCACGCACAAACACACACAGCGGGCTAAAGCAAAAGAAGGTTAACAGAGTAAAAGCGAGGAATGCAGACTTATAAATAGCAGCAATGTTCCCAGTCTAAATGAACACAAAACAATAAGCTGATAGTTATCTGGCCAGTAGCCTGTACACACACAAACAAGCACATGAGAACAAAAAAAGATAACCAAAACAAAGGAGCCTCTCTTCTACTAAATTCCTGCCAGCCAGATATTTCATTGCTGGAGTCTTTTCACATCTATGTGGACATACTATCATCTAGAACTTACACTTCATTCCCCATCCAGCTCAGTTTTTCCAGTACTCCTGCATAAATAAGGGAGTGATGTGATTGTTGGGTTTTTCTCTGTTTTCTTCGTATCGTTGTAGGGTCTTGACCTTACAATATAAAGTGCCTTGAGGTAACTGTTGTTGTCATTTGGTGCTATATAAATACAACTGAACTAAAAAATCCTTGGTCTTTAAAGATACTCTGCACTTAATAACAGCTGTGGGTGAATGTTTTTTACATAACTGACACATTTGAATACTAGTCCTTTGTTTGTGCTGTTGGTCCCTTTTGGGGCATTTTTAAAGGGATTAGGACACAAAAGATATGGTTTACTGTGTGGTATAGACTGACCAAGAAGTCTGGGTTAAGTTCATTTCTACACTTCCTGGCATGTTAGCTTATAAACCTGGCAAAAATGATCAGTCCTATGCTAAAAAAGGTAAATAAGTAATTAAAATCAACCCTGAGACAGACCTAAACATACCAATACTTCATATTGAACAGTGAAAAATGCAATAGATGATGTTATGGTGGTCAAGTCTAGTCTTTAATATCTATAATTTATACCATGACATAGAGGTACATGAAAAATAGTCTCCACAAGACATTCAACTGCTTCCTTACTCAATCTTACTGATTCCACAGGAATTAAGAGAGAAGCTAGCAGCCAGGTGCTGCTAATCAAATTCACTTGATTAACTGATCATCAGTGAATGTGTGCACCTCCAGAAAAGGCGAACCTTTGACAGTTTGCTGCACTGAAGCATTCAGATGTGTGCTAACACAATATCACGATCTTCACAGAAGTGAAGCACATTCACCCCAGGCTCACACAATACAATGATCAGAGAAAGCTTGCAGTAAGTGAGTGGTGCACTCTTCGATAAACCAAATAATCAAATGTGAGTATGACAGCTAAAGTGAGAGCTTTCTTCATGCAGCCACAGCTCAGGGTGTATGGCAATTCACTATAACACTGTATCATAATACATTTTAAAAAGTGTTGTTGTTGTTTTTTAAAAAAGGTCCATCTTTCATAGATTATGGGGCACAAATTTACAGTTGTGCTCAAAGGTTTCCATCCACTCATCATGGGCTTTTTCCAGACTGGAATGAATTTGCAGCGTCCATCTAAGTGTGTGTGCAGATAAGATGCTTAGGTATTGAGAAAAGCACTTGTGTCACTGGGCGAGGCTTCAAGTAAAAAGTGCTTTGAGTGCTCAGAAGTCTCAGTCCATTTCATTTGGCAAAACAAATTAACAATGGCACCCTTACATACAGAGCTGGAATTAAAATGAGTCTGGAGAAGAAAAACTCCACTGGCTTTATCAAAACGATCCACTCATTCATCACTCCTTTCCACTACGATTTTACGAAGGTTAGGAAACTAACGAAAACGCCATGGCTAGGCAAAAGAAAAAGTGTCCACACACACAGGAAAAGAAAGCTGGACAGTAGCGAGGGAGGATAAGTTGTACAGAGGTTACAGTGGCAGCGACAGCAGTGAGCAGTAAATAACGCTGCTGTTCAAACTGTGTCTTTACAGCACAGAGATGAAGGGACTGCAGGTATAGATTATAGTAATGAGCTAAACAGGATTGTAGTAGATTACAGAGGATTACATAGTGCGTAAAGCTGGCTCTGATGGGGTTGCCCGAAAGGTCATGTGGTCGGCAATGTGGGGGAAAAGCTCAGGTGACGCACGCATACGGTGTGTCCATGTGCAGGCAGAGAGCAGAGAACGGCATCAACACAGTCCTCTGCCTTCTCGTCTCAACAGGATAGTCCTGCTTATGAGAACAAACCTTGGATGTTTACATTTAATTGTCTGATTCATCTTCCTCATCATTTCCTAAACATAATCTGTTGTTTAGCAATATGTCACATGTTTCATTCAGAACTGCCTGGATTCTGACATCTTACAGCTTAGATTTGACCTTGGTGTCATGGTGTGCTTAGCAAGTGTCCAAAACGTGGGTGCGTGTTTCCACAGAGTGTGTGTTTGCATGTGTCTGCAGAGGCAGTTGCTGTTGTGCTCTTTTCCTAATACTATGACTATTAAAATTAGGCAGAACAAGGTTCAGTCCAGCACAAACTTTAGTACTGTGTGTTGCTGAAATGCTATACAGTGTGTCACACACACATTTGCACAGTGAGGTCAGATCCTCAAAGCATCATAGTTCCGATTAATAAACTATACAGAAAGACTTTTAGCTACACAACACTGGCTGTGAGGACATAAGCTCCACCCACCAGTTGTTCAAAACTGCTCTTTAATTTGCGAGGCCCACGTCCTCATTTTAGGTTTGACAGTGTTTTAGTAGATAAAGGCGAATGGCTTAAACATGAATTGAGCTGCAGTTTGGGGAAGGCCTCGAAGGGGACTGGTGGTGGCTCCTGGGCCTGGAAGATCCTCACGTACTAAATAAAAGTAAAGAAGTTAAAGAACTGAAAAGGGGAGGGACGTAAACGAGAATGAACAGCTTGTAGAACTGGGGGAACATAAATAGATGAGAACCAGAGGGAGCGTGTTTGGAGGCGTGGTCCCGCTCCTGAAATTCTGATATGAGGGGCAGCTAGTTGGGAGAAAGTAGTCTTGGTGTGACAGGGTGTCCACATCAAATAGAATAAGTAAGAATAGTATAAAAAAGATTAATGGATGGTTTCTCAGAATTCTTTTTGCTCAATCAGGAAACTGAAAAGACCAAAGTCAACAGCTTATACATGTTCAACGTGTGTGTGTGTGTTTTACTTACATCCACAATGTCGGAGTTGGTCCTGCTCTCATGTGGTTCATTGTATTCGGTGTATTTCAGCAGAACTTTGTCCATGTCTGTGCTGGCATACTGAAACAGCTTGTTGGTGCTGTTGAAGATGATCAGTGCAATCTCACAGTCGCACAACACACTGAGCTCATAAGCTTTCTTCATTAGGCCAAATTTACGCTTAGTGAAAGTCACCTGGAAGAAAGGAAGGTAAAAGGAGAACCGTGAAATGTCTAGTTATTAATGAGTCCATCTACCATTTTGCAAATTGTCACCCCATGACATATTATATATAACTTATATGGTCATATATATGGATTTAGGTATGCAACAGAATCATCTTCATCAATTTTGGAAAGTCATAAAGGTTGTGAACAGGTGTAAACTGCTGTTGAGATATTGCATGTGGCCCTGACAAAATAACAGAACATCTGAAGTACAGTGTGCCACCAGAAGAATCTGAGTATGAAAGCAGAGGCTATAGAATAAAAGCATATAAGATAAAGGCATAATGTTTTTATCCTTCCTAACTCCATGCTAACTATTGGTGTCAGCAGTCAAAGACGAAACTGATAAAATGTCCAGCTTAAACAATTACAGGTTTCTGTGGCTAGGTTACTGTCAAAGGTATTACAACAAATTCTTTTACATTGTCTTCAAAAACACATAACAACTACCAATAATCTTGCTCGGTCAACAGGATAGGCAAGTGAAGGCCAAATGTTTATAATAAGTAACATTATTGCCTTTCACACTGTGCTGATAAATGTATGTTCCAATGATTTGATGCTGAAAATATGGTTAAAATCAGAGTCGGAGAGGGGCAGAGAAGACAGGAATAAAGCATAGAAAAGTAAAAAAATAAAAATAAATAAATATCAGAACAACAAGATGATCTCAACAACTTGGTAGCTTGGGTGGAGGTGGGTTGCAAACCAGCTTGCATTTGCACTACAAAGAGTACAAGTGTGTCAGGTCAGCAATCGCTGGTGCTTGCTGCTATTTTCCACACATGTCAGTCATCATAAACTGAGCCGCTGACATAAAAAAGGAAATGTTTTTTTTTCAGTATGAATAATTGTCATCAATATGACCAAGTACTCATACTTTTACTGTGTTCACACCACAAGTCTGCACACAAAGAGGCACTGGTATACCTTGGTACAGACTAGGAAAGGACTAGGAGGTCAGTTCTGCCCTGTCAGGGGGGTCAGGAAGCACATGTGCCTGCATTTCCTGTCATAACAGGAAGAAAGGAACCACTCCCCCAGAAAAGATATGTGTGTGTGTGTGTTTGCGCCTGTGTGTGTCAGTGCACCTATTTACAATCAGTTGTTATAACCCAGTTGTTATTTTGCCATGAGCTAGATGGTGCTGGCACATTTTGAAATGATTCTCACACACAATCACACAGTCGTGTTTGTGGGCGTCACATGACATGGTTTTGCTAGCTTGTCTGTATTAAGTGTTCTTGGTTTGTGTTGTACTTGAGTGAAAGCAGGCGAAAGAAAGAGCGTGAACGTGTATATACAGCAGCGTTTCATGCGTTCACCTAAACACAGACATCCCTCTGCACAGGGTTCTTGCTCTGAGTAATCATGACTAAATGTTTCATTGCATGTCACAGAAGCTCCTTTCTTAATGAGGCCATCAATTTGTATAATTCCTCTTTCTGCTGTATGATCTTTTTGTTTGATTTGATCCTATCCTTTAATTTTTGATTTTTGATTTTTACTTAAGTGCAGCAGCTTTTCCTTTGTGTGTGTTATTAAGGTTATTTTTTATTTTAAACAATGCGCACTTTGGAAACTGACATGAAAACACTTCAGTTCGAGTTGTGAAGTTTTCAAGTGGAGCTAAAAATGTACCCTTAATGAACTTGTTCTATAAATACACTGTGGTGAGAATAAACAGGGGAAAGACTGAGGGGGAATCACAGGAAGAAGATGAGTCCTAAGTTCAGTCAGAGGCTGAGCCAGAAAAACTGTTTGGTAAATATAAAAAAAAAAAAACGATTTAAGTACTTTAAAGGAGATGTTTTATACTCATTTCCAGCTCAATTCAATTCAAATAATCCTTCTTCAGCTTATACTTGGCCCGGTGCAGCTCCTTAGTTTATCCTTTACCTGCAACAAGGCAGCATGGAGGCTGAGTGGTTAATTGAATTGAACTGAAACTTGCGAAAGTGTACCTCATAAGATTCTGTTCTTTCATATCTCAGTGATTAAAATAATAAACTGGAAGCACACTGTGAAATAAGTGCTAGTCAGAGTCTTACATCACTTACATGTCTGTTCCGTTCATCCATAATCCGTGCTATCTGGATCTTCTTTCGCCCCATCTTTTTATCGTTGACTGTTCTTCTTTTTCAGAACTGTCGTATTTTCAGGTTCCTTCGATTTACTTCCAAGTCCTCAAGATTTTTCACTTCTCACTTTCGAACTGTTGTGTGGTTCCTGCAGAAAAACAGCAGTAAACAAATCGAGATTAACAAAACTTATGTATACTACAAAATTCACTGTCTGTAAGTCGTGTTGATGATCAAAACTCAGAACGTTTTTTTGTTTTACAAATGGGATTTTACACACACACACACACACACGCACAAAGAAATGTGTGTGTCTGTGTGGTTTTCTACATTTCAACCCACTCCCAATTAACCAAAACAGACTCCAACAGGAACATGTATGAACACATACATGCATAATTGAAATAATTACCAAAAAATTTAGTGTGAGTGGGTATCTTCTCATGCTACAGTGCACAGTTTAACTGACATGCATGCGTGGTCAGGCAGCAAATTGTCTGTTTGCATGTCACCGCTGTTGTATCCCCCAGACACACCCATAAACCCAGCTTCCTCAAGGGGTTTACTGTACACTCAGGAGGAAGTGAAACAACTGGGCATGTCAGAATGCAAATGATAAAGATGGAGGAGTCTGGCAATGTCATACGGTATATAAAAAAACATCTACGTTTGAAAAACCACAGTCGCAGACTGGAATTAGGTACATCTCAACCGCTCACCAGAAAACTTCCTCTTTGGGCGGAGCTGAATTGGACAAGAGAGCGGGAAACACCACGACCCAACTCCAACTACAGTCTTTACCCTCAGACTGGTGTCTTTGAAAATCAGTCCTAAGCAGAGCTTAAAAAAGGACAATTCACTGATGAAAATTAAAATTTGATAACACAAGTAGAACTTCCATAACTAACAGTTATTCAATAAATTGTGTTTTTTTGTACCATCTTTAATCTAGCCTTCAAAATCTTGATGAGCAAAGGACAGAACTGAATGACAAACAACCCACACTCAAATAGCAGCAACTAGTTAAAAATAAATTCAAGTAGGACCATGATTTATAAAACCAACACCATGTTGTATTTGGTAAGACTTGAAACTATCAACAAGACCATAAACTGATCAGGCAAAGGCTGATTGCGGTCACAGATCCGGTAAGTGATTTCAGGACAACTGAATTTCACTTGCTTTGGCAACATGAGGAGCTAACCTCTCAGGGCACTATTACCACAAGGAGTTAGTTGCAAGTAGAAATCTAGCCATTATTCCGGTAAGAAAAAACAAAGGAAATAAGGAAGTGAAACTAGTGATGTTAAGAGTGTGCAGCGTCGATATATAAAACATTAATGTAGCAGGTTTTCAGTGGTGGGACATCAGAGAAAACCCACACAGCGGACATTCCAAACTCTACACACACAAAACCATACTCTCCTGCTTATTCTAAGCTCAACGGTATAATATCTAAGGCAGTTTTCCTTTCCCTGCACATGCATTTTTACTGGCTTATCTTGTGACTAACAGTTAACACAAAAATCAGGTACAGGACATCATCATATGTCATTTCTTCCATTTCTTCCAAAAGCATCTTCTGACTTTTTGTGATTGTTTCTGTAATTGCACAAAATGTAATGCAAGTTACATACCAGTGCCTCTAATGCAGCTGAAAGGGGGCTAATTTTTTGTTTTAAATGACCCATGCAAAGATTTAATTCTCTGGAAAAAGGCACAGACTTTAAAATGACCTGTTCTTTCACAACTATGTGTAAAGACAGACTGCATGGATAGGTGCTTGATTTTAGACACCTGACGCAAATCGACTGAAAACACATGAACTCAAAGAGGGATCCAATACTTTTGACCATGCAGTGAGTGTGTGAAAAGAATCACAGTGAGCAGTATGTGGCGTTGTGTTACTAAAGCTCACATTTAAGAGAAAAGAGCCTCCTGTCCTCTTGGTGCAGAATGTGACAATTCTTAGTGGCAGCATGAATCTAAGCAAAGGGTTTGTTAATAACTTGTGTTGCACAGAGCATGAAGCAGGATGTGAGCTAAACAGGGTACATAGAAAATTTATGTACCAGTTAATGCAGTGTGTGTGTGTGTGTGTGTGTGTGTGTGAGTAAGAGAGACTGTGCATGCCATGTGACCTGTGTCACACTCCTGAAGTGGCGCTTAAGAGCACGCTGAATTAACTGGATGTTCACACATGCAGGAACAGACGCCCACAAACAAACACACATGGCAGGTTTTCTTGGCAGCTTCTCTGCCGTCATCATCATCGCCGCACTGCGAGGACAGAAGAGGTGTGACTGTTAAGGTGGTGTCAGCCTTTGGGCACACAGGATGAAACGAACAATAAAATAAGGATTTATGCCGATGTAAGCAATGACGAAGGTGTGTGCTCTAATTCAATTCAATTCAATTTTATTTACATAGCGCCAAATCACAACAAAAGTCGCCTCAAGGCGCTTCATAGATACAGAGAAAAACCCAACAATCATATGACCCCCTATGAGCAAGCACTTTGGCGACAGTGGGAAGGAAAAACTCCCTTTTAACAGGAAGAAACCTCCGGCAGAACCAGGCTCAGGGAGGGGCGGCCATCTGCTCTCTGAACAAAAGCTAGAATGACTTTGCTACAGAGTGTACTTCTTCTTTTGCCTCATCTCTTTATAACCATCATCATCACTATTTAAAAGGTATGAAGGTTACCATGGAACTAAAGTGGCCCAAATGTACATATACATACATACATATATAAATATCCCATCCAACTACTGGCCAATAACCTGCCTCAATACCACGTGGAAACTCCTTTTAGGCATTATAGCAGCTAAGATGAAAAGGCACAGAAAAGGAATTGGCAAGAATACCACAGGAGCAAAACACCAGCTACTGGTAGACGAGCAGTCAGCCGAGACTGAAAGACTAGGCTGACCAACCTGTGCACCGCCTGGATTGATTACAAGAAGGCCTATTACTCAATGCCCCACACCTGGATCCTGGTATGCCTAGAAATGTATGGGGGATGTGGCGTACAACACTAGATGCCAACTTCAAGCCAATAGTACAAGTCACCATCAAGTGCGGGATCTACAAAGGTTTGCCAAGCTTGACAAACCTTTGTAGCAATTGATTCATTGCTACACCCACCACCAGGATATACAGCAATGACATCAGAATGTTGTTTGCACTACCAGAAAGCAACATTTCAGACATAGAAGACAGCTACAAGTACCTGGGGATCCCACAGGCAAATGGTAACCATGAAGAGGCCTCTAGGAAAGCTGCAACCACCAAGTACCTGCAGAGGGTCAGGCAAGTACTGAGAAGACAGCTGAACATTAGGAACATGATCCGGGCTATCAACACCTACGACCTGCCGTGATCTGGTACGGGTAGATAGAAGCTACTGACATCAAGACAAGGAAGCTCCTAACCATGCATCGAGGGTTTCACCCTAAGTCCAGCACCCTGAGGCTGTATGCTAAGTGGAGGGAAGGTGGCCAGGGACTAGTCAGTGTCAGCACCACAGTCCAGGATGAGACTTTGCATTTTTAGTAAATACCTCAGGCAGCAGAAACCCAAGAAAGAGGAGGAACCATCATGGAAGGTCAGGCCCCTGCACGGTACATGCCACTTGCAGATTGGGATGTCTCCAACTTTCTCTAAGTCCTACCAGTGACTGGACTGAAAGACAGCACACAGACATAAATCACGGCAGCACAGGAACAAGCTCTGAGTGCAAGATCCATAGAGGCTGGGGTCTATCACACCAGGCAAGACCCCGGGTGCAGGCTGTGTAAAGGTACCCCCGAGACAATCCAGCACATAACAGCAAGGTGCAAGATGCTAGCACACAGGACATACATGAAACGCCATAACCAAGTCGTCAGCATTGTATACAGAAACATCTGGAAGTTACAAGGTCAAAATGGAACACCCCACCTAGGGTGTTTGAAAATTACTGAGCTAAGATACTGTGGGACTTCCAGATACAAACAGACCAACAAAATGGTTGTGGCGAACCAACTGAATATAGTAGTGGTAGACAAGCAGAGGAAGATGGCCGTAGTGATAGACGTAGAGATACCGAATGATGGCATCTTCTGAACAAGGAACATTTGAAGCTGAAGAAGTACCAAGGGCTCAGAGAAGAGCTCAAGAAGATGTGGAGGGAGAAGGTAACAGTGGTCCCAGTGGTCATCGGAGCACTAGGTGCAGTGACTCCCAAGCTAGGTGAGTGGCTCCAGCAGATCCTAGGAACAACATCCAAGAGCTCTGTCC
The DNA here is from genome assembly GCF_056152115.1 of Neolamprologus brichardi. Lineage (NCBI taxonomy): Eukaryota > Metazoa > Chordata > Actinopteri > Cichliformes > Cichlidae > Neolamprologus > Neolamprologus brichardi. Next base: position 60,282,150 of record NC_142110.1, read on the forward strand.
AGAAGAGCGCAGTTCTAGGAACAGCTAAAATGCTGCGCAGGAGCAGGATCTGGTAAAGGATCTGAGCTTGAGAGATAGACCGCCTGCAGGGGCAAGAGGTGAGTATACGTCACTGTACTGGTGACTATTTTTCAGCAACCAATCTAAAAATAAAAACAGAAGGTTCTGACCCCTAATTACCTATGAAAACTACTTCAGCCCTGGTGTTCACATCTCTACTTGTTTTCATGTTACACAATCTAAAGAACAAAGATTGACTGCACTCTGAGAAGATCCATCCAAATAATAATTACTACCAAAACACTCTTGTATAGTGTGTTAGTTCACACTAAATGTGTGAGCTGAATCAGTCTGCCATGTCACAAATAACACATAAATAATCCATAAAACAACAACCAACCGCTCAATGTGACCACTGAGAATTCAGTAAAATATTTTGTATAAAATAAGGCTGTTGGCAACAGGAGAGAAAGGCAGCATCACTTTAAATGATTAAAGCTGAAACTGCAGTGCTGGCTTTAGTGGTTTGTTCATGTTGATCACGACGCTTCTGCACTCGTCATGTGCTTCAAAACCCCTCAGTGATTCATACTGTGTGCCTGAGTTATAAAAGCAAGAACAATGAGTAAGAAGACATTTTTCAATGTTTTGTGTTTGCGGCAGATGGCCGCCACTGCCTCAGCCATACTCTGCCAGAGGTCTTCCTGTTAAAAGGGACTTTGCCCTCACCCAGTGTTTGATCATAAGGTATCACCTGATCTAATGGGGTTCACTCTTAAATAGATGCCAAAGTTTAACTTTTTTTCATGGTAAATTGACTGATTCTTATATACTGTACACATTTTCTGCTCTCAAGAAGCACTCAAAGCACTTTATACAGCATACCTCATTCACCCATTCATACAAGCACTTTTTTCTATCTAACTTTCACACACATTCGCACTCCAATGCATGTATCTAAGAGCAACTTGGGGTTAGTATCTTGCCCAAGTCTGGCATGCAGACTGAAGCAGCCAGGGATCAAGCCACCAATTTTCCAATTAGTAGATGACCAGTTCTACCTCATGAGCTACAGCCACACAGAAAAGGCTTCTTCCTTTGTAGACAGAGAAACAAACTTCTCCGCCTCAGTTCTCACTTATATAATGGAGAAAAAACTTACACTGTGTAATTTCCTTTACCTCATCCCCATTACTGTCTACTTTTTTGTTGTTGTGTCAAAAACAAACAGACAGCTCATAGAATAGAATAGAATAGAATTCAACTTTATTGTCATTGCACATGTCACAAGTACAAGGCAACGAAATGCAGTTTGCATCCATCCAGAAGTGCTTTAGCCATGATATAGATATATTACAAAATATATATTACCAATAATATAGGTATATAGATATATTACAGAAATGGGTCTGTTATAGGTATGAGGGTACAAAAATGGGTCTATTATGGGTATGTTACAATGTACACAGTATGAAGGTATGTTATGAATATGCTATAACATATATAAGTATATAAGTATGTACAGGCTGTAGTGGGTATACAAGCTATGCACAGGCTATGAACAGAATATAAATGCGAAACTATACAGAAATATGAAATATAAAGCTATACAGAAATATGCAAGTTATAAACAGTTGTAAACAATTGTAGAATTATAATAATCGTATTGTACAGAATGATTGTTCATGACATGAAGCCCCATAGTTGTTGTTGGTATTGTCACAACAAATGACCAAAATTAAGCAGTTATTTTACAGTATCAAAATCGTCTGCAGCAAGTGGCAGCATGCCGACTAAAGAGCATTACATGAATATCTAGTGTGTGAGTCATCCTGCCTGTGAGCCTTCCTCATTTTAGGACATTACAAGGAACAACATGGTTTAAATTTAGGGCCTCACAGGCGAGCACAGTCAGCATATTGTAGGGAATTTTAGGCCAAATGGAGATGTAAGCTGGTGAAGGAAGATTGCGTAAAACAATAAAAATCAGTATGTGGGCACTTGTCTGCCAGTGATTTAACGCAGAGTTTGATCTTTTCTTGGATGACGGCAAATCTACACCCAGCTCACACTCCACACGCCCACATGCACGAACCTCCCAGGTATTTTTAGACTCGTTTTAAAACAGGATTCCAAAAATACAAGAATGAACTTTTTACCCTGAACAACAATACGGCTGGTTTTTGGATCGCAGACAGAGGAACAACTGTTAAACAAAGGAAAAGATGAAAATCAGCCGTCTCACGCAGCCCTCAGCTGCTCCCTCTGCAATTATTTTCCTACACACCAAACCTCACAGACAGAGTGTGGCTGTGTGTATGTGATTGCCTATGTGCTGTACATTTTTTCTGTGTGCGTGTGCCTTGTTACATAGGAACGGCTAATGGCTGACATGCGGCAATGCCCTTGTATTTCTTGGCAGGACACCGCATGTCTCTATATAGAGACATAGAGCCAGAGAGGGTGGGGGTGGGTGGAGACTGCGGGTGTGAGGGGTCTGACAGATACAGGATGGGGATACAGATGGGGAATTCTGAATGGTCCCATGTGATCACTGCCTTCAGTGAGTCTAATGTTGAGTGTTTTTAGATCAACCTGGAATCATTTGAAAAGCAGCAGCTACAGAGTGAGCAGAACTAAGGGTGCTGGAATCAACATGCAATGAATCAAATGTGTCATGTGAGAAGACTGCATGAGTGTTATTTCTGCTAATACCACCTGCTGTGATCAGTCTTCTCTCAGTAACAGGCAGTGATGGGAATAGCGGCGTTACAAGTAACGGTGTTGTTAACGGTGTTGTTAACGGCGTTACTTTTTTCAGTAACGAGTAATCAAACTAATTACTATTTGTATCTTTACAACGCTGTTACCGTCACTAACAAGAAAATGTGGTACGGTCGCGTTACTACTGTTCAACAGACGGTTGAAGCTGTGTTCAGCTTATCGCATCTTATATCATCTGCACGGAAGTAGCTGTAAGTAATCTGGGCGCTGCAGCTTTAAGCAGCTGCGCGCGCTCCCGCGGGTGGCAGTCACTTTTGGCACAACACCTGGAGTTAAGGGGGTAAAACATCGCTTGAGTGCTGCTGTTTGACTGACTAAAGTAGTTGTGGTAAGCCAATCACATGACCACTTCAAGATGACAAAGCAACAAGGTGACATATACCAGTTTTTAAATTGTGTTGATAGGCCACGTAAAACCAGAGTCATGATAAACATATACGCGGCGTTTTTTCCTCAATAGTTTTGTCACGTTTACTGTCTAAGGACAGCGCTAGCAAGTACTCTCTGGAGGAAAAAGGCACCATGTCGACCAATCAAAAAATGATATCGCACCATGACATTTGTCTGTGAAGGTTCTCAGTCATCCAGGTCATCGTAGTCAAAGAAGCTTGCAAAGAAAAGCGTCTGGACTTCTTTAACTTGCTTGAAGACGTTTCACCTCTCATCCGAGAAGCTTCTTCAGTTCTAAGGTCAAATGGTGGGGAGTCCCAGATTTAAACCTAGTGGGAGTGTCCCCCCAAAGAGGGACAAAAGGACCCCCTGATGATCCTTTAATCGCCTGAGCCAAGGTGTGAAAATGGGTGTGGGTCCCAATCAGCCAGAGTTTTGGGTGAGCTTATTGTGAATCCTGGCCCCACCTTATCATGCGAATTACTGAAGTCAGATGGCCCAGGATGTGAGTGGGCGTTAAGGCGTCTGGGGAGGGAGCTCAAAACTGGATTATAGATGGCAGACAGTTGGTGTCGTAAACCACCGCCTCTGTTCAAAGATGGTCGCTCACAGTGGACATAGATGGCTTCTTTCACTCCTCTTTCAAACCATCTGTCCTCTCTGTCCAAAATGTGAACATTGGCATCCTCGAAAGAGTGTCCTTTATCCTTAAAATGTAGATGGACTGCTGAGTCTTGTCCTGTGGAGGTGGCTCTTCTGTGTTGTGCCATGCGCTTGTGAAGTGGCTGTTTGGTATCTCCAATGTAGAGGTCTGGGCATTCCCCACTGCACTGTACAGCATACACCACATTGTTAAGTTTGTGTTTTGGCGTTTTGTCTTTCGGGTGAACCAATTTTTGTCTGTGCGTGCTGCTGGGTCTGAAATGCACCAGGATGTCGTGCTTGGAGAAAACTATCCTGAGTTTTTCTGATACACCGGCTACATAGGGGATGACAGTGTTGTTGCGTCTGTCCTTCTTATCCTCCCTCGCTGGGGTCTGATCTTCTTTTCTGTGCTTCTTTGCTGACTTTATGAATGCCCAATTAGGAAAACCGCATGTTTTGAGTGCTTCCTTTACATGTGTGTGTTCCTTCTTTTTTCCTTCAGGCTTAGAGGGAACATGTTCTGCCCGGTGGTGTAGGGTCCTAATTACTCCAAGTTTGTGTTCCAGGGGGTGATGGGAGTCAAATAGGAGGTACTGGTCCGTGTGTGGGGGCTTCCGGTAAACTTCGATGTTGAGGTTGCCATTCTCTTCAATGTGCACAGCGCAGTCCAGGAAAGGCAAACAGTTATCCTTTGTGTCTTCCCTGGTGAACTTGATGTTTTTATCCACGGCGTGAATGTGCGCAGTGGAGGATTCCACTTCTTGTGTCTTGATTTTGACCCAGGTGTCGTCTACATATCTGTACCTGTGGCTGGGTACTCTTCCTTTAAAAGAGCCAATTGAGGCAATGACATTTGGTTGTTTAGGAAGAGGGGGAAGTTTTAGGAGTGACAGCAACAGAGAGAGAGAGAGAGTTTTGAAATGTGAGAGATTTGTGACGTTTAGCATGTTTGGAGTGTGTAGTTAATGTGTTGTCTGGTGTAGTTAGTGTGTAGTGTTGTGGATGGTTTTGTGTTGTGTGTCAGAACAATGAGGCGACTGCTGAATGAAAAAATGAGTGATACACCTGCTGCTGTCAGACCTGCAGGTATCAGGCTGTGATGTTCTCCTTTATAGTGGACAGAAATTATTTTTTTGGAGTGGCACAAATAATTTGTGTAACATCTTATTGAATGCAGAACAGCTGATGGTTATGTAAATAGTTTGAAGGTTATTTAAAAAAAAAGGGTAAAAGGTAAATGGATGCAAATAACTTTGTTGTTTGCAAAACTTGCGTGTATGATTTTAAAATTTATATTTATATTTGAATTTAAAGTTATGAAATATGATTCAATAAACCTGTTTGTGGTTGTTACAGTAAAAAATAGAACTTTTTCTACTCAGATTTTATGTTTTTTGTCTGATTTTAGATCAATTGTG